>NC_134354.1:493714965-494049965 GCF_048569485.1 Anomaloglossus baeobatrachus
CAGCCTCTTTGCACAGGTACTTGGACTTCGGGCTGTGTCTAAGTTCTGGGATGTACCTACTGAGCATGCTCAAACTGATAGTCTGCTTTTTGAGTCTGTTGCTCAGGCTACTGAGCATGCTCAGGCACTTAGTGCATCAGAGGCTAGGTCCGGTAAGGACCTCACTGAGCATGTCCGTGAGGTGGCAGGCCCTGATAGGGCAGAGGGTGTCAGGTGTCCTGATAACATGGCAACTCCGGACTGGCTTGCAGAGGCCCGCGCCTATGATCTGGCACCTCACCATTGGTCGTCAGACGATGACTGGTGAAGTGTTTGGGGCGTGGCTGCTATGAGGTCATCAATGACGTGGCGGTTCCGGATTGGTCGCATGTGACGTCACTGATGACATGGCATTCTGCTATTGGACCTTAGTGGTTCCACCCTGGGTTTGGGGCGGACCCAGGTTATAAAAGGGGCTGGAGACAACATGGAGGTGCGCAGTCTTCATTTAGTGTTCATGGTGGCATAAGCCTTGTTGGAAGCGGTAGGTAGGGCTAGGCGAACGGTGCCTGTCACGCCAAGATTCGTGGCTCAGCACATGAGGGTCAGGCGCCGTGCTTCCTTGCTACCGTTCCTGTTGTGCTATAGCAGTCCAGTGGCGTTAACTGGGCTGCGGCTGCTGTGTCATCTGTCCGGTTGTGCCTCCTACGCACACGGACAGCATACCTGCTGCGTCACCTGTCCGAGAGTGCCCTCTACGCACACGGACAACGCACCTGTTGCGCCACCTGTCCGGTTGTGCCTCCTACGCGCACGGACAGCGCATCCCAGAACTCCTGTGAAGTTAACAGGGTGTTCCTGGATTGGGTGTGTGAACCCTATTATCCTCCTCAGCTTCCCAGTCAAATGCTACTAGTGTGACTACCTGGTCTGATGTGTCCTTTACACACGTGGCCAGTCGATTGGTGGCCAGAAACGCTAATCGGAAGACCGCTCGGCCTGACGTGTCTTACACATGTGGCTGACAGGGCGCTGTCGCAGTGATCTTCTCGGTCAACGCTAACTGGTCACCATCCGGCCTGACGTGTTCCCTACACACGTGGTCGGAGTAGTGTCCGCTCCACCGAAACATTAACTGGGTTGTCGTCCGGTCTGACGTGTCCCTACACACGTGACCGTGTCCCTGGGTTATCTCAGAGCCGTCCAGCTCCATAGTCTCTGCCTAACCCACAGGGTGCCAGCAGCTCCATTGCCATCTGGAGCACAGTGGGCCCCGACTGGCGATTGGGATATATACCCCCTGGTCCTAATCTGCCGGTCCCCCCGTAACAATCCCTCACTATGCAAAATACAGTATGTTATCCAAAAAAGGGGTAACTCTTCAAAACTGGAAGACCTCTGGGTCCCTTGGCTTAACACACCTAATCTTGCGTGATTGACACTAACATGGACCAGACTGTTCGTTAGATGACCGATATTTGGAGATGGTAGTGTAGGACTGGCTTCTCTTTCTGATCCTAAGTGGTGTGTATTCTCTAGTGCTTTTTAATTTGGTATGGGGATATAGGTTTAAAATGGGAAAAGTCAACTGATACATTCGTATGTCTAAAAGTAATTTCTTAGCATTTTTCTGTATATGTCCAGTTTACATGGTTTGATCTCATCTAGTTCACTTGAAGAAAGCTGATATAGACTCAAGGCTTGACTTTAACCTTTCGAAACTTTGATAATAAAAAGTGTAAAAAGGATGATTTAGATTTTAATGGACAAATGTTAGGAAGCATTGTATTCTGTATAATGACAAATTTAACTAAAAGAGAAAAACTGCCTGCTCCACCTCTTTGGTTATATTCACAAATTATATGTGTACATTGAGGATTTGGTTGCAGAAATTTCTGCACCTTTTCTGCATCTCTTGGCAGGAAAAATAAAGCATGAAGTCATGCACTTTTGCCTTGTTTTTGAAGCTTTTTTTTGCATGCTTTTTTTATTGCTTTCAATGGTGAAAAATGCAGCAAAAAATGCTGACATGCTGCAAATTAGGTTCTGCACTAAATCTTCAAGGGAAAAAAACTCAACATGTGCACATAACTTCAGCTTCTCATTAACTTTGCTGGCATACGGATTTGTTGCAGTTTTGTAAAAATTAACAGCATCCAAAAAAATACATTAAAAAAACACGATAAAAAAACATACAGCCTTAACCTTCTTGCAAAAAAAATGTAGCAGTTTTCCATTTCAGTAAGGCAAAATAAACAATCGTGTGTATTAGCTTTATGATATCTCATAGTTTTTGCTGGGACTGTAAAATTTTAAACTCAAACTCATTGAAAATGCTACCAAAAAACAGGCAAAAATACAATGTCATAGCCTCAATAGCTGGGTCATAAATCATTGTTTTTCCTGCCGCCTATAACTATAGTATATGACATAGTATACATAGTATAGGGCCCGGATGTCATACTCAAATATACAGAGGGCCAAAATTAAAATAATTGAGCAAAGTTGCAGGCCTCAAATAGTCCTCCATACAGAATAATGGGCCCCACATAGCCCTCCATACAGAATAATGTGCCCCGCATAGCCCTCCATACAGAAAAATGTGTACTACATAGCCTTTCATACAGAATAATGGGCCCCAAATAGTCTTCCATACAGAATAATGGGCTTTACATAGTCCTCTATACGGAAGAATAATGGGCCCCACATAGCCATCCAAACAGAATATTGAGCCACACATAATTTGTCAGAGTTTAACTAAAGAGCATAAATTGAGCCTCTTTCAACACGAGCCAAACAGAATCAAAATTGCCAGTTAGACCACGGAGCAACATGTTTAACTAAAGGTCCAGTCACACTAAACAACTTACCAGCGATCCCAACAACGATACAACCTGATAGGGATCGCTGGTAAGTTGCTAGGAGGTCACTGGTGAGATGTCACACTAAGCGACACTCCAGTGATCCCACCAGTAACCTGACCTGGCAGGGATCGCTGGAGCATCGCTACACGTGTAAGCATGCTGCGCTTGGTAACTAAGGTAAATATCGGGTAACCAACCCGATATTTACCTTGGTTACCAGCGCATACCGCTTAGTGCTGGCTCCCTGCACACCTAGCCACAGTACATATCGGGTTAATTACCCGATATGTACTCTGCTACGTGTGCAGGCAGCAGGGAGCCGCCTTCTGCGGACGCTGGTAACCATGGTAAACATCGGGTAACCAAGAAGCCCTTCCCTTGGTTACCTGATATTTGCCTTCGTTACCAGCGTCCACCGCTCTCACACTGCCAGTGCAGGCTCCCTGTTCCCTGCACTCCTAGCCACAGTACACATCGGGTTAATTACCCGATGTGTACTCCAGCTACATGTGCAGGGAGCAGGGAGCCGGCACTGACAGCTGAGAGCGGCGGACGCTGGTAACGAAGGTAAATATTGGGTAACCAAGGAAAGGGCTTCTTGGTTACAAGAAACTTACATTGGTTACCAGCGTCCGCAGAAGCCTGCTCCCTGCTCACTGCACATTTAGTTGTTGCTCTGTCACTGTCACACACAGCGATGTGTGCTTCACAGCGGGAGAGCAATAACTAAAAAATGGTCCAGGACATTCAGCAACAACCAACGACCTCACAGCAGGGGCCAGGTTGTTGCTGGATGTCACACACAGCAACATCGCTAGCAAGTTGTGCCTCAGCAGCGATGTTGCTAGCGATGTTGCTTAGTGTGACGGTACCTTAATTTACCCCATGTAGCCTGTATGTCAAGTTCACCCACACAGCCACGATTGCTAGAGTTTAAGCACCGAGCATACATTTGAAATGTAGGCCTCAACAGAGTCTCTTAAGGGTAAGTTCACACAGTGCGTATTTCGCGGCGTTTTTGCGCAGTTTTCGGGTGCGTTTTTGCTCAGAAAACTGCATGACTTTGCTTCCCCAGCAAAGTCTATGAGTTTTCATTTTTGCTGTCTGTACACAGCGTTTTTTTTCAGCTGCGTTTTTGTGGTACCACAAAAACACAGCATTTCAATTATTCCCGTGTTTTTCACAGCGCTTTTCATCCATTGAGTGCAATGAGATGTTGAAAGACGCAATGAGAAACGCAAATAGGTGCGTTTTGTTGCGTTTTAGTGCGTTTCTAAGACCAAAAACACAGCTATAAACGCAGGAGGTGGGTAGTAAAGTGACATGTACAGGAAGAGGATTCCTTCTGACAGTAAACACAGAAGCGTGAATCCTCCTGGTACCGTCACCGACGCTTCCACCTCCGGTCCTGTGCATGTATGCTGCCGTGCGGTGCCATGTACGGGCAGGAGGTGGAAGTGGCTGCGAAAAGAAAAGTGAATAGTAGAAAAAAAAAAGTCATACTCACCTGTCTGCAGACTCCCGGTGCCATGCCCGCTCCCAGATCCTCCTCCCGGTTTCGCTGCTCCGGGTGTGTGCAGTCTCCCCGGGTACGTATGCCTGCAGGATGCAGGACCTGGCGATGGATCACCTGATGCAGTCACCTGACGCGTCAGCTGATCGTAAGTCTCGGGCTGACTCCGGCGCCCGGCCGGTTATCAGCGGATGCGTCAGGAGACTTCATCCCTGATTACCGGCAGCTGCTGCAGCGATCGGACGGGATCAGACTCGCTGTAGGAGCTGCCGGTAATCAGCACATAAGTAAGTATTTTTTTTTTTATTTTTTTTTTTTTTGCACCGATGCATCAGCTGATTGTATAAACGGCTTTTATACAATCAGCTGCTGTGTGATGTGATTCAGACACTTGATCCTGACACATCATCTGATCGCTTTGCCTTCCAGCAAACTGATCAGATGATATTGGATCCGGATTGGACGGCGTGGGACCCTGACCCAGGATTTTTCTGTGTGTTGTGGTTTTTTTATCTTTACTAGAAATTCATGGTGGCCATGTCTAATATTGGCGTGACACCATGAATTTCGGGCTTAGGGCTAGATGATAATATACAGCTAGCCCTAACCCCATTATTACCCAGTGAGCCACCCGGCATCAGGGCAGCTGGAAGAGTTGGATACAGCGCCAGAAGATGGCGCTTCTATGAAAGCGCCATTTTCTGGGGTGGCTGTGGACTGCAATTCGCAGCGAGGGTGCCCAGAAAGCATGGGCACCCTGCACTGTGGATTCCAATCCCCAGCTGCCTAGTAGTACCCGGCTGGACACAAAAATTAGGCAAAGCTCACGTAATTTTTTTTTTAATTATTTCATGAAATTCATGAAATAATTAAAAAAATGGGCTTCTCTATATTTTTGGTTCCCAGCCGGGTACAAATAGGCAGCTGGGGGTTGGAGGCAGCCCGTACCTGCCTTCTGTACCCAGCTAGCATACAAAAATATGGCAAAGCCCACGTCATTTTTTTTGTTTGGGGGGGCAAAGAAATCCTGCATACAGTCCTGGAAGGAGGATGCTGAGCCTTGTAGTTCGACAGCTGCTGTCTGCTCTCCTGCATACACTATTGGATGGAGGATGCTGAGCCTTGTAGGTCTGCTCCCCCTGACTCTCCAGCATACAGTCCTGGATGGAGCATGCTGAGCCTTGTAGTTCTGCAGCTGCTGTCTGCTCTCCTGCATACACTATTGGATGGATAGTAAAACAGGTTTTTGCCCAGCTCACCTGTGTAATGGAAGCCAGTAATCCTGGGCTGTGCACGGAGAAAGATTTGGAGAGCCAGTCCATGTGCATAGAAAGTAGTTGAAGGATTTCACCAGCACAAAACTCCAGGCATGTTGTACTTTAAAATAAAAACTTCTTTATTTTCTTATCATTAAAAAGTCCATGCTATAGTGGTAAGCCCATGTCAGAGAGGACGCGTTTCGAACATCCAGTTCTTATTCAGTCTCTAAACCATCTAGTCACAGAACTGTTTAAAAAGGGCTGATCCCAAACATGTGATCAAATGCAAGGAGAGAGCAATGCAATACAAAACCATTAACCCATTAGGGTGAGTCAATCCATATAGTGCCATAAACACTTATACATACATAGTATCAAAGCAAGATTAATATGCAAACATCAATTCATTTCTTTTATTTAAACCCTTGGAAAATCTTGTACCCATTAAAAACATCCATTTTATTTCCCTCTGAAAAAGGATATCTTTCAAATTTCCACCTCTTTTGGGTATTTTAATTTTTTCAATAGCATTGACTTTCATGCCTTTCAAATCACCTGCATGTGCGTCACGGAAATGTTGAGACACTCCTGATAATTTTCTTGTGGTAGCATTATTCACATCATAGATGTGTTCAGATATTCTTTTTCTGAGGGAACGACAAGTGCTGCCTACATATTGTAGCTGACAAATGGTGCAAGATATCAAGTAAACCACATGGTCTGAACTGCAGTTTATAAGTGACATTATTTTATAAGTTTTTTTTATCAGTAAATGAAGAAAATTCTTTTACATTTAACATATAACCACATAATCCACAAGATCTATGGCTGCATTTGAATGAACCTGTGCTTGGTAACCAATTACTGGCGTTTTTTTCCTCATTGTTGGAACCGCACCTGTTCATATGATCACTAGGTGATAGCATGGATCCCAATGTAATGTTCCTTTTTGAAACAAATTTAACTCCATTTTTTAAAATCTGATATAATGTATCGTCCGTAGTCAAGATGGGCAAATATTTTTTCACAATTTTGATTACATCATAATAGTTTTTACTGTATGTTGTTGAAAAAACAACTGAAAGATTTTTTTGGGAATTCTCTTTAATTTTGTTCATCTCCAAATACTGTGACCTGCTCGCTTTATTTGCCTTGATTTTGGCTTTTTGAAGATTTTTCATTTTATAGCCTCTTGCTAAAAACCTATTTTCAATAATGTTACATTCCACCTCAAAACCACTTTGGGTGTTGCAACATCTCCTGGCACGGACATATTCACCTGTAGGAATGTTATCTATGACATGCTTTGGATGGCAACTTCCCGCATGTAACAGCGAATTGCCTGATATAGGTTTTCTATAGAGGCTACAATTAATTTCCCCATTATCACCTTTCCCATGAAATTGTATATCCAAAAAATTAATTTTTGATACATCATGAAAAAAAGTGAAAAAAAGGTTATGGGCATTGTTATTGATGTAAAATATAAAATCCTCAATTTTTTTATTTGGATTTTGCCATACAATAAGTACATCATCTATAAATCTCAGATATAATGCTATGTCCGAGAAAAAAGGATTACATTGATTGAAAATATATTGTTCTTCCCACCAAAACATGAATATGCCCGCTAATGAAGGGGAAAATCGTGCGCCCATTGAACATCCCTGTAGCTGGACATATCCCTTGTTGAGAAAGGTGAAATAATTGTTTTTAAGCAAAAATTCAGTCACATCCACCAAGTAATTTTGTAATTCTAGCGAGTAGTCAGAGTATTTTTTGAGTAAATCTCTCAAGGCAAAAATGGCAAGAGAATGTGGTATGGATGTATACAGTGATTGGACATCACAAGTTAGCCAACTGTAATTATCCTGCCATTTCATCTGAGAGATAATATTCAACACATGTTTGCTATCCAATACATAGCCAGGATACATTTTGGGAAGAAACTGGAGGTGGTTGACCAACCACTCTGCCAGATGTTCAGTATAAGAATCGATACCTGAAACAATTGGTCTCATTTTTGGGGGAAACTGATTTTTATGTGACTTGGGTAAAGCATGTAATAATGGTATTTAAACAATAAGAGGGATTCAAATAATCTCTCAATTTTTCATCCATTAAACCCAAATGTACACCTTCCTCCAAAATTTTTTCCAAGGATTTTTTTATATCTGCAGAGGGGTCGCGATGGACTCTCCTGTAGGTATCGCAGTCCTGTAACATAGTCAATACTTCCCTTTCATAAAGTCCTGTGTCTAAAACTACGACTGCCCCCCCCTTATCAGAATTTTTTATTATGATGTTCAAGTTTTTTTGCAAGGAAATAACTGCATCCTTCTCAGTTTTAGACAAATTTTGAACCATAGGTTCTTGTGAATGAGAAAGAGCAGTTAACTCCTTCTCAACTATGTTCTGAAAGTCCGTCATCTGGTCACACCTCGAGGGGATGGGATAAAAACTTGGATTAGGAACATTGAATTGGGAAACCGCACAATGTGAATTAGATCTAATATCACTATCACTTGATAAATCATGCAAATTCTGTAAAGCCATTTGTTCTTTGAATGACATAGGAGAAAAATATGTGTTGGCTGATGCATTTGAAACAGTAGGAACATTAGAATCATTTTCATCTTGAAAAAAGTGTTTTTTTACTGTTAATTTTCGGATGAACTTATTAACATCTAATATTGTTTTAAAAAGATCAAACCTCTTATTGGGAACAAAATCTACTTCATCAAGTGTGTCAAAAAACTTGAAAAATCAGCCGTTTTTCCAGAAAAATCGAAAAAAACAAGGAGGAGCGGCCGGAAACATAGAAAATCATGTGTATCAACACAATCATTACACGAGGGGGAAAAGGAAATAAATAGTGATAATAACAATTTTTCTGTTATAAATATGTCGCCATGCATTTTAAACAACAGTGAAATAAGTGTTTTGAAAAGGGGTTTAAATTTTGTTCCCAATAAGAGGTTTGATCTTTTTAAAACAATATTAGATGTTAATAAGTTCATCCGAAAATTAACAGTAAAAAAACACTTTTTTCAAGATGAAAATGATTCTAATGTTCCTACTGTTTCAAATGCATCAGCCAACACATATTTTTCTCCTATGTCATTCAAAGAACAAATGGCTTTACAGAATTTGCATGATTTATCAAGTGATAGTGATATTAGATCTAATTCACATTGTGCGGTTTCCCAATTCAATGTTCCTAATCCAAGTTTTTATCCCATCCCCTCGAGGTGTGACCAGATGACGGACTTTCAGAACATAGTTGAGAAGGAGTTAACTGCTCTTTCTCATTCACAAGAACCTATGGTTCAAAATTTGTCTAAAACTGAGAAGGATGCAGTTATTTCCTTGCAAAAAAACTTGAACATCATAATAAAAAATTCTGATAAGGGGGGGGCAGTCATAGTTTTAGACACAGGACTTTATGAAAGGGAAGTATTGACTATGTTACAGGACTGCGATACCTACAGGAGAGTCCATCGCGACCCCTCTGCAGATATAAAAAAATCCTTGGAAAAAATTTTGGAGGAAGGTGTACATTTGGGTTTAATGGATGAAAAATTGAGAGATTATTTGAATCCCTCTTATTGTTTAATACCATTATTACATGCTTTACCCAAGTCACATAAAAATCAGTTTCCCCCAAAAATGAGACCAATTGTTTCAGGTATCGATTCTTATACTGAACATCTGGCAGAGTGGTTGGACAACCACCTCCAGTTTCTTCCCAAAATGTCTCCTGGCTATGTATTGGATAGCAAACATGTGTTGAATATTATCTCTCAGATGAAATGGCAGGATAATTACAGTTGGCTAACTTGTGATGTCCAATCACTGTATACATCCATACCACATTCTCTTGCCATTTTTGCCTTGAGAGATTTACTCAAAAAATACTCTGACTACTCGCTAGAATTACAAAATTACTTGGTGGATGTGACTGAATTTTTGCTTAAAAACAATTATTTCACCTTTCTCAACAAGGGATATGTCCAGCTACAGGGATGTTCAATGGGCGCACAATTTTCCCCTTCATTAGCGGGCATATTCATGTTTTGGTGGGAAGAACAATATATTTTCAATCAATGTAATCCTTTTTTCTCGGACATAGCATTATATCTGAGATTTATAGATGATGTACTTATTGTATGGCAAAATCCAAATAAAAAAATTGAGGATTTTATATTTTACATTAATAACAATGCCCATAACCTTTTTTTCACTTCTTTTCATGATGTATCAAAAATTAATTTTTTGGATATACAATTTCATGGGAAAGGTGATAATGGGGAAATTAATTGTAGCCTCTATAGAAAACCTATATCAGGCAATTCGCTGTTACATGCGGGAAGTTGCCATCCAAAGCATGTCATAGATAACATTCCTACAGGTGAATATGTCCGTGCCAGGAGATGTTGCAACACCCAAAGTGGTTTTGAGGTGGAATGTAACATTATTGAAAATAGGTTTTTAGCAAGACGCTATAAAATGAAAAATCTTCAAAAAGCCAAAATCAAGGCAAATAAAGCGAGCAGGTCACAGTATTTGGAGATGAACAAAATTAAAGAGAATTCCCAAAAAAATCTTTCAGTTGTTTTTTCAACAACATACAGTAAAAACTATTATGATGTAATCAAAATTGTGAAAAAATATTTGCCCATCTTGACTACGGACGATACATTATATCAGATTTTAAAAAATGGAGTTAAATTTGTTTCAAAAAGGAACATTACATTGGGATCCATGCTATCACCTAGTGATCATATGAACAGGTGCGGTTCCAACAATGAGGAAAAAAACGCCAGTAATTGGTTACCAAGCACAGGTTCATTCAAATGCAGCCATAGATCTTGTGGATTATGTGGTTATATGTTAAATGTAAAAGAATTTTCTTCATTCACTGATAAAAAAACTTATAAAATAATGTCACTTATAAACTGCAGTTCAGACCATGTGGTTTACTTGATATCTTGCACCATTTGTCAGCTACAATATGTAGGCAGCACTTGTCGTTCCCTCAGAAAAAGAATATCTGAACACATCTATGATGTGAATAATGCTACCAAAAGAAAATTATCAGGAGTGTCTCAACATTTCCGTGACGTACATGCAGGTGATTTGAAAGGCATGAAAGTCAATGCTATTGAAAAAATTAAACTACCCAAAAGAGGTGGAAATTTGAAAGATATCCTTTTTCAGAGGGAAATAAAATGGATGTTTTTAATGGGTACAAGATTTCCCAAGGGTTTAAATAAAAGAAATGAATTGATGTTTGCATATTAATCTTGCTTTGATACTATGTATGTATAAGTGTTTATGGCACTATATGGATTGACTCACCCTAATGGGTTAATGGTTTTGTATTGCATTGCTCTCTCCTTGCATTTGATCACATGTTTGGGATCAGCCCTTTTTAAACAGGTCTGTGACTAGATGGTTTAGAGACTGAATAAGAACTGGATGTTCGAAACGCGTCCTCTCTGACATGGGCTTACCACTATAGCATGGACTTTTTAATGATAAGAAAATAAAGAAGTTTTTATTTTAAAGTACAACATGCCTGGAGTTTTGTGCTGGTGAAATCCTTCAACTACTTACTATTGGATGGAGTATGCTGAGCCTTGTAGTTCTGCAGCTGTCTGCTCTCCTGCATACACTAGTGGAGAATGAAGAACATATTGAAGAAGGAAATGACATCAGACCTTTTTTTTTTGTTCACTGATAAAAAACGCATAAAGACACAGTGAGCAAAAACGCAGCAAAATGCAGCAAAAAACGCACCAAATCGCGGCTAAACGCGTGCGTTTTTTGCCGCGTTTTTTTTCACGCGGGTGCGTTTTTGTGCGGTTTTTGCTGCAAAAAACGCACAAAAATGCAGCGTCAAAAAAACGCAGTGTGTGAACCTAGCCTTAAACAGTTGCCCCACACAGCAAAGAATGCCATACTTCCCCCACAGAGCAACAATTTTTCCTGTGTAGTCTGTATTCCCAGTTCATGCACACAGTCAAGATTGCCAGACTTCCCCCCACAGAGCAATAAGAATTACCACATTACCCTATGTAGCCTGAATTGTCAATTAACCCACACAGCCAAGATTGACAAAGTTGCATTTACAGACCACTGAATTTAAGAGAAAAGGCCTCTACAAAGGCTGTTTTCCCAGTTGACACAGAGAACACCCAGAAACAGTTAAAAATAAGATAGAATCCCCCCCGCAAATAAAATTGTTTGAACCAAGAGGAGAAGGAGATCCAATTGGAGGTTGAGGTGGATGTGGCAGTGTAGGTCCAAGAGGTGGAGGAGAATGAAGCCAACAATTTTTAAGGTGGGTTTTGATTGGTATTTTTTGGGAGGGTTTACTGTTTTTTATCAGCCCAGAAAACATAATGAATGCCAACTAGACTATACCAATGTGTGGTTCTGGGTTGCATAGTTGTCTAGTGAGCTGAAGGTACAGACAAGTCTGGTATAATTCATGACATTCATTTTAAGGAAAGTTAGCTTGTCCATGCTATTTGAGGATAGGTAGATGCACTTATCTGTGATGACCCTCCCGGCTGTGCTAAACATACAATAAGACAGAATACTTGCGGCAGGGGAGGCCAACATCCTAAAAGCATATTGTGCAAGCTGAGGCCATGTTTCCAATTTCAAAACCTAGAAATTAAATGTTGCAAACCCATCAGTAAGCACTGACAGACATGTGGACACTTATTCTTCCACCATGTTGGATAAATACTCACATCCTCCACCTGGTTGTACAGCAATTTCTAGGCCACTATCCAAGCCTGGATGCAATACTGCAGAAGGCAAAATCGCTGCGTGCCCACTTCCACCAGCCGCAGCCAGAGGCTCATTGACTTGCATTGCTACAAAGCTCTTTCAGCCTACTGGTTAACTGGTTGATATGCGATGTGCCGACAGGGTAGAACTCCACTCTTCACATGTTGCAGTGATTGTTTCAGCAGTGATGAGGCCTGATGCAGTATGCCATGAGGCAATGCCTGAGCCAATGCAGTCCAGTTGTGGAGCAAATTATTCTTGCAGAGTGGGCACAGATGAAGGACCTCTTATCACAGTCATATCCTTGTTGTTTTGAGACTAGTGATAGCCTTAATACTGGAGCCTTCCTTCTCCATCTTGACTCCTCATTTAAACAAAGTTTTCTTTCCTTTGACATCTCATGAGTTATTTTCCAGTTTTGTTGCCACCAGCTCTGAGCAGTGCAGGTCAGCTGTTGCTGCTTTTGGTTCACGCCCATTTAGGTTAAATACTAGAGCCTTCCCAGTGGACCTTACTGCTGTTAGAATAATTTCTACTTTGGCCAGCCTGGTGGAAGGAACTGCTGAGGTTTTGTCCTCTGCACATCCACCTGCTACTTTAGAGTCTGTCTTCTACAGTGAAGTTTGGTGTTTTGTATCCATCTCTTTATTCCCCATCTGTATTTCCTTTCCCTCATCTTTATTAGTTTAGTGGTGAGTCTAGTGTATTTGTCGGCCTACTGCCTAGACAGAGTGAGTTTAGGGTCAGCTGAGGGACCAAGATATCCTGTTTGCTGACAGGTTGAAAGAAACTGTAGAGGGATGTTAGAAAGCTCAGGAGTCAGCTTGATGTGAGTTCAGGAGGTGCCCTTTCACCCCTCTCTCTGTTGTATCGTGACCACGGAGTTTCCACCTTTTTGTGGTATTTTTTTGGCATTGCGTCAGACACCCGTCAGTCTGATCGCGTGTATAACGCGTTATATACGGACATCTTCTACTCCATGAATGACAGCTTTGTAGCCTTCTGCACAGTTTTTTAAGTGGCTATTAAGATGGTTAACGCTGATGATGCCATCATCAGTATCACTATTCGGTCATCTACATTCTTAAGTTCACTTTGAATAGTTTGGGGGAGGAGATGGTGGTCCCAGAGGAAGAGGAGTAAGCAGAGGAGGATGTGGAAAGGATATCAATATCTCCAAGATCCAGACTGTAATTGCACAGGCAGGTGGCATGGGAGGGTAAAGTACAGCAATCGAGGAGGGTTCATGGTACCAGACAAACTGTTAGTGAAGGTGCAGGAACAAAGGATCAAATGGAGGGGTGTGTGGAGGAAGAGGAGATGGGCACGCAACAGTAAGGAGATGAAAAAGATATTGATCCCCTCTCTGTTATTCGAGGTTGGTGGGAAGGGATGACGGATGCAAGCTTGGGTTTTGCCCCGCTACCAACACACTGTGTACTTGGACCTCATAACTGCATCCGGCTGTCCCCTGAAAGTGTAGACCTCCTAACTTTCATCAAGATGAACAAGTCATGGATCTCCATTGACTTTTCCACTTCAGTTGCAGACTAGGCAATAGTATATTTTCAGTTTGCTGCATGGATTTTGCATTATTGCAGTCTGTGACATCTCTGCTATGGCTTCTAAGGCTGCTTTTGCTACTGCTGCTGATGTTACTAACAAGTGCTTTTGTGGCACAACAATCTAAAGGTGTGTCCATCGCTATTACTTTACAATTTGCCTTTTTTTAATGTGTGAAGCACCTAATATTCCTCCTATTCCTCCTCCTTTTGCTTCCTCCTAAGTCACAACAAGCCAAATTTTTTGTAAATGGAGACTCTTATTCGAATCTCTTGGTACTATGTTGCCTGAATTTGGTAGAGCTCACATAGCACCATGCCTACACCTCTCACTCATGCACCTCTAAATAATCAATGTTTAAGGCAGAAATATTTGGCAAAACCCTGTTCTAGGCCCTTTCTCATGCATGTGTGCTGTGCCATTACACTATTTGCATTTTGGGGCAATTTGGGAAATGGGAATGGGAACTCCTAGTTGGGTTTCCTTGTCGTGTGCTGCTTTTAGCAGTAGGGCTCCCAGACTGGCATGCATGCACCTACCTTTCACTCATCTACCACTCTTACTATTCTTACATATATCTATCAATAACAGTCTATGAAGCTAATATTGGAGACACCTGAGTATGGCTGAGCAGAAAAGCAGTTTGAACTGTTGCATAAGGTATTAGGACTCCCAGCCCACCAGGTCTATGCCTGTCACTCATCCACCTTAATATTTCTTATTTTAATAGTCTAGGAAGCTAATGGCTGTGCCATAACATTGGGTCTCCACTGTAAAATGCTTTAAGCTGTTTTGGCAGCTTTTGGCCCAACGAAGGTGTTGTCTATGCCTTTGGTTATGCCTCCCATTGAATCCAATGAGGTTTGAATAAGTTCGTCAAACTGTTCAATGAACACTGGGAAATTCGGTGAACCGAACCAAACCTTGAAAGGTTCGCTCATCTTTAGTGCTAACCTCTGCGGTCAGGCAGATTTTATTAAGGTTTTACATTAGGATGACCATTACAGTTCTAGTATTGACTGTGTTTTTATTTTGTGCTAGTATTTCTCATCTCATATTATCTTTATCATGTATTTTAGCATTACATTTTAAATGTTATATTTCATATACTATATATAGTACAGACCAAAAGTTTGGACACACCTTATCATTTAAAGAGTTTTCTTTATTTTCATAACTCTGAAAATTGTAGATTCACATTGAAGGCATCAAAACTATGAATTAACACATGTGGAATGAAATATTTAACAAAAAAGTGTGAAACAACTTAAAATATGTCTTATATTCTAGGTTCTTCAAAGTAGCCACCTTTTGCTTTGATTACTGCTTTGCACACTCTTGGCATTCTCTTGATGAGCTTCAAGAGGTAGTCACCTTAATTGGTCCTCCAACAGTCTTGAAGGAGTTCCCAGAGATGTTTAGCACTTGTTTGCCCTTTTGCCTTCACTCTGCGGTCCAGCTCACCTCAAACCATCTCAATTGGGTTCAGGTCTGGTGACTGTGTTGGCCAGGTCATCTGGCGTAGCACCCCATCACTCTCTTTCTTAGTCAAATAGCTCTTACACAGCCTGAAGGTGTGTTTGACGTCATTGTCCTGTTGAACAATAAATGATGGTCCAACTAAATGCAAACCGGATGGAATAGCATGCCGCTGCAAGAAGCTGTGGTAGCCATGCTGGTTCAGTGTGCCATCAATTTTGAATGAATCCTCAACAGTGTCACCAGCAAAGCACTCCCACACCATCACACCTCCTCCTCCATGCTTCACGGTGGGAACTTGCCATGTAGAGACCATCCGTTCACCTTTTCTGCGTCACACAAAGACACGGTGGTTGGATCCAAAGATCTCAAATTTGAACTCATCAGACCAAAGCACAGATTTCCACTGGTCTAATGTCCATTCCTTGCGTTCTTCAGCCCAAACAAGTCTCTTCTGCTTGTTGCCTGTCCTTAGCAGTGGTTTCCCAGCAGCTATTTTACCATGAAGGCCTGCTGCACAAAGTCTCCTCTTACCAGTTGGTCTAGAGATGCATCTGCTGCTAGAACTCTGCGTGGCATTGACCTGGTTTCTAATCTGAGCTGCTGTTAACCTGCGATTTCTGAGGCTGGTGACTCGGATAAACTTATCCTCAGCAGCAGAGGTGACTCTTAGTCTTCCTTTCCTGGGGAGATCCTCATGTGAGCCAGTTTCTTTGTAGCGTTTGATGGTTTTTGCCACTGCACTTGGGGACACTTTCAAATTTTTCCCAATTTTTCGGACTGACTGACCTTCATTTCTTAAAGTAATGATTTCCACTCGTTTTTCTTTACTTAGCTGCTTTTTTTCTTGCCATAATACAAATTCTAGCAGTATATTCAGTAGGACTATCAGCTGTGTATCCACCAGAATTCTGCACAACACAACTGATGGTTCCAACCCCATTTATAAGGCAAGCAATCCCACTTATTAAACCTGACAGGGCATATCTGTGAAGGGAAAACCATATCCAGGGACTACCTCTTGAAGCTCATCAAGAGAATGCCAAGAGTGTGCAAAGCAGTAATCAAAGCATAAGGTGGCTACTTTGAAGAACCTAGACTATAAGACATATTTTCAATTGTTTCACACTTTTTTGTTAAGTATTTCATTCCACATATGTTAATTCATAGTCTTGATGCCTTCAAAGTGAATCTACAATTTTCAGAGTCATGAAAATAAAGAAAACTCTTTGAATGAGAAGGTGTGTTCAAACTTTTGGTCTGTATGATTATATATATATATATATATATATATATATATATATATATATATACATATACACATACAGATATTTTTTGTTGTAACTAAACAGACTGGAAGCATTACCTGCCATTCATCACAGAACCTGATCACATTGTTCTGGCTTCAAAAGTGGTGTCCCGCCCCCCCTGCAAGTGAGACAGGAAGCTAGATTGATAAGTGTGTTTGCTGTGCTCCCAGTGCAGTCCCAGTTTGCCCTGGCTCACAGCCATAAAGGTCCAGTCACACACAACGACTTACCAGCGATCCCGAAAACGATGCGACCTGATAGGGATCGCAGGTAAGACGCTGGGAGGTCGCAGGTGAGATGTCACACAGTCAGATCTTACCAGCAATTCAGGAACAATACAGGTCGCAGTAGCGACCTGTATAACGATCTCAGCAGTCACTGTGACCCTGTCACACAGTGTCAAACACAGCGATGCGTCCTGCCCAGCAGGACATCGCCTTTGAAGAAAATGACCTGGACCGTTCGGCAACGACTAGCGATCTCACAGCAGGGGCCTGATCGCTGGTAGGTGTCACACATAACGAGATCGCTAACGGGATCGCTACTGCGTCACAGAAACCGTGACTCAGCTGCGATCTCGCTAGCGATCTCGTTATGTGTGACAGTACCTTTAGTGTGCACCACCATCAGTGGGACATCCACTTCCACATCCCTTACTGCAGGCCTTGTGCATTTTAAATTATGTACGCATCTAAGACTGGTTTTATTATAAATTAGAATAGAGGTTTATAACTAGCAGTAGCACGATATGTAAGGCTAGAATCCTTGACTTCTGGCCCATAATACATGATCCCTACTCCAGAATTTTTACCGAAACTAATTGCAAACTATGAAAGGTATTTAAAGAAAATAGAATAAATTATTTAGCTAGCAGCACATTGTGTAAGCCTACAATCCTGTTCACATGCCCAAAATATACGATTACTACTCCAGAATCTCACGCGAGACAGAGCAGTATTTAAAGAGACTATACAGTGTGCCCACCCATATCCTGTCCACCGCCATTAGCTTGAGAATGGCGGCAGCTATAGGCATAGAAGTGGTGTCTAGGTATAGTAAAGTAGCCATGCGCTACACAATGAAACCACCTATAGCACCACCTGGTGGAAAACAACTGAGTTAGCATTTTTATCTCAAAGATGGAACGAGATAGAGAAAAAAATGGAATTAAAAAATTGTAGGGCATCATCAATTCAATACAAATCGACACCTTGCATACAGAAATGCTATGATATGAAACCCATGACCCCCCCAAAACATTGAACGCTGATCACGCATATGGTGTTCATTTAACTTTGATGCTCAAATTGGCCACCGTCAGCTGTAAATGCACATCTGGATTCTGGACAGGACACTGTATCTTGCTGCACATTGTGAAATATGGTAGGTGACACGTTTGCACAAGCATCTGTGATACGTCGTCGTAGGTCCTGCAATGTTGGTGGAGGGAGGGGTCGCATACACCTGCTGTTTGATGTGATCTCACAAAAAGAAGTCCAATGGGGTCCGGTCAGGTGAGCGTGGCGGCCACTCCACGCAGCCACCATACCCAAAGACTTGTAGGAAGGTCTCCATGAGGTATCGCTTCACGTCCGCAGCCTTGTGAGTTTTACACGTTCTAATCATAGCACTTCTGTATGCAAGGTGTCGATTTGTATTGAATTGATGATGCCCTACAACTTTGTAATTCACTTTTTTTCCTCTATCTCGTTCTATTTTCGAGATAAAAATGCTAACTCCATTGATTTCCAGCACCTTGCCCTACAATAAATAATTAAAGAATGTATGTCTGGAACACCATACGGTGTGAACAGGGTGCAATACTCAAAAATATACAACTAAACAATAAGATAAAGAGTTGCACACCAGTCACAATGTATAGGGGAATAATGAAAAGCAGAACTGCTATGGGAATACTAGACTGAAAAATACAATAGACTAGCTGAAAAAAGTGAAAACATGAAAATGGTATGTGCATAACTGCTATAAATAATAGAAATGAGAGATGTTTAGCCAATGTATTGATCAATTGAAAGGAGCCCGAAAACCAAACGCCAAGGTAATCTCTATTTTTGGGGTCCCTAACTTATGTGGAACCTCACCTGCAGTTAAAATACTTGCTCTGTATGGGAAGCAAAGGGCCAAGCTATATATGTGAAAAAAGTCACATGGCTATGGGTGGGGCAGGGTTCTCAGACAGAAAATGCATACTAATTAAAGAATGTACGTCTGGAACACCATATGGTGTGAACAAGGTGCAAGACTCAAAAATATACAACTAAACAATAGGATAAATTACAACTTTGTTATTCACTTTTTTTCTCTATCTCGTTCTATTTTCGAGATAAAAATGCTAACTCCGTTGTTTTCCAGCAGCTTTCACTACAATAAATGCAGCAAAGAGCGGTATTATTATAGAATAAATTACATTTTTTTAAGTTGTAGAACTGCACAGTGTGTAGGCTTAGAATCCCTGCCTACATGCCTCTAATACAATATCCCTACTCCAGAAGCTCCCTTATACTAAATGCAGAATTAGACTGGTATTATTAGAGAATATAATTGATTTTGTAGCTAGCAGTAGCATGCTGTGTAAGGCTTGAATTACTTCCTACAGGCCTATAATGCATGATCGCTATTTCCGAATTTCAACCACCACTAATTGCAAACTAAGACTGATATTATTAGAGAATAAAGTAGATTTTTGAGGTACCAGCAGCTCGCTGTGCAAGGCTTGAATTCATGCGTATAGGCCTGTAATACACCAGCTTGCCCTACAATAAATGCAGCTAAGAGCGGTATTATTTGAGAGTAATTAAATCTCTTAGGTATCAGAGGCAGCACGATGTGTAAGCCTAGAATCCCTGCATACATGCCTCAAATACAATATACCCACTCCAGAAGCTCACTCTACACTAAATGCAGAAAAGTGATATTAGAGAAAAGAATTGATTTCAATTAGCCCTGAACAGGACTGTTAGTTTACTGTTCTACCAGCAGGTACTGTTGGGCTATAAAACACTGTCCATTCTCCAGTTAAATCTCTCCCTACTCCCCACACTATTTCTGGATATAGAGCTGTAAACATGGCGTCTCTGGGTCTTAAACAGACTCAAAGATGCTGTGCGGCCAACCAATCACAGTAATCACAGCAACATGGCTAATAACATTACTTTGATTGGCAGGGACTCCCTGCATGTTTTCTGGCTGAAAAAAAGCTGGTAAACATGCAGGGCAGGGACTCAAGCATGGCACCTGAGAACCAGAATACTCAATTGAGTATCGAGCATCTCGAGCACCCTAATGCTACATCGAGTACCGAGCAGTGCCGAGCACTATCACTAATTACTGTGACTTGTAACAATGATGATTCAGAAAATACAAAAAGCATTTCATAAATGTCCAATATTCTTTTAAATTCAAATGTCTGTAAAAAAGCATATAAAGTCATTCTTGAATTACTGCAGCTAGGAAATACACTACCGTGTTTATTAAGAAACTGAAAACTGTAAATTTTCATCACCAATTAGCATATCTGTCATCAGTTTAATATAGAATTGCCTAGCCTACGTACTAACTAGGTAGCAATGCATCTGGCTTTCTTCCAGTTGCAGTTCCACTGCCATATGCATAATTCTATGTTTGAAAGTTTGCTTAACCTTTACCTTAAATATGCAAATATCTGCAAAATGTAATTAAGCAATATCTACGATACTATTTTGTTGTGTAAACAAATTAAGAGTAACACTTTATACAATATATGGAAGTACGGTAATTTACTGTTTCTTTTATACTAATGTGAGCAAATGAATAACCTGTAAGGTTGCAGATGGATGGCAAAAATAACATGTAGTTAACAAGGTGTGATTAACTGAGGCTTATATTAGGCTGATATACAACAGGATGACCCCTGCAACATGAACATCTAATAAATGTATGGAATTGAGTTTAGTTCTTTAATATGCATATACAATTGTACAAATTAGAAGAAAAAGTTACCTTTCTTCCATCAACTGGAATGATTAAAATATCTCTTTTGTTAGGTTATACATAAAATGATTATTACATAGGTAAGGATTGTTGACCTCGGGGAGATCAACATCCAACACCGCTGAGACACCATCACGTGTTTCTCAACGCAGTGACACTAGAACAAGGCCCCTTGGGAAAATATGCAAAACAAGAATGCCACGGAGACACCATCAAATGTTTCTCAATGCTGGCAGGAAACTAGCCAGGTCTTTTACCGGGAAAGAACAACCACGGGAAGGGCAGTCTCCAGTCAAGGAAACCGCCTATACCAAAACATTGTATCCATCCACACACAGCTGTTTCAGGGTATTTGCCCCTCATCAGTGTGGAGTAGGAAACTGGCTAGTGGGAGCAATGC
This sequence comes from Anomaloglossus baeobatrachus, assembly GCF_048569485.1. NCBI lineage: Eukaryota > Metazoa > Chordata > Amphibia > Anura > Aromobatidae > Anomaloglossus > Anomaloglossus baeobatrachus. The sequence continues at coordinate 493,736,127 of NC_134354.1, forward strand.
CTAGTAGAAGACTGCATAGGTAAGGATGGTTGACCTTGGGGAGATCAACATCCAACACTTCGGAGACACCATCATGTGTTTCGCAATGCAGTGACACTAGAACAAGGCCCCCTGGGAAAATATGCAAAACAAGAATGCCACGGAGACACCATCACATGTTTCTCAATGCTGGCAGGAAACTAGCCAGGGCTTTCACTGGGAAGGAACAACCATGGGAAGGGCAGTCTCCAGTCAAGGAAACTGCCTATACCAAAACATGGTATCCATCCACAGACAGCTGTTTCGGGGTATTTGCCCCTCATCAGTGTGGAGTAGGAAACTGGCTAGTGGGAGCAACGGGTGGCCGTTTATCAGATAACTTGCACCGGACAATCACTACAGGCTCTCTGTGTATCGTTGCATTCCTGTTATACTCCTGTGTGACTGCAGCGGGTTAACATGCTAGGAGTGCGGGAAGATTCAAACCCACAAAGGAGAGCGGGGTTTAGGTGGAGCGCATGTTTTATAGTAATGCTTGAAGGATTTATGAGGAACTGCAGTACATTCATTTCTACTGTGAACTTTCAATAAGAACAAGGAATATTTATACTGTTTAAGAATAAAATGGACCATATCTTTGTGGAACTCCTGGACGTCTCCGGATTTATTTATTTATCTATTTGTAGAAAATATTCAACCTATTCTTGAACAAAACATTTTTAATCTTTTTTCAAACAACAGGTGGTAGCTGCCGGCCGGGGCCCCACATTTTTACAGAGTTTTACAGAGGGTTTTCAGAAGTTTTTTGAGTGTCTATCTCACTTTTGTGCAAATTTATGTGATTTATGTATTATTTCTTGTAACCTTTTAATTAAATAATATTCCCATTCATTGAGTAAAAATAAAAATACAGATATACCTTAGTTCAGCGCAGATTTTTAACATATAAGAATTTATTTCTTTGTATTTTTTCTAATATTGTCTTGTGGATTGTAAAGAAATAAAAAAAACAAACTTGCCCATCACCAATTCCCACATTTCTGAAATATCAAGAAGGATTATATTATACTAGAAGGTGGCCCGATTCTAACGCATCAGGTATTCTAGAATTTATTGTGTAGTTAATGTATGATTTTTGTTATATAGATGTTGTTGTGTGTAGTTGCCAAGTGTTTGTGTAGGGCTGTAAGTGTTCTGGGTGTTGTCTGGGTGTGGGGGGTGAGAGCGGTGTTGTTTGTGTGTTGCGTTGTGTGTGTTGCGTTGTTTGTGGAGCGCTGTGTGTCTGCAGCATTGTGTGTGTGTGGTGATGTGTGTGTTGCGTGGTTTGTGTGGGTGTGGGGTGCGTGTGTGTGTTTTGGGGGGAGGTATGTTTTGTGCAATGTGTGTGTGTTGCGCGGTATGTGCGTATATTTGTGTATGCTGCGGTGTTTGTGTGTTGGGTGTTGTGTGTGTGCGGCGTTGTCTGTGTTTGTGGGTGTCTGTGTAGGGCGGTGTTTGTGGTTCCCAGTGTGTGTGTGGTGTGTTGTGCGGTGCGCGTGTGGCGGTGTGTGTGTGTTTTGGGGGGAGGTGTGCACCCCCATCGTGCTCCATCCCCCATACTGCGCACTCCCCATCGTGCTCCATCCCCCATGCTGTGCACTCCCCATCATGCTCCATCCCCCATGCTGCGCACCCCCATCGTGCTCCATCCCCCATGCTGCGCACCCCCATCGTGCTCCATCCCCCATGCTGTGCACCCCCCATCGTGCTCCATCCCCTATGCTGCTCACCCCCCATCCTGCTCCATCCCCCATGCTGTGCACCCCCCATCGTGCTCCATCCCCCATGCTGCGCACCCCCCATCGTGCTCCATCCCCCATGCTGCCCACCCGCCATCGTGCTCCATCCCCCATGCTGCGCACCCCCATGCTGCGCACCCCCCATCGTGCTCAAACCCCATGCTGCACACCCCCCATCGTGCTCAAAAGCCATGCTGCACACTCCCCATCGTGCTCCATCGTCCATGCTGAGCACTCCCCATCGTGCTCCATCCTCCATGCTGAGCACTCCCCATCGTGCTCCATCCCCCATGCTGCGCACCCACCATCGTGCTCCATCCCCCATGCTGCGCACCCCCCATCGTGCTCCATCCCCCATGCTGCGCACCCCCCATCCCCCATGCTGCGCACTCCCCATCGTGCTCCATCCCCCATGATGCGCACTCCCCATCGTGCTCCATCCCCCATGCTATAATAGTTCTCCTATTATACTCAGAGAGGAGTATAATAGGAGGACTATAATAGGAGGAGTAGTCCTGGGGGGAGAGGAGTATAATGCCGGCTCCGTGCACATGTGTACCGGAAGCCGGTGTACGCTGGTAACTGTTACACCTCGTGGCTCTCCTGTGGCAAGGAATGAGACAGTCTCCTTGCCTGCCACGAGCGCTCCTGCTCAGCAGCGCCGAAGGTCTGCCAGACTGCGCAGAGTGCAGGAGAAACCTCCTCAGAGAGGCAGCACGAGGGTGACACCTAGTGGTACTCCTGTTGCAAGAAATGAGGCGGTCTCCCATTCCTTGCCTGCCGGAGCTCCTCCTGCTCAGCAGCCTCGAAGGTCTGTGAGGTTGCGCAATGTGCAGATGTTTGCTGTTCAGGGAAGCAGTGAGACTCCCGTTATCTCTACACATTGTGAGACCGAGGATACCGCCTCTATTTCCCAGAGGCAGGAGGGTGAGCATGTGCTATGCTTGGTGGATCTTGATTCGCCCACTGACGTCACACGGCTTGATGACAAGGCTGGTGACGTGGTGAATCCTGACTGGCCAGGCTGGGATGTCGTGGATCCTGATTGGGTCAAGTCCGTCATCTCCGCCTCGCGCCCGCCCTTGGCTGAAGCTACACCTCCGTAAAAGCTCCTCCTGCCATCATGGCGGCACGCGACCGTCCTTCTATGTTTGGATGTCTGGCAGCGTGCTGCCACGCCACTGCTCAGGCATTATCGTCTTCTGTGGGCTTGGCCCTTGCTGCTTAGGCAGTACCTGGTTTGCAGGCCGTGTCCCTGCCTTGCTGCTCCGGCAGTAGCTCCTTCAACAGGCCGTGTTCCTGTCCCAGGTGAGCTCCTCGAGTCTCCACCGGACTCACCTGGTTATTGAAAGCACACGTGCGTGGGCACCTCTGTGCTACCCTCGTGCCATATTCTCGTGACTTCCACTGGCACACGTGCGTGGGCACCTCTGTGCTTCCCCGTGCAACAGGTACACCGAGCCGTGTGATCCCTGCCATACAACCCACACGGGTTAGGGCAGACCGGTGTACATAGATCGTCTGTGACATTCCAGACGATCGCTAGCAGCAACCCGCTCACTCTTCACCCACCATAGCAGCGGTCCCTTACACAGCACAGTGGACCTTGACCGGCGGAAGCTGTCCATTCCCCATCTTGGCACGCTTCCCCGGGTCCCCCTCGTAACATTACGGTCGCGCCAAAGGTCTGGCTATGGCTGAAGAGCAGCAGCAGTTGCTGCGTTATGTGCAGCAGTTGGAATCACGTTTGGCAGCAGTGGAGCAGTCTTCCTCCGACAAGACTACTCTGACGACAGTCGCCACCCAGGCGGCTACCCAGGCTGTGCTATTGGGCGGAAGGTCTCCTCGCCTTGCGCTTCCAGAGCGCTTTAGCGGGGACAGCTCCGAGTGCCGTGGGTTTATAAACCAGGTCACCACCTACTTGGAGCTGTCCGCGACTCTTTACGCTACCGAGAAGGCGAAGGTAGCCTTCGTCCAGTCCCTGCTCACAGGGAGAGCGCTGAAGTGGTCCACGCCGTTGTGGGAGCGCGGAGAGCGTGTGGTGAATAACTTAGCATCTTATCTTGGGGCCATGAGAATGGTGTTCCTCGGGCCTCAAGTCACCCACGACTCCGCGCTGCGCCTCCTACGACTTCGGCAAGGGTCCGCTTCAGTCGGGGACTTTGCCGTACACTTTAGGACACTTGCCGCAGAGCTGGACTGGCCCAATAAGGTCCTTGTCCCTGTGTTCTGGGAGGGCCTGGCAGGGTTCGTCAAAGACGCACTGGCCACGCGTGAGGTGCCTGCTACTTTAGAGTCCTTGATTGAGGTTGCCTCTCGCATAGACATCCGCCAGGCGGAGCGGAGGCTCGAGGTCTCTTCAGCACCCACGTCCTCACGGCCTAAAAAGCGTCTGGCTCCCGTCTTCCACCAGACAGGTCTCCCAGCCAGCTCTGTAGGCGACTCCGTGGAGTCAATGGAGGTGTCCAAAGCGGTCTCCTCTACCCCAGGTTCTCGGTCTGGTGTCATCTGCTTTTCCTGTGGGCAGAGGGGACACATAGCTACCCGATGTCCCAAACCGTCGGGAAAAGACAGCGTCTAGTTTCCATCAGAGGGGGGTTCCTAGACGCTGCTTCTCCCTCTAGGTTGACTATCAGCGCCCAGTTGCAGTTTGGCACTACTCTCTTCTCTGCTTTGGCCTGCCTGGACTCAGGCGCTGATGGCAATTTCATTTCGACCTCCCTGGCAACCCGATACTCAGTTCCCCTGGTTCTCTTGCCCAAGCCACTCAGGGTTCGGGTAGTCAACGGGTCCCTACTAGTCGATCCCATCACCCAGATCACCATCCCTCTCAGGATGGAAGTACCACCAGGACACCATGAGCAGGTGTCCTTCCTGGTGCTTCCAGAGGGGACGGATGAGATCCTACTGGGTCTCCCCTGGTTGAGACAGCATGCTCCTATACTCAACTGGGCAACAGGGGAGATCTCATCATGGGCAGGATCCTGTAGGGAGCACCTCGTGACTACCGAACCACCCGCTACCATTAGGTCGGTTGGGTCCTCAGGGAATACAGGGGAGCCAGGTTTACCAACACCTTATGAGGCCTACAGGGACGTCTTCTCCAAGAGGGCCGCAGATACCCTTCCTCCCCATCGGCCATACGATTGCCGAATAGACCTGAAGCCAGGCTCCGAGCCCCCTAGGGGCAGAGTGTATCCCCTCTCTGCTCCAGAGACGGAGGCTATGTCCAAATATATTCAGGACAGCCTGGCAAAAGGGTTCATTTGCAAGTCTATTTCACCGGCCGGTGCGGGGTTCTTCTTCGTGCAAAAGAAGGAAGGGGATCTACGCCCCTGTATCGATTATAGGGGATTAAATGCAATCACGATCAAAAACAAATACCCTTTGCCCCTCATTACGGAGTTATTTGATCGATTCCGCGGGGCAAAGATCTTCACAAAGCTGGATCTACGCGGGGCGTATAATCTAGTGCGAGTCCGAGAGGGCGATGAGTGGAAGACCGCCTTCAACACCAGGGACGGTCACTACGAGTATCTCGTAATGCCCTTCGGACTCTGCAATGCCCCCGCCGTATTTCAAGACTTTGTGAATGATGTTTTCCAGGATTTGTATCTTTCCGTGGTTGCATACCTGGATGATATCCTTATCTTCTCCCCCGATCTTGCCACCCATCGGAGGGATGTCATCCGAGTACTTAAGAGGCTCCGCACTCATTCGTTATATGCTAAGCTAGAAAAGTGCGTTTTTGAACGTGAATCCTTGCCGTTTCTGGGGTATATCGTGTCCAGTCAGGGGTTAGCAATGGATCCGGGGAAGTTGGAGACAGTGATGAAATGGCATGAGCCCCGCTCGCTGAAAGCAATCCAGCGTTTCTTGGGGTTTATCAATTATTATCGCCAGTTCATTCCCAACTTCTCGACGGTGGCAGCACCCATCATTGCCCTTACCCGCAAGGGCGCTAATCCCAAAGCATGGACACGGGAAACGGTAGAGGCATTTCACACTCTCAAAACTTACTTCTCCAGAGCTCCCATCCTTCATCGTCCAGACATCTCCAAACCCTTCCTACTAGAGGTAGACGCCTCTTCGGTCGGTGCTGGTGCAGTCCTGTACCAGAAAGACGAACGAGGAAGGAAGCATCCATGTTTCTTTTTCTCCAAAACCTTTTCTCCGGCCGAGAGGAACTACTCCATAGGGGATAGGGAGTTACTGGCGATGAAACTAGCATTCCAGGAATGGCGGCATCTCCTGGAGGGTGCGAAGCATCCATTTGAAGTATTTTCCGATCATAAAAATCTCACATACCTCCAGACAGCACAACGCCTGAACCCAAGGCAGGCCCGTTGGTCCTTGTTCTTCTCCCGGTTCCGCTTTATTATCCGCCACCTGGCCGGTGAGAAGAACGTACGGGCCGATGCCTTGTCACATTGTATGGTTGTGTTGGAGGAGGACGAGGAGGAGCCTCGTCTTATACTACCCCCGGACAGCTTGAGGATGGTCACTCCCACTTCTTTGGACCAGGTGCCACCTGGCAAGACCCTCGTTCCCCCTGAACTACGGAATGAGGTGCTATCGTGGGCCCATGCCTCCAAGGTCGGGGGTCACTTTGGGGTCAAAAGGACCAGAGACCTTGTGACTAGGCACTATTGGTGGCCGAGACTACCCCAGGACATACAGGAGTATGTGGGAGCCTGTATGTCGTGTGCACGGAATAAGCCGTCCCGGCAGAGACCGGTAGGTCTTCTTCACCCACTGCCAGTGCCGGATCGTCCCTGGGAAGTGGTGGGAATGGACTTCCTGGGAGATCTGCCCAAGTCAGCAGGTCACAAGGTCGTATGGGTCATCACGGATCACTTCTCTAAAATGGTCCACTTGGTGCCTCTCCCACGACTCCCGACGTCACGTGCTCTCGCCACCTTATTCATTAGGCATGTATTTAGGCTGCATGGCATGCCTGACAAGGTGGTGAGCGACCGGGGTCCCCAGTTCGCGTCTCGCTTCTGGAGAGAGCTCTGTAAGCTCCTGCAGATAGAGCTGAACATCTCCTCCGCATACCATCCCGAAACCAATGGACTGGTAGAGAGGACCAATCAGACCTTGGTAACGTACCTCCGCCATTTTATCTCCGCGCACCACGACAACTGGGCTAACCTCCTTCCTTGGGCTGAATTTGCCATTAATAATTCGGTCCATGAATCCTCTGGTCAGACTCCGTTCCTGCTCAATAACGGACAACATCCCCGAATCCCGGTTCCGATGCCCATTACGTCACCCGATCCTAGAGTGGAGGATTGGGCGACCGAGGCCCGGGAGATCTGGGATAACACCCAAGAGGCCCTTAAGAGGGCTAAAGACCGGATGGTGACAACGGCTGATGAGCGCCGCCGCCCTGCACCATCCTTCGCCCCTGGTGACCTAGTGTGGCTGTCCTCTAAGAATGTTAACCTACGGGTACAGGCAGCCAAGTTCGCCCCTAGGTACCTGGGTCCGTTTAAAGTACTAGAGCAGGTGAACCCGGTGGCATACCGACTCCAGCTCCCTCCACGCTGGGCTATAGCCAACACCTTTCACGTGTCCCTTCTGAAACCCGTACGACTTAATAAGTTCTCGGGGTCCCTGACGCCTCAAACCGACTCCCCGCCCGACGACTCTGAGGTGGCGAAGCTTGTGGAGACAAAAGTCATATGGGGCAGGAGGTACTACCTCGTGGAGTGGGTCGGCCGTGGTCCGGAGCATAGATCCTGGGAATTGGAGGATCATATCCACGCCCCGGGTTTGATAGCGGCCTTCAAGCACGGGCAGGGGGGGGGCCTAGACGGGGGGGTAATGTTACACCTCGTGGCTCTCCTGTGGCAAGGAATGAGGCAGTCTCCTTGCCTGCCACGAGCGCTCCTGCTCAGCAGCGCCGAAGGTCTGCCAGACTGCGCAGAGTGCAGGAGAAACCTCCTCAGAGAGGCAGCACGAGGGTGACACCTAGTGGTACTCCTGTTGCAAGAAATGAGGCGGTCTCCCATTCCTTGCCTGCCGCAGCTCCTCCTGCTCAGCAGCCTCGAAGGTCTGTGAGGTTGCGCAATGTGCAGAGGTTTGCTGTTCAGGGAAGCAGTGAGACTCCCGTTATCTCTACACATTGTGAGACCGAGGATCCCGCCTCTATTTTCCAGAGGCAGGAGGGTGAGCATGTGCTATGCTTGGTGGATCCTGATTCGCCCACTGACGTCATACGGCTTGATGACAAGGCTGGTGACGTGGTGAATCCTGACTGGCCAGGCTGGGATGTCGTGGATCCTGATTGGGTTAAGTCCGTCATCTCCGCCTCGCGCCCGCCCTTGGCTGAAGCTACACCTCCTTAAAAGCTCCTCCTGCCATCATGGCGGCACGCGACCGTCCTTCTATGTTTGGATGTCTGGCAGCGTGCTGCCACGCCACTGCTCAGGCATTATCGTCTTCTGTGGGCTTGGCCCTTGCTGCTTAGGCAGTACCTGGTTTGCAGGCCGTGTCCCTGCCTTGCTGCTCCGGCAGTAGCTCCTTCAACAGGCCGTGTTCCTGTCCCAGGTGAGCTCCTCGAGTCTCCACCGGACTCACCTGGTTATTGAAAGCACACGTGCGTGGGCACCTCTGTGCTACCCTCGTGCCATATTCTCGTGAATTCCACTGGCACACGTGCGTGGGCACCTCTGTGCTTCCCCGTGCAACAGGTACACCGAGCCGTGTGATCCCTGCCATACAACCCACACTGGTTAGGGCAGACCGGTGTACATAGATCGTCTGTGACATTCCAGACGATCGCTAGCAGCCACCCGCTCACTCTTCACCCACCATAGCAGCGGTCCCTTACACCGCACAGTGGACCTTGACCGGCGGAAGCTGTCCATTCCCCATCTTGGCACGCTTCCCCGGGTCCCCCTCGTAACAGGTAACTATGATACACATCGGGTAACTAAGGGACCTTAGTTACCCGATGTGTATAATGGTTACCAGCGTTCACCGGGTCCGTCACGATCCCAGCAGCGCAAGGTTATGTCTGGCGATGCGTGCGGAGGGCCAGGGCGAGCGGCCAATCCATGCGGAGGGCGGGGCCAGGCCAAGGCGAGCGACCAATCCGTGGGGGGGCGGGGCCAGGCCGAGCCAGCGGCCAATCAGACGGTTGTTACTGTAATGATACTCACCGTGACACAATTTTGGAGCAAGACAGACAGACAGAGACAGACACAGACAGAATAAGGCAATTTTATATATAGATGTATATATGTATATTCCACACATATACATATGCAACACAATATTAGTTTATAACAAGCAAATAATGATGAAAAGCTAGACAGGGGAGTGTTTTTCCATAAGTAATAATAAATAATAAATGTTTTTCAGAAGTGGAAAAAAATTGGATTATTTTGAAGTTGGAGTGTAGTAAGGGGTTTTTGACCACAGCAGGGTGATGTTGACTATAAAGGCAGTGCTGAGGCGAAGGAAGGGTAGGCAGCTGCTGTCATCCTGTCATATAAGCCTCTGGTAATTACCCCCACAATCTCTCCTACTCACTATGAAATGAAGGGGCCACAAGCAAATCAGAGAACATATAAAAAGGTTTTTTTGTATTTAAGTTATCTACTTTAAACATTTTCTGTGAATATTATACCGTTTAAAAGCTTTTAACAGCAAAGTATGTTGTGGCACAACCTTTTTTACTGGTATTGAATAACATATGATATTTTTCGGTTTATAAGACACCCTGGATTATAAGACGCACCCCAAATTTAGAGGAGGAAAATAGAAAAAATAATTTTTAATGTTAAAATGAGGGTCAGTTTTATAATCCTAGCGTGTCTTAATTCTAATGCTTACCAGGGTGAGTGGTGGTAGAGTGGCTCAGGAAGGTCACATGTGGCAAGGTCAGTGATGCTGCAGGCTTAGAGAAGGGGGTGTTGCGTGTCAGGAGGGTCAGTGGATGTAGATTCAGCGATGCTGCGACCTCTGGGGTATTGCAGTGGCAGGCGCTATTGATCTGCCGCCACGCTGCAAGGGTGTCACTGCAGTGGAGGACTCAGGAGGGTCATAGGACGAGGTGTTGGGGTGTCGCTGTGGCGGTGGGCACCAGATCTGACTGCATTGAATCGTCCACGGTTGACATGATGGACTACCTATACATCCTATGGTCATATCTATCATATCTGTCACTTTAATGCAGGATTGCATGGCGAGCCCTCATTATTACTCATACATTCTGCTGTTCAGCAGACATGCGCGTAGACCTGAGATCTACACACACCTGTTAATTAGTTAGATTACACTTTCAAACTCTGACAGCGCACTCTGAAGTCCTCCGGCGATCACGGGGTGCCAATTGGTTTTCATGACAGCATTGGGTCAGCTGATGAGCCCTGCAACTGTCATGACTCACTTTCTGTGAATGCCAGCAGAACACTAGCATTAACAGAAAAACAGCATTTCTGAAGCATCACTCTAAGGGCTCTTTTCCATCTGCGATTAAATACTCGCCCAGATAATAATCGCCCAGAAAGTGGGGTGAGTGTCATGCGCAGTGCTTTTTTTGTAAAATTAATATTTGCTGGTACACATCTCTGAGGCGAGGAGTGTTGGGGTGGGTGCTGTCAGGCGTCAGCAGCCGAGATTGAGGACCGGGGGGGGGACTGTCAGCCGGCGGCCGAGATTGAGGAGCGGGGAGGGGGTGCTGTCGTGCCTGAATATAGTGCCACCTGAGCAAACTGCTCAACTTGTCCAATGGACAAGGAGGGGAGCAGCGGCTGATGGGGAGAGTGGTGGCAGATGGAGGGGGAAGCAGCTGATGGGGAGAGCAGCAGCAGATGGAGGGGGCAGTGGCTGATGGAGGGGGGGAGGAAGATGGAGGGGGCAGCGGCTGATGGGGAGAGCAGTGGCAGATGGAGGGGGCAGCGGCTGATGGGGAGAGTGGTGGCAGATGGAGAGGGCAGCGGCTGATGGAGGGGGAAGGCAGATGGAGGGGGCAGTGGCTGATGGGGAGAGCAGCGGCAGATGGAGGGGACAGTGGCTGATGGAGGGGGAAGGCAGATGGAGGGGGCAGCGGCTGATGGGGAGAGCAGCAGCAGATGGAGGGGGCAGTGACAGATGGGGAGAGCAGTGGCAGATGGAGGGGGCAGCGGCTGATGGAGGCAGATGGAGGGGGCAGTGACTGATGGGGACAGCAGCGGCAGATGGAGGGGGGACAGCAGATGGAGGGGGGACAGCAGATGGAGAGGGGGGGCAGTGGCGGCTGTAACTTACTGATGCGGCACTTGCAGGGATCACTCTCCTCAGCTTCCACAGACGCTAGAGTGAAACTGAGAGGAACAGTCACTGACCCCCGATCCACAGTGATTGGAGAGATCGGTCACAAGGCCGGTCTCTCCAATCAGAGCTGGGGGCGGGTGAAGCAGAAGTCACCCAGCACCAGACAATGATCAGTGCTATAGCTGTACTGATTATGGCTGGATTTCAATGTTTCAACCATTTTTAATGGCTGAAATATTACAGTGGCTGTGATTGGCTGATGAACGCCGCTCAGCCAATCAAAGCCTCCGTAGGTCCGGGGAGGCACCAGCCCTCCTGAGGTCAGGAAGGTCCTGTAGCTCCAGTAGCTGCTCTGCTTGTGCCTCCGCTCCACACATGGCTAATTTGTATAGTTTACAAATTAGCCATGTGGACAGAGCCAGAGTTGCTGGCCCTCAGCTCTCTTCAGATTTTCCGGTACGCCGTACTATCACGTACCGCAGCAAAAAAAGCACTGGTCATGCCTATGGTCTGCGTTTTTTTTCTCACCTACAATTTGTATGACAAGCGAGTGTCATGCGAGTGCTATGTGAGTGCCGTGTGAGTGGTATGTGAGTCTTTAGGTTTTCATACCAAGGATCCGTCGTGTGACATACGTATGCCATCCGTGTGACATACGTATGCCATCTGTATGACATGCGTATGCCGTCCGTATTGCAATATTTTTCTCGCTCCCATAGGGTTTTGCATGGGGGTGCAAAAGCTGAGTCTCGCTGAGTGCGATTCGTGTGGAGGAAAAACGCTCAGGATGGCATTGTCACATAGTTTAACACTGGCGCAAACGCAATCCGATTTTTTATCGGATCGCACTCGCACCAGAAAATCGCAGATGGAAAAGCGCCCTAACTAGCAGAAACAATTGCATATAGGAGGTTTCAAGTCCTCTGAGGCAGAGGTCCCCAATTCCAGTCCTCAAGGCCCACCAACAGTGCAGGTTTTTGGGATTTCCTTAGTATTGCACAGGTGTTAATGTAATTACCTGCCCAGGTGCTGGTTCCAACAGCAGTGCAATGCTAAGGAAATCCTGAAAACATGCACTGTTGGTGGGCCTTGAGGACTGGAGTTAGGGAACCCTGCTCTAAGGAGACAAACAAAATCAATAAAAAAAAATGCAAAAAAATGTTTTTAAAAATATGAAAAAATAAAAAAAGCCAAAAAGTTCAAATTACCCCCCTTTTGCCCCATTGAAAATAAAACAATAAAAAATAAAATACACATATTTGCCATTGCCGCTTTCAGAAATGCCCAATATAAAAAAATATAAAATCAATTGATCTGATTGGTTAAGGGCATAGCGAGAAGAAAAATTAAAGTGCCATCTTAACAACTTTAACAAATTGTAATGGAACATGTTTCTTGGAGGGAAGCGAACAATAACTATGCTGAAAAATGGCTAAGCTTCTTAGTCAGCATTCTTGCATTCTGGAATAAACATTTGGAGATGTTTAATTCCTAATAGCCTGGTAAATTTCTGACTATATAGAATGCAACTAGAAAGAATAGCTTGGACAGGGAAATGAGTAGAAATGAAAAAAACAACCTCCAAGCAAGCATTGTAGCTTGCCAGATGCTAACAGTAGGTCATGATAATATTGTTAGGACTCTTGCCTGCTCTCCTTAGCCGATTCAAGCTGTCCTCACATGACAGAAAGTATGTGATTTGCATACTTGTGAGCACATGCAGGCTAGCTGTTCATACTTGCAGTCAAGTGCTGGCTTGCGTCTCATACTTTTGATTACGTGCTGCCTAACTTTTCATACTTGCAGTCATGTGCTGGCAAACTTTTCATACTTGCAGTCATGTGCTGGCTAGTGTATCATACTTATGATCACATGCTAGCTAGCTTTTCATACTTGCAGTCACGTTCAGGCTAGCTTTTCATAGTTGCAGTCACATGCCAGCTAACTTCTCATACTTTTGATCACGTACTGGCAAGCTTTCCATACTTGCAATAAGGTGCTGGCTAGCCTTTCATACTTGCGACTGCATTCCGGGTAGCTTCTCATATCTGTGATCAAGTTGCAGTCACTTGCCAACTAGCTTCTAATAGTTGTGTTCAAATGCTAGCTAGCTTTTCATATATATGATCATGTGCCTGCTAGCTTTTCATACGTGCTATCACATGCCGGCTAGCTTTTCATACTTGCAGTCATGTGTCGGCTAGCTTCTCATACTTGCAGCCATGTGCCGGCTAGCTTCTAATACTTGCGATAATTGTGCCGGCTAGCTTTTCATTCTTGCAGTAAGGGGATGGCTAGCCTTTGATACTTACAGTCACGTGCCAGCTAGCTTTTAATACTTTCAGTCATATGCTGGCTAGCATTTCTTATATGCGATCACGTGCCGGCTAGCTTTTCATACTTGCGATGAGCTGGCACCTAGATTTTCATACTTGTGACCACGTGCAGGTTAGCTTCTCATAATTGCAATCACATGGCGGCTCGATTTTTATACTTGTGATCAGATGCTAGCTAGCTTTTCATACTGGCAGGCACATGCTGGAAAGATTTTCATACTTGCAATCATGTGCTGGCTAGCTTCTCATACTTGCAGCCAATTGCTGGCTAGCATCTCATACTTGCGATCATGTGACGACTAGCTTTTCATACTTGCGATCATGTGCTGACTAGCTTTTCATACTTGCGATCATGTGCTGACTAGCTTTTTATACTTGCAGTCACGTGCTGGCTAGCTTTTCATACTTGCGATCATGTGCTGACTAGCTTTTTATACTTGCAGTCACGTGCTGGCTAGCTTTTTATACTTGCAGTCACACGCTGGCTAGCTTTTCATCTGCTTTTCTCAACAGTCTGTAAATAAATGGATAAGAAACTAGTCGCCAGTGACTACAGGTAGGCAAATTGCATATCTGCTGCTACGTGAGACAGCTGCGATCGACTAGTAAAGTTGGGTCCTAATAGAGTGTGCAAACTGTTAGCATTTGGCATGCTGCACTGCTTGTGGAAAGTTTGCCCCTTGGTGGAAAACCCCAATTTCATTGTAAATTTAAAGAAGCCTGCCATTACTATTGTAGTTAAGATAATTGTTCATACTGTGAATTCATACTTATATTCGGGAATCTATGTATATTACCATAATTTGATAACTTAGATTTTAAAGACTACCTTATGACATTCAGGAATCTACGGAAGAGATGTTTAAAGAAACAAACAGAAATACACAAAAATACATAAGAGAACACTCCACATATTCTCTGTAACTATATTTTCTTCTGACAGACTGTGGAGAGAATGGCTGTTTGCGGTCAAAGGCTGGAAGCTGTTGTGTGGCGGCTGCTGCAGTGCTGCTGTTACTGATCTGTGAACATGACATGCCTGATAATACTGCATCGCCATAGCAACAACAAACATGGGGCAAAATTCTATTAGCTAGAGTGCCTCAGTAAGTCAAACAGATAATGTGATGGGTCTGGCCAGCTGCCCGAAAAAGGCTTACGTGAAAGTCGTGATGATTTAACTTTTATTTCATTTTCTTACTGCAACTTTCACATTTATAAGATCCAAATCAATGACATTAAGGAATTAAAGCTAAGTGCTAACAATACAAAGACATTTACAATATTTTTCCATAATGTGCTAAATAGAAAGTAGTGAGCGCCAAAGTCAGGGTCAATCGTAGACCAAAAAAAAAAAGTTTATTTGATTAATTCATATAGGAAATATTCATGGTCATTTGACAAATGCAGACACATAACTCCCAACTTTGGAAGAACAGATAGAGGGATAAAGTGTGTGGCAAATTTTGACCACCCCCCAGCCACACCCAAAACAACACCCATTTGCCATTTATTTCTACCCTGGCAGGAGATGTCAGGGGGCAGTGGCAGTGATGAACATTCAGCAAACTCCTGGGAATGCAGAGATCAGACCCAAATCAAGGACTGTCCCACTGTATCTGAGATTCTTGTGACTAGAGTTGAGCGGATTGATTTTCAGGACTCCAGGGAAAAGTCCAGGTCAGTGATACCCGGCAGCAGAATGGGAGGCTGCAAATCTCTTTCCCTCCCGCATCCCCGGCTTGGTTTTTAATTATTCAGGGCTGGTAGGACGTCATCTATGCATCATGTTCATCTTTAGTTGGGACCTGTGGTTTTTTTTCTACATTCATCATAGTCGTAGCAGACAGAACTTTCTCATTTTTATGTATCTTCACTATATGACATGTTGCTTTTTTGTGTCTGTAAGGCAATGCTCATACGTTACATTAATACTGTGTTTTCTGCAGGTGTACGCATCAAACTATGCAATAACAACCTACTCTGATTATTGTATTTCTGCATTTTTTAATGCCTTTTCCCCCTCATAGGATGCAAGTACGCATTTTTGGTGCAGTTGTGCTGGCACATTTTTAAATGTGTTTTATAGCACAAAAAAGCTTTGATTCTGCATTTAAAACACTAATTGCAGTTTTCTATAGGCATTTTTTACGATCCATGTAGTAGCCTCTAGAGAAAAAAAAACATCAAAACTGCACATTTCAGCGGCATCTTTAGATACAAAGTGGGTGACGTTTTCATTAAAATCAAATCCCCTTTACAGAATTTCTGTGCAAAAAAGCAGCAGAAACAAAACTCAGCATTTACGCTGTATGTGAACATGGCCTACACGTCCAAGCAAAGTGGATGTAATTTCCCGAAACCTTCACCCTTGATGGGTCTAAAAATGCTCCTGAACTGTGCAGCTTTAATGCTTTTTGTTCTCTATAGGCTGCAATGTGGAGCCTGAAAGAAAAGTAGGTAAAAAGTCATTTTTTTAGAGCAGAACCAAAGTTTTTCTGTGCTATTAAAAAACATTAAAATTGTGGCTTCACATCTGCACCAAAAACGCATCAAATAAGAGGGAAAATGTATAAAAGAAATGCAGCAAAGATGCAGTAATCAGAGAAGATTGTGATTGTATTGTGTGGTGTAGACACCTGGAGAAAATATGCAGAGAAAAAGCAAAAGAAAAAGTGCAGCAATTATGCTACTTGGGAAAATGGCCTTAGCGTTCAATTTTTATTACAATTTTTATTGGTTTAATAGTGAAAAATAATCAATCATGCCGTGTTTTTACGCCATTCACAGACCTCAATGAATAATCTTACTGCTGTGTTACGATTACCAAACACATTACCAAATGTGTCTGTTTATTACTAATTTGTGATTTTGCTATGTACAATATATCTCTACATACCAGTATAATCTGTTTGCGGGGCCGCAGACTGCAATGCAGCTTAAAATATACAAAACTCTCCCTCTGACATCCCTAGAGTCTGTGGCTCAGATGTTTAGCTCCTGACTTCAACTGTAAATATTGTTGCTGCAAGTCCCAGGGATATTCACAAAAAAAAGAGAAAATTATATTTTTGCTAAAAAAAGTTTTATTATTTTTTAGTAATTTTTTTAAGAGCCTCTAGGATACACTGTGGAATACAGGTACATAGAAATACACTGCTTTGTACATCACACTGTATATCATGCAAATTACTGAATACAAGTGTTTGTGTCAATACTAATATTTTTACTGTTACTACCACCAACTATACTAATATATATACTAATATATATATATATATATATATATATATATATATATATATATATATATATAAATAACTTTTGGACAGACTTAGGCTGTTCCATGGAAAATGAAAAATGTTATTAAAAAAGACAATTACAGTAGTGGTAGGGGCTCATACAATCATTCACATTCATATTAAATAAAATTTATTAAAGTTATCACCAGCTCATAACCCCCGTTAGGTAACCAGTATAAAGTATGTGGGCAGGGGAAAAAAAAAATGATCACGGAAAAAAAAAAAATTAAAAAAAAAAATCACAATAATAGTTACGTAGAGGTATAGAGATGAGTAGATGTTTTGAAACAGTCGACTTTGTCAAATGTTCCCCAAAAACTAGGTTCACTTCAAATAAATTTGTGCAAGTCTCAATATTTGAAAGCTTGTAATTGCAGTACAGATTTTAAAAATAGAAGTGTGGGAGGTGGCAGTGAGGGACAATCAGCAGACACCCACAACTGCAGGGCATTGTTACGGGGGAACTGGCAGATTAGGAGAAGGTAGTGTATTCTCAATCACCAGTCGGGGTCCACCGTGTTCCCAGATGGAAAAGGAGCTGCTGGCAACCCAAAGGTTAGGCAGAGAATACAGAGCTGATGACTCAGAGATAACCCAGGAGACTTGGAAACCAGTCACGTATGTAGGGACATGTCAAACCGGACAACAACAAAGTTAGCTTTTTGATGGAGTGGGCGCTACTCTGACCACGTGTGTAGGGAATACGTCAGGCTGGATGGTAACTAGTTAGCGTTGACTGAGAAGACCGCTGCGACAGCGCCCTGTCGGCCATGTGTGTAAGACATGTCAGGCCGAGCGGTCCTCCAATAAGCGTTTCTGGTCACCACTCGACTGGCCACATGTGCGAAGGACATGTCAGACCAGGTAGACACACCAGTAGCTGACTGGGAAGCCGAGGAGGGAAATAGGGTTCACACACCCAATCCAGGAACACTTAACTCCACAGGGGTTCTGGAATACGCTGTCCGTGCGCATAGGGAGCACAACTGGACACGTGGCGCAGCAGGTACATGGTCCGTGTGCGTATAGGGCACTCTTGGACAGGTGACGCAGCAGATATGCTGTCCATGTGCATAGAGAACACAACCGGACAAGTAACGCAGAAGCCGCAGTCCAGTTAACGCCACTGGACTGCTATAGCACAACAGGAACTGCAGCAAGGAAGCACAACGCCTGACCCTGATGTTCTGAGCCACGAATCTTGGCGTGACAGGCACCGTTTGCCTAGCACTACCTACCGCATCCAACAAAGCGTATGCCACCATGAACTCTAAATGAAGACTGCCCACCTCCATGTTGTCTCCAGCCCCTTTTATAACCTGGGTCCTCCCCAAACCCAGGGTTGACTACAATGGCACCTCCTGGAGCCAGTAACAGAGTGCCATGTCATCAGTGACATCACCAGCGGCCTATCCGAAACCACCACGTCACTGATGACCTCATGGCTGCCACGGCCCAAACACCTCACCAGTCATCGTCTGACGACCAACGGTGAAGTGCCGTGTCATAGGGGTGGGCCTCCGCGAGCCAGTCCGGAGTGGCCACATCATCAGGACACCTGATGTGTGTCGGCCTATCAGACCCTGCCACCTCACGGACATGCCCAGTAAGGTCCTTACCGGACCTAGCCTCTGATGCATTAAGTGCCTGAGCATGCTCAGTAGCCTTAACAATAGTCTCAGAAATCAGACTATCTGCCTGAGCATGCTCAGTAGGCACAACACAGGACTTAGACACGGCACGATGTCCAAGTACCTGTGCAAAGAGGCTTTTCGCACTAAGTATAGGAGCATGCTCAGTATCCTGAACCGAGGACTTGGCCTCAGAAAAGGCACGATCAGGCTGAGCATGCTCACTAGGCGAAATACTGAACTTAGTTTCTGGCTGGGGTAAATCGGCGCGCATATGCGCACTAGCCGCCTCTCCACACTTAGAAATGGAGAAGCAAGCAGCCATCTGGACGACCCGAGGCATGGCCAAAAACGGCAGCCGGTGTCTGGGCGCGACATGAACCGCAGCAGACTGCTTGCGGCTATGGCAGCGCCAATTCATAACAGGCATAGACCCAAATTCTGAACAAATGTAACAAACAACTCACTTAATGCCTCACCATTTCTGTAGCCACAACTCACTGCCCAGTCCCCTGCTGGCTCAAGCTTGTACAGGTGCGTGTGAGCCGAGACTCGCTGCCAAACGCACCATGCTGTGGTCAGAAGGACACTGCCCCATAGTTTTGCACTAGAGTGAGAGCAATCCGATGTTTTGTCACTTGTCCGTGCAAAATGAAAGTGGAACTGAGGCCTTCCACTATGAAACACAGTTGGGAACAGGAATAAGGGGGCCCTGGAGATAGAAAGTGTATGGGTGACCCCTTATCACTCACCTAAGGTTGAACCATTCACTCCTTATCGTTCCTAGATAGATACTTCTCCCTGTTGACGATCATGTGCCTATACCCTCGCTGCTACTGGGCTAGCCCTGGCTAGTAAGTGGGGCAGCAAGACAGTCTTACTAGTACATAAAGATAACATGAGGAGAGAGAAAAACACATGGGAATACAACAATAAATGCATTTCCACAGCTTTCCACACAGACAACTTCTCCAGGGAGGTCAGCATAGAAGAACTGTCACTGGCATATGAAAGAGCCAGGAGCGAGTTAAAATAATGGGAGTGGCAGCAAGGTGTATCAGCTAAGATTAGAGCTAAATAGAATCTCGTCAGAATCAAAATGGAAGTCTTAACTAGAGATGAGCGAACTGGTCCCGGTTCGGCTCGAGGCCGGTTCGCCGAACGGGGGTCCCGTTCGAGTTCGGTTCGTCGAACGTTCGACGAACCGAACTCGAACGTATAGGCTAGAATAGGAGGCAATCACAAACACGTAAAAATGCATTATAAATGTACACAAAGAGTTAATAAACATTGCCATAACACTTACCGGTCCTCGCGATCCCTTCTGCACTCTGTCTCCTGCCGCTATTCCATCCGATGATCGCTGAATCCTCCCGGTGACCTGCACTGCCAGCAGAGATGCAGGACCTATCGTGACGTCAAAATAGCCATGTGACCAGTCACGTGGCTATTATCTCATTGGCTACAGACTGGTCACATGACTGTGACACGTCATGTAGGACCTGCGAGTGCATCTCTCCGGTACACGGTGCACATATGTGTATCGCCGTGTACCGGCGACATGCTCTAGCACACGGTCGACTCCCCGTTACGTTAGGGACCGGCTGACACAGCCGGTCATTAATGGAGATCACCGTTGCCATAGCAACGCAGTTAGCGGTGACGTCACCGCTAACCGCGGCTCCGAGAGCACCGTTGCTATGGTTAAGCGTCTGTCAGCATTACCGCTAGCAGCCAGCACTGATCACTCACGGAGTGAAGGCTGCATGCTGCTTCCCGATTGTAGTGATGATTGTAGTGAGGATGGAGGTTCCCCAGCCCCAAGTGATGAGCTGGTGAATCTCATCCTTCCTCACTACAATCGTCACTACTACTACACTAGTGATGATTGTAGTGAGGATGGAGGTTCCCCAGCCCCAAGTGATGAGCTGGTGAATCTCATCCTTCCTCACTACAATCGTCACTACTACTACACTAGTGATGATTGTAGTGAGGATGGAGGTTCCCCAGCCCCAAGTGATGAGCTGGTGAATCTCATCCTTCCTCACTACAATCGTCACTACTACTACACTAGTGATGATTGTAGTGAGGATGGAGGTTCCCCAGCCCCAAGTGATGAGCTGGTGAATCTCATCCTCACTACAATCGTCACTACTACTACACTAGAAAGAAAGAAGACAGAAGAGCAGGATCGTGGAGGGCTGACATGGGGTAATAAAGATGGAGTCTCTAATGTGTCTGTGTATTTATTTCTATTAAAGTATTTTTTCTCTGTGTGGTGTCTTTTTTTTAACCTTTTATTGGAGATTCTTAATGGCCGGGTCAAACGTGCCTGACATTAAGAATATCTGGCTTAATACTGGCTGGTAAAACAAAGCCAGTATTAACTCATGATTACCCAACAAGCCACCCGGCTCCAGGGCTGTTGGAAGAGTTGGATACAGCGCCAGATGATGGCGCTTCTATGAGAGCGCCATTTTCTGGGACGGCTGCGGACTGAAATCCGCAGCAGAGGCGCCCACAAACCTCGGGCTAACCTGTGCTGCGGATTCCAATCCCCAGCTGCCTAGTTGTACCCGGCTGGACACAAAAATAGGGCGAAGCCCACGTCATTTGTTTTTTAATTATTTCATGAAATAAGTGAAATAATTAAAAAAAACGGGCTTCCCTATATTTTTGGTTCCCAGCCGGGTACAAATAGGCAACTGGGGGTTGGAGGCAGCCCGTGGCTGCCAGCTGTACCTGGCTAGCATACAAAAATATGGCGAAGCCCACGTCATTTTATTGGTGGGCAAAAAAATTCTGCCTACAGTCCTGGATGGAGTATGCTGAGCCTTGTAGTTCTGCAGCTGCTGTCTGCTCTTCTCCATACAGACAGACAGCAGCTGCAGAACTACAAGGCTCAGCATACTCCATCCAGGACTGTATGCAGAAGTTTTTTGAGCCCTGAAAAAATTATGTGGGCTTCGCCATATTCTTGTATGCTAGCCAGGTACAGCAGGCAGGTACGGCTGCCCCCAGCCCTTAGTTGCCTATTTGTACCCATCTGGGAACCAAAAATAAAGGGAAGCCCTTTTTTTATTTCATGAATTTCATGAAATAATTAGAAAACAAATGACGTAGGCTTCGCCCCATTTTTGTGTCCAGCCAGGTACAACTAGGCAGCTGGGGATTGGAATCCGCAGCACAGGTTGGCCTGAGCTTTCTGGGCCCCACTGCTGCGAATTGCAGTCTGCAGCCGCCTCAGAAAATGGCATTTTCATAGAAGCGCCATATTCTGGCGCTGTATCCAACTCTTCCAGCACCTGCCTGCTATACCTGGCTAGCATACAAAAATATGGCGAAGCTCACGTCCTTTTTTTGTAGTTTTTTGGCAAAAAAATAAAAAATGCTTCCCTGGATTTTCCATTGCCAGTGAAGGTAACACCAAGCAGTGGGGGTTAGCAGCCAGTAGCTGCTTGGATTACCCTTAGCTAGCAATACAAAAAATGCAGCGGGAGCCCATATTTATTTTTTTTAATTATTTATATAAATAACTAAAAATAAAATGGGCTTCCCTGTATTTTGATTGCTGGACATCACAGTGCTGTAAAAATAAATCTTTAAAAAAATGACGTAGCGCTCCGCGGTATTTTTGATTCTCAGCGCAGATAAAGCAAACAGCTATGGGTTGCCACCCCCATCTGCCTGTCGTTACCTTGGTTGGCAATCAAAATACAGGGAAGCCCATTAATTTTTTCTATTTAAAAAATAGCTAAAAAAAAAAAATGACGTTGGGTCCCCCCATTTTTGATAGCCAGCTAGGGTAAAGCAGATGGCTGTAGCCTGAAAACCACAGCTGGCAGCTTTACCGTGGTTGGGGATCCAATGTGGAGGTCCCCTCAGGCTCTTTTTTATAATTATTTTATAAATATTAATAATTACACAAAAAAAGTAGGGTCCCCTCCAAATTGGATCACCAGCCAAGGTAAAGCGGACAGCTGTGGTCTGGTATTCTCAGGGTGGGAAGGTCCATAGTTATTGGGCCTTCACAGCCTAAAAATAGCAGGCCGCAGGCACCCCAGACGTGGCGCATCCACTAGATGCGCCAATCCTGGCGCTTCACCCCAGCTCATCCCGTGCCCTGGTGCAGTGGCAAACGGGGTAATAAATCGGGTTGATACTAGCTGTAAAGTCACCTGAGATCAAGCCCAACAGTTTGTGATGTCATGGCGTCTATTAGATACCCAACATCATAAACTGTCAGTACTAACAAAAACAAAAAATCGACAAAAGAAATTTATTTGAAAAAACAGTCCCCAAAACATTTCCTCTTTCACCAATTTATTGTAAGAAAAAAATAAAGGGGTCCCACGACGACTCTGGACCGTCTAGAATATGGGGGGGAGACACTCAGGGAACGTATCCCCCATTTTCTAGGAGTGCGGACCCTTCATTTGAGGAGTGTGGGTGCAATGAATCTGCACTCACTCTCCCCGGGTCCACAGCAGCAGAGTCCATGTCGTAATGGTTGCTACCAAAGCTGCAATGCCCTGCTCATGAGGTAAGGGCATGCCTAATCAGGAGAACTACTGTAGAGGAAGCTCTGCTCACTGGTATATAGGTGCTCAGAGGTAATAATAGATAAAATTAGTGAGTAACCTCGGCACTCTAAATCTCCCAGACTAAGTCAGTAAGTCCCAATGGATAGTAATGCAAAATCACTCTTTATTGGTCCGTATTAAGAACATTTTTTTTTCATAAGCATATATGTTTTTGTCCAAAACAAGTTACAATTGACGTTTCGGCCTGAGCCTTCGTCAGATTGGACTTATCTGCATGTAATCATGAAAAATGACAATAATCAGTATCACATAAGAGTGAGAGAACAATAACATAAACTCGAACAATGTAGAGGTACAATTGGCATGCAGCAAAAAAATTGCAACACAGCAAGAAATGAAACACATGATACAAATGTCATAATACAGTACAAGGACAATATAGTAATGACAAATATGGGGTCAGAGTAGACTTAGACAGCTCTGGTACGAAAGAGATGTCAATCATAAAGTAACATGTGCAGTAGGTGTAGAGCTACAGTATGCATGGCAGAGCTAATGGGTAGACCGACCATAGAAAAAGAACGGAGAAAAAGTGGAGAAAAAGTGGAGAAAAAGTGGAGAATAAGTGGAGAATAAGTGGAGAAAAAGTGGAGAAAAAGTGGAGAAAAAGTGGAGAAAAAGTGGATAAAAAGTGGAGAAAAAAAATGGAGAAACAGTGGAGAATAAGTGGAGAATAAGTGGAGAATAAGTGGAGAATAAGTGGAGAATAAGTGGAGAATAAGTGGAGAATAAGTGGAGAATAAGTGGAGAATAAGTGGAGAATAAGTGGAGAAAAAGTGGAGAAAAAGTGGAGAAAAAGTGGAGAAAAAGTGGAGAAAAAAATGGAGAAAAAGTGGAGAAAAAGTGGAGAATAAATGGAGAAAAAGTGGAGAAAAAGTGGAGAAAAAAATGGAGAAAAAGTGGAGAAAAAGTGGAGAATAAGTGGAGAATAAATGGAGAAAAAGTGGAGAAAAAGTGGAGAAAAAGTGGAGAATAAGTGGAGAAAAAGTGGAGAAAAAGTGGAGAAAAAGTGGAGAAAAAGTGGAGAATAAGTGGAGAAAAAGTGGAGAAAAAGTGGAGAAAAAGTGGAGAATAAGTGGAGAATAAGTGGAGAAAAAGTGGAGAAAAAGTGGAGAATAAGTGTAGAAAAAGTGGAGAAAAAGTGGAGAAAAAGTGGAGAAAAAGTGGAGAAAAAGTGGAGAAAAAAATGGAGAAAAAGTGGAGAAAAAGTGGAGAATAAATGGAGAAAAAGTGGAGAAAAAAATGGAGAAAAAGTGGAGAAAAAGTGGAGAATAAATGGAGAAAAAGTGGAGAAAAAGTGGAGAAAAAGTGGAGAAAAAGTGGAGAAAAAGTGGAGAATAAGTGGAGAAAAAGTGGAGAAAAAGTGGAGAATAAGTGTAGAAAAAGTGTAGAAAAAGTGGAGAAAAAGTGGAGAAAAAGTGGAGAAAAAGTTTAGAAAAAAATGGAGAAAAAGTGGAGAAAAAGTGGAGAATAAATGGAGAAAAAGTGGAGAAAAAGTGGAGAAAAAAATGGAGAAAAAGTGGAGAAAAAGTGGAGAATAAATGGAGAAAAAGTGGAGAAAAAGTGGAGAATAAGTGGAGAAAAAGTGGAGAAAAAGTGGAGAAAAAAATGGAGAAAAAGTGGAGAATAAATAGAGAAAAAGTGGAGAAAAAGTGGAGAAAAAAATGGAGAAAAAGTGGAGAAAAAGTGGAGAATAAATGGAGAAAAAGTGGAGAAAAAGTGGAGAATAAGTGGAGAAAAAGTGGAGAAAAAGTGGAGAAAAAAATGGAGAAAAAGTGGAGAAAAAGTGGAGAATAAATGGAGAAAAAGTGGAGCAAAAATGGAGAAAAAGTGGAGAAAAAGTGGAGAATAAATGGAGAAAAAGTGGAGAAAAAGTGGAGAATAAATGGAGAAAAAGTGGAGAAAAAGTGGAGAAAAAGTGGAGAAAAAGTGGAGCACCCTTTGGTGCCTTTCATGTGGCACTAAGGGGTGCTTAGCTTTGTATTTAGCCAAAAAAATGAAAAAAAAAATGACATAGGGTTCCCCCTAGTTTTGTAGCCAGCTTGGGTAAAGCAGACGGCTGCAGCCTGCAGACCACAGCTGGCAACCTCACCTTGGCTGGTAATCCAAAACTGAGGGCACCCCACGCTGTTATTTTAAATTAAATAAATAATTTAAAAAAAAAAAACACGTAGGGGTCCCCCAAAATTGGATCACCAGCCAAGGTAAAGCAGACAGCTGGGGCCTGATATTCTCAGACTAGGGAGGTCCATGGTTATTGGACTCTCCCAAGCCTAAAAATAGCAGGCCGCAGCCGCCCCAGAAGTGGCGCATCCATTAGATGCGCCAATCCTGGTGCTTCGCCCCAGCTCATCCCGCGCCCTGGTGCGGTGGCTAACGGGGTAATATATGGGGTTAATACCAGATGTGTAATGTCACCTGGCATCAAGCCCTGGGGTTGGTGAGGTCAGGCATC
Organism: Anomaloglossus baeobatrachus; assembly: GCF_048569485.1. Taxonomy (NCBI): domain Eukaryota; kingdom Metazoa; phylum Chordata; class Amphibia; order Anura; family Aromobatidae; genus Anomaloglossus; species Anomaloglossus baeobatrachus. Next base: position 493,761,479 of record NC_134354.1, read on the forward strand.
TATCAGATACCCGACATCACCAACCCAGTCAGTAATAAAAAAAAATAGACGACAAACACATTTTTATTTGAAAAAACACTCCCCAAAACATTCCCTCTTTAACCAATTTATTAGAAAGAAAAACAAATCCAGGTCTGGTGTAATCCAAGGGGTTGCCATGACGATCCACACTGTCCTAGTCAATGAAGAGCAGGATGTTCCCCATTGGCTGGGAGAGCAATGCAGTGACCTGAGCTAACATCAATGGGTCAGCCCAGGTCACTGCAGGGCATGACAAGTGCTGCTGTCAGCGAGGTACATTACCTGCGCTGATCTCCAGCACACTGACAGCCCCTGTCACTGAGGTCAATGACCGGCGCCTTCACATCAAGTATCGCGAGAGGTCCGTGACGTCACCGCCAGTGTCAGTCTCGGGTCGGAAGCGATAGGTGATGTGACAAGCGGCGGCCATGGAGGACAGTGGAGGACAGTGACAGCGCTGAGGTCGGGATGGCGGGACTTCATCACCGCAGGTAAGCCGAGCGGGGGGGGCGTGAGAGTGTGTGTGTGTGTATATGTATGTATACATGCCGCGGGCAGGAGGGGGCGGAGCGAGCTGAGCGGGAAGTGTGGGCTTCCTGCACGTAACTAAGATAAACATCGGGTTACTAACCAAAGCGCGTTGCTTGGATACCCGATGTTTATCTTGGTTACCAGCTTGTGGCAGGCTGCCAGCGATGGCTCCTGCACACTGTAGCTGGGAGGGGGGGTGTGCGTGAGTGAGAGTGTGTGTGTGTGTGTGTATATGTATGTATACATGCCGTGGGCAGGAGGGGGCGGAGCGAGCTGAGCGGGGAAGTGTTGGCTTCCTGCACGTAACTAAGATAAACATCGGGTTACTAACCAAAGCGCTTTGCTTGGATACCCGATGTTTATCTTGGTTACCAGCTTCTGGCAGGCTGCCAGCGATGGCTCCTGCACACTGTAGCTGTAAAAAGCCCTGCTTTTTGCTGCTAGAACCGTTCTCGAACGTATCTAGAACTATCGAGCTTTTGCAAAAAGCTCGAGTTCTAGTTCGATCTCGAACAGCCCCCCAAATCACTCGAGCTTAGAACTGGAGAACCTCGAACCACGAACCGCGCTCAACTCTAGTCTTAACCCCTTCAGCATCAAAAGTGATACCCGGGCAGCTGGATGGGAGGCTTCAAATCTCTTTCTCTCCCATATCCCCGGCTTGGCTTTTAATTATTCAGGTCTTGTAGGACGTCATCTATGCATCATGCTCATCTTTAGTTGGGACCTGTGTTTTTTTTTCTACATTCATCATAGTCGTAGCAGCCAAAACTCTCATTTTTATGTATCTTCACTATATGACATGTTGCTTTTTTGCATCTGTAAGGCAGTGTTCATGCATCACATTAATACTGTGTTTTCTTGTTTTCTGCAGGTGTACGCATCAAACTACGCAATAGCAACCTCCTCTGATTATTGTATTTCTGCATTTTTTAATGCCTTTTCCCCCTCATAGGATGCAAGGACGCATTTTTGGTGCAAATGTGCTGGCACATTTTTAAATGTGTTTTATAGCACAAAAAAGCTTTGATTCTACAACTAGCTGTCTGCCTCGCAACCTCATCAAAGAAATACCCTTCCGACGCGTTTCCCTCTCAATACGTCTGAGATACTGGAAGTGATCTCAGACGCGTTAGTATCATGTGACCTTCGGCGCTCCAGGCTGACTGCAGAAGCGTTTGATACCGGATATGTGTAGGTAATTATAATTTGCTGTATTATGTATAAAACTGGGGGTGGGCTAATTAGTGTACCACCACCTATCTCTGCACACACAAGTTTCTTTACTTGTAAATATTGTACCAATCCCCGTCATTGCAGGTTGATATCCTTCTCTCCCCTGATGAACTCTCTTTATTGAGAGGGAAATGTGTCGGGAGGGGATTTCGTTGATGAGGTTGTGGGGCAGACAGCTAACTAGGGTGCTGGCCTTGCCAGGGCGGAATTCTATTTACGGGGCACGACAGGCACTGCTACATGTTAACCCGACTACTGACCCTGTTCATTCCAGCCTGTGATTCCTCTTTTCATGATTGGTGCTCATCCTTGCCCGTGCAGAAAGATCAGGTGAGATCTATCTATATATTTGCCCTTTTGGCATTTTTGTATAATGCACTGCACTTTTTAATATTCAATTTTATATGTTAGATTAAAGGTTAAGTTTTAGTCCCTGCTATTGTACTTGCATAATTTTAGGACTACTGGGCGTTATGATCCTGCTTACAGATTTTGCTTTTGTTAATCACAGCACCTTCTTGCATACATTTGAGGAGTCACTCACATCTCTTTTGGAAAACTCAAAACAAGCGTTTAATTTTTTCGCTGTAAGTAAAGGCTTTTTTCTGGCCACTCTTCCAGGAAGGTCAGCTTTATGGAGTGTACAGCTTATTACGGTCATAAGGGCAGATACTCCAGTCTCTGCTAGTGAACACTGAAGCCCCTCCAGGGTTACCTTTGGTTTTTCTGCTGCCTCATTGATTAATTCCGTCCTTGCCTGGGCTGAGAGCTTTAGGGTGTAGCTAAATCTTGGCAGGTTTGTTGTGGTACCATGTTCTTTCCTTTTGATGATAATTGATATGATGGTGTTCCAGGGGATCATCAAAAATTGTGATTTTTTTTTTAGAACCCAATCCTGACTAGAACTTCTCAACAACTTTGTCTCTGACTTGTTTGGCGCTCTCCTTGGTCTTCATGGTATTGTTCGGTTAGTAGTGCCTCTTGCCTAATGATGTTGCAATCTCCGTGGTCTTTCTGCAAAGGTGTGTATATACTGACAGAGCACGTGACACTAAGATTGCACACAGGTGGACCTTCTCTCACTAAGAATGTGTCTTATGAAGGTAAATTCATGCACCATTAATTTGTAGTGGCTTCATAGCAAAAGCGGTGAATACATATACACATGGCATTTTTTCTTTATTTTAACCCATAAATGTAATAGTTGTCTTTATTTTTCTCTCTTCAGTTCTCCAACTTATTTAGTGCTGATGCATCACACACAAACCAGATAACCAGATTACAAAAATATCTAAACACAGGTTACAATGCAACAAAATAGCGAAAGCCAAGGGGGGGGGATATTTTTGCAAGGCACAAACATATATATATATATATATATATATATATATATATATATATATATATATATATATATATATATATATATATATAAAAAACATATGTAGTTCTTACAATAAATAGTTTTTTTATTTATATTTCAGAAATGCATTTTCCGTGTAAATAAAATATTAAAGCTATTTTTTATATATGATGCCAATGTACAATCATTATGTTTTGAGTATTATTTTCTGAAACATCTACAGAGGGAAGTGCTATCACAACTACATATGATAATTCTATCATATTTAACTCATGGGAAGTACTACTAGTAACACTTACATATTGACAGATGGAGGCCCAGAAGGTAACTCAAAGTTGAAACACAGTACAAAACATTGAAATGCTGCTGATTTAATTTATGAAATTAAATTATGTTTATTGAAAATGTCATTCTGGCGCACATTTCTTCTTTTAATCCCTGAAAGAGAAAAGCCTTTATTTGCTACTCCATAACCAGTTAGTTAACCTTTGTCCTGTGATTGTGCATTGAGTTGTTATGAGGCTGACAGCTTCCGAATCCTCCGTACCAGCAGTTCTTTGTCACATTGTGGCAAAGAATGATCCTCAGGACAACGCTGTTTGAAGAAGAGACAAAATGACTAGAGGATGTAATTACAAATAACCTTGAACCGTTGAACAGTACACAGTCAATTCTAACAAAGAAGCTATAAACAGAGGTAGTCAACACACACTCCAGAGGGATCGCAGAGCATAAAGACATAAAGACATTAACCGCTGCTTTATATTCCACAGAAAGCATCCCATTGACTCATGTAGCACTAGTGCATTATACTATGTCCAGAAATAGGATTTTTATCATACAGTATTGCCATTTTATGGATTGTAAGTTAATAAATCTTAATCCTTTAACTGTTGGGGGCCATTTTTTAATGAACAGCAAAGACTTCGCGCTGCGTGTATGGAGTTTTAACAGTGACATCCAGAGTTCCTGCTTGTAGGTAAAATTCCTCCCTAATATATTACTCTATACTTTACTATATTAATTCAGAAGGGAATGGAAAACTTATTTGGGTGCCTTTTTATGGCTATGCACAACTTGAAGGATATAAAAACATATAACTTCTAGGTGTTCTCCCCACAAAGTTAATGTTAAAGTTGATTTTAATCAATAGATTTTGGAAAAATATTTTCCACATTTGGATATGTTTAAAAAAAAAAAGTTCCTGTGCTGAGATAATCTTATATATGTGCCTCTGTTATGTACTGTGTAATGACCGTAAGGAAAAAAAGGTTGTTCCAGCTCACCTGATCCGGGAGACCACTTGTTTAGGACCGTGCAAGGAGGAAAAAGTCGGCAAGACTTGTAACAGGAAATTCAGGGCAGTAGATCCAGCAACTTAGTCCAGAAGTATAGGTAAAAATCTTTCTTTATTGGTAGACAAACATTTAAAAGAGTCCATGTGGGTCCCAAAAATTATATTCAGACAGAGGACGCGTTTCGAACGTCTAGTTCTTACTCAATCTCTGACAAATCTGAGGACTAAGGCTCATTAAAAACAAGACTCCGACCCGGACATAGGTTTAGAAAAGGAGGGGGAGGAGACAGGCATTAAATGAAAAATATAGACTTGCATCTATAACATTTAGGAGAATACCTATATAACTATACTAAACACAAAAGTTTTGACATAAATTCAATGATTAATTGTAGTTCAGATCATGTTGTATATTTAATATCATGCATCACATGCCAGCTGCAGTATGTAGGTAGCACATCGTGCCCCTTAAAGAAAAGAGTGTCAGAACATATTTATGACACTAATAACATCACTACGAGGAGTTTGTCAGGCGTTTCCAAACATTTTTTAAATACACATGCTGGCAATGTAGATAGCTTGCGCGTTACCACAATGGAAAAAGTCAAGTTGCCTAAGAGAGGTGGTAACCTGAAAGAGCTCCTGCTCCAAAGGGAAACCAGGTGGATCTTCCTAATGGGAACCAGATTCCCAGCGGGAATGGATCTAAAAAGTGATATGTTATATACTTATTAATGTTCACACAGGTTTCTTGCCTTTTACCTGCTGTATCATGAAAAACTATTACGTTATATTCATCAAATTATTATTTTGTGTGTATTGCCTTCTATTCTCCTAAATGTTATAGATGTCAAGTCTATTTTTTTCATTTAATGCCTGTCTCCTCCTCCTCCTTTTCTGAACCTCTGTCCGGGACGGAGTCTTGTTTTTAATGAGCCTAAAGGCTGCTTTTCACGCCGCGACATCGCTCAAGCAATCTCGTTGGGGTCATGGAATTTGTGACGCACATCCGGTCGCTTTAGCGATGCCGTTGCGTGTGACACCTATGAGCGATTTTGCATCGTTGCAAAAATGTGCAAAATCGCTCATCGGTGACATGAGACAGTAGATCAAATATCGTTGCTGCTGCAGTAACGATATAGTTCGTCATCCTGCGGCAGCACACATCGCTCTGTGTGACACCACAGGAACGAGGAACCTCACCTTACCTGCTTCTCGCCCGCAATGCAGAAGGAAGGAGGTGGGCGGGATGTTCGTCCCCCTCATCTCCACCCCTCCGCTTCTATTGGGCGGCGGTTCAGTGACGCTGCTATGACGTCGCTGTGATGCTGAACGAACCGCCCCCTTAGAAAGAAGGCGGATTGCCGGTCACAGCGACGTCGTAGGGCAAGTAAGTAGTGTGACGGGTCCGTGCGATGTTGTGCGCCACAGGCAGCGATTTGCCCGTGTCACACAACCGATGGGGGCGGGTACCCACGCTAGCAGTCATGATATCGCAGCATGTAAAGTGGCCTTTAGTCCTCAGATTTGTCAGAGATTGAGTAAGAACTAGACGTTCAAAACGCATCCTCTGTCTGAATATAATTTTTGTGACCCACAGGGAATCTTTTTAATGTTTGTCTACCAATAAAGAAAGATTTTTACCTATATTTCTGGACTAAATTGCTGGATCTACTGTCCTGTATTTCCTTTGTAATGGCCGTGTCTGACCGTACAGTGACATGGTTACATCATACAGTATATCTTGGGCAGGGGAGAACACAAAAGAGAGTAGACAGATAGCACAGCATGATATCACTGCTGATTCCTTTTGTGATGTAAAACATTTTTTTCCCTATTTTTAAAAAATATTTTACTTCAAAGAAAGAATTATTTGCGATTCCGTTCTGTAATGTCTGTATACTTTTTTACTTCCTCTCCGGCCCAGGAGATGTGATATGATCAGACCATGTTCCATGCACACTCAGAAACAGTCATTATATAGTACATGTCAGCAGAGTAACATTTTTTTAAACATATCCAATTGTGGAAATTATTATTCCTAGAGCTAGTGATTGAAAAGAACTTTGTTCTTGGGACAACCCTTTAACTCAAAACATGCACCCAGTACTCTCAAAAAAGGTAGCAAAAAAACAAACAACAACACTATAACTTATAGGCTTGGAGTAAGTGTTGGCAAATATTAATTAGTATTTAACCATAGTCTATCTCCCACAGCAGCGATCTTTGTTTTCTACTCCCCAGTTGTTCTCCTCACTTGTCTTTGGGAACAGTTCTTTTAACTTTAACTGGTATCTTTGATCCTCCACACAGCTTTATACTGAAAATAATACTTCCTTCCATCCAAGCTCAACTCAGTACATTGTGATAGATACACAATTGTATTCATACCACTTCTGGAGGCTCCTTTGGTTCAAAAGGTGTTAGCTATCACAGGTATAATGAATCTTCTGCAAAGCAATGCTGCAGCCTTATTCTGAATAGCTGAATTAAAAGAAGACAATAATGGGAATAAAAAAAACAGAAAGAATTATGTTGATTAGTTACTTCTCCATACTTTAATTTTATACTTACAGGGTATACGGATAAAACCAGCCTGTCGAATAAAACATTAATTAAACATTACCTGACTGGTTTCGCCTCATCTGGCTTTCTCTCAGAGCTTGACAAGCAGAGAATAGGAAAGGACCTACACATAAGTCTCAGTCAGGGGCTTGTCTGCATAAACAGCAAGACAAAAGTCAACCCCCCTTAATTTTAACGTTGCATCCCAGGGGAAGGAGAACACTAGGGAGCAGCAGAATTGCAGTTCTAAGAGATCAAAGGAAGAATTAGCAAAACCATATAAAATTACGTGCAAGATCAGACAGAGAGATATAAGCTTTTATTGTTTTTGATAGAATTTAGATTGATAAGCATTTTTTTCTTCCCCCTATACCCCTTTAAGAGAATTCATAAGAACCTGTTAGAAATTACATAGTTTAAAAATATACTTTTATATATCTTATTAAATGAATGCTCAATAATAGACAAAGGATTCATTATTCATAATAGAGTGGGGAGCAACAACAAAGAGCATCTCTTGTGAAGGACATAGCAAAAGTTTGCATGTATCAATTAGTTCCTGATTTTAATGGAGTTGGTGTAATACTTCATTCCCCCATAGTGCCGCGGCAGAGAAATTTAACACTTGTTGCAAGGTTCTCTTACAAATTTCAACTGAATGCTTATGTCTCTGCTTTAAGATCCTCTGCAAATAGAAGAATCTTCTGATCAAAAGCTAACAAAAAGTATTATACAAACTACACAAATAAAATAAGATACTGCTAAACTATTCCTCCTGATCTCTGACATAGCATGCCAGAAAGAACAGTAGAGCTGTACTGTGAGGCCTCAGGAAGAAGTAGTAAAATTACTGAAAGTCACATACAATCAGGACCGAAAGGGGTGATACGCTTGAAATTGTTTTAGAAAATGAAGTATTTATCCCAGAAAATTATTGCATTTACAAATGTTTTGTTATACACATGTTTATTTCCTTTCTGTGACTCAGTACAACACACAAAAAACACAGAGATGAAAAGTCAATTTCGATATAATTTCACATAAAACCCCAAATATGGGCAGGAAAAAATATTGTAATCCTCAACTTTATATATGGTTGCACACCCTTTGGAATCAATCACTGCAGTTCCTTTTTATAACCATCAATAAATAAGCTTCTTACACCAATCAACTGGACTTTTTGACTAGTTTTCTTTAGCAAACTGTCCAGTTCTCCTTCACCCAAAAGCAATTTGAAGGTGTCTACACAGGTATTCAATGGAACTTAGATCTGGGCTCATTGATGGCAACTTCTGAACTCTCCAGCACTTTATTTTCATCCATTTCTGGGTGCTTCTTGAAGTATACAGTATTTGGGTCATTGTACTGCTATCATGCCCATGACCTAAGATGCAAACCCAGCTTTCTGACATTGGGCACCATATTTCAAAATCCTTTGGTAAACTTCAGTTTACATGCACAAAGTCAAGGCACGCAGTCCAGAAACAGAAAAATAACCCCATAACATCTTTGACCCTTCACCATATTTGACTGTAAGTACTGTAATCTTTTCTTTGTGGGCCTCATTCCATTTTCGTTAAACTGTAGAAAGATGTGCTTTACCAAAAATCTCTACTTTGGTCTCATGCGTTCACAAGATGCTTGCCCAGAAGGCTTACTCATGTGCATTTTGGCATACTGCAGTCTAGCTTTTTTATGTCTCTGTGTCTGCAGTGGAGGCCTCCTCGGTAGAGATGAGCGAACTGGTCCCGGTTCGGCTCGAGGTCGGCTCGCCGAACGGAGGTCCCGTTCGAGTTCGGCTCGTCGAACGTTCGACGAACCGAACTCGAACTGCATAGGAAACAATGGCAGGCAATCACAAACACATAAAAACACCTAGAAAACACCCTCAAAGGTGTCCAAAAGGTGACAAACAACTCACAACACAACACAAACACATGGGAAAGTGACAAGGACATATACTCATGCAAAAACAAAACAGCTGGACAAGGAAAAAGAGGAGGACACACAGATATAGGCACGCCCTTCTAAAATCATGTAAAACACCGCAAGGTGACTCCAAGCGTAGTCTCCCTTTTTTTCCAAAAATTGGGCCCCACACACACCCACCCATTCAGTGGCAGCACTTGTGCCCTAGTTGTACACTTCACAGCTAGATTTGCATCAAGCACATTCAAAAATATGCCATACTTAACCGTCCCCAGGATGACACCGGGGTAGGTAGCAAATTCTTTCCTGATCCCAGCTCTGTTCATCTTGGATCATTTTTAAAAAACACAGCAAGTAAGGGTTACTCCAAGCGGAGTCTCCCTTTTTTCCAAAAATTGTGCCCCACACACACCTACCCCTTCAGTGGCAGCACTTGTGCCCTAGTTGCAAACATGATGTTTTGATTTGCATCAAGCACATTCAAAAATACGGCCTAATTAACCGTCCCCAGACAGACACCCCATCAGTGGCAGCACTTGTGCCCTAGTTGCAAACATGATGTTTTGATTTGCATCAAGCACAGTTGTGCCCCAGTTGTACAATTCACAGCTAGATTTGCATCAAGCACATGCAAAAATAAGCCATTCTTATCCGTCCCCAGGATGACACCGGGGTAGGTAGCAAAGTCTTTCCTGACCCCAGCTCTGTTCATCTTGGCTTCTTTTAAAAACACAGCAAGCAAGGGTTACTCCAAGCGGAGTCTCCCTTTTTTCCAAAAATTGGTCCCCACACACACTCACCCTTTCAGTGGCAGCAGTTGTGCCCCAGTTGTACAATTCACAGCTAGATTTGCATCAAGCACATGCAAAAATAAGCCATTCTTATCCGTCCCCAGGATGACACCGGGGTAGGTAGCAAAGTCTTTCCTGACCCCAGCTCTGTTCATCTTGGCTTCTTTTGAAAACACAGCAAGCAAGGGTTACTCCAAGCGGAGTCTCCCTTTTTTTCCAAAAATTGGGCCCCACACACACCCACCCATTCAGTGGCAGCACTTGTGCCCTAGTTGGGCACTTCACAGCTAGATTTGCATCAAGCACATTCCAAATCCACAAGCATTTACTCTCCCCAGGATGACACAGGGGTAGTAAATTCCTTCTGGATCCATGACTTGTTCATTTTGATGAACGTCAGTCTGTCCACATTGTCACTGGACAGACGCGTGCGCTTATCTGTCAGCACACACCCAGCAGCACTGAAGACATGTTCAGAGACAACACTGGCAGCTGGACACGACAAAATCTCCAAGGCGTAACTGGAGAGCTCTGGCCATTTTTCTAGATTTGAAGCCCAAAAGGAGCAAGGCTCCATTTGCAAAGTCATGGCATCGATGTTCATTTGGAGATACTCCTGTATCATCCTCTCCAGCCGTTGACTATGTGTCAGACTTGTTGTCTCTGGTGGCCTTGCAAAAGAGGGTCTAAAAAAATTATGAAAAGATTCCATAAAATTGCTGTTACCAGCACAAGATACGTTCCTACTGGTACGGGTAGACTGTTGAAGATGACGAGACCGTCCCATGTTTGGCAAGTTACAACTGGGAGATTCCCTCCCTGCACCTGCACGGTTGTTTGGTGGAAAAGCCGAGCTAAGATCGAGTAACAGCTTCTGCTGATACTCCTGCATACGTGCGTCCCTTTCTATGGCTGGAATTATGTCACAAAATTTGGACTTGTACCGGGGATCTAATAGTGTGGCAAGCCAGTAGTCATCATCACTTCTAATTTTGACAATACGAGAGTCATGTTGGAGGTAGTGCAACAAGAAGGCACTCATGTGTCTTGCGCAGCCATGCGGACCAAGTCCACGCTGTGTTTGTGGCATAGAGGTGCTACCCGTTATTTCTTCCTCTGACATCTCCCCCCAACCTCTTTCAACTGAAATTTGACCAAGGTCTCCCTCATCCGCTGAGTCTTCCATGTCCATAGACAGTTCGTCCTCCATTTCTTCATGTTCTCCTGCACCTTCCTCAACATTTCGCCTGCTACTATGCGCCCTTGTTGATCCCTGTCCCCCATGGTCCCATGCCTGCTGCGTTGGTGATGATGAACGTCTGGACCTTGGTGATGTTGTTGTCCCTTGCGCATATGAATCCTCCTGTAGTTCCTCCCCTTCCTGTTGTCCCACCCCCTGACTCCGAATAGTGTTTAGCGTGTGCTCCAGCATGTAAATGACTGGAATCGTCATGCTGATAATGGCATTGTCAGCGCTAAACATATTCGTCGCCATGTCGAAACTGTGCAGAAGGGTGCATAGGTCCTTGATCTGAGACCACTCCATCAGGGTGATCTGCCCCACCTCTGCATCTCGTTGGCCCAGGCTATACATCATGACGTATTGCACCAGGGCTCTGCGGTGCTGCCACAGTCGCTGTAACATGTGGAGAGTTGAATTCCAGCATGTCGCCACATCGCATTTCAGGCGATGAACCGGCAGGCCGAAAGACTTCTGGAGCGATGCAAGTCGCTCAGCTGCGGCGCTTGAACGGCGGAAGTGAGCAGACAGTTTTCGTGCCCTGTTCAGAAGGCCATCTAGGCCGGGATAGTGTGTTAAAAATTGCTGGACGACAAGGTTCAACACATGAGCCATACAAGGTACGTGTGTCACCTTGCCCAGGCGAAGGGCCGCACCCAGGTTTGCAGCATTGTCGCACACGGCCTTACCAGGCTGCAGGTTGAGTGGAGACAACCATTTATTAAACTCGGACCGCAGAGCTGACCACAACTCCTCAGCTGTGTGACTCTTATTCCCAAGACATGTCAAGCTAAAGACCGCCTGATGCCATTGCGCTCTGCTGCCAGCATAGTAAAGAGGGGTGCGTGATTCCTTCTGCGCAGTGAGAACGCTGGTGGCCGCACCAGGCAGGCTTAGGGCAGAGGTGGAGGACCCAGATGAGGTGGAGGATGCAGAAGCAGTGGCGGAACTTGGACAGACAGAGGATTGACACACAAGTCGTGGGGACGGCAAGACTTGTGCAGCAGACCCTTCACCATCTATCACCATAGTTACCCAGTGCCCAGTCAGCGACATGTAACGTCCCTGTCCATGCTTACTGGTCCAAGTATCGGTGGTGAAATGCACCCATTCACACACAGAATTTCTCAAGGAAGCGGTGATGTTGTGTGCGACATGCTGGTGTAGCGCGGGCACACCTTTCTTAGAGAAGTAGTGGCGACTAGGCATCTGGTACTGGGGCACAGCGACAGACATAAGGTCTCTAAAATCCTGTGTGTCCACTAGGCGGAAAGGCAGCATTTCAGTAGCCAAGAGCTTACAAAGGGATAGAGTCAACCTCTTAGCTTTGTCATGGGTCGCAGGAAGTGGCCTTTTATTTGACCACATCTGAGGGACAGAGATCTGGCTGCTGTGTGTAGACGGTGTTGAGTAGGGTGTCCCTGTAAAAATGCGGGTTTGTGAGGAAAGTGCAGGCGGAGACATTATGTTGCCTTCATCCAACGTTGGTGCTTTCGATGTCTGAGAGAGCTGTACACACTCACTTGTTTCCCCTTCCAAACCAACTGACGACCTACCAAGCAAACTGCCTGTTGCGGTTACAGTGGTGGAAGTTGTGCGTGGAAAAACAGGTGTGACAGCTGTCCCCACAGTCCTAGAAGATGAAGAGCGCGTGGATGCACTGGAAGGGGCAGGCCGTGGATGGTTCGCTCCGCTAGGCCGCATTGCAGCACAGTGAGCTTCCCACTGGGACCTATGATATTTATTCATGTGACGATTCATGGAAGAAGTTGTCAAACTGCTGAGGTTTTGGCCTCTACTAAGAGAACCATGACAAAGTTTACAGATCACATAATTTGGGCGATCTTTTTCTATGTCAAAAAAGGACCAGGCTAGGCAAGGCTTAGAGGGCATGCGACCTGTTGATCCACCCCGAATAATGCTCATCGGCAGAGTGGTGGCTGAGGATGCAGTTGTAGACGTGCTACCAGTGCTCCGACTCTGTCCAGGAAGGCGCAAGGTAACTTCGTCGTCGGTTGCATCCTCCTCCACCGCCTCTGTTGACCTCCTCGAGTGCCTGACTGGGGGATGACAGTAGGTGGGATCTAGAACTTCATCATCAATTGTTGTGTTTGCACTCCCCTCCCCCTCAGACCGAGCCTCTTCTTGCCCTGACCGAATATTTAAGTTGTCATCCCAATCGGGTATCTGCGTCTCATCTTCATCAGTATGTTCCTCATTGTCTATAACCACAGGTGTTACAGTTTGTGACAAAGGGTCAACTTTATGCTCAGAAACTTGGTCCTCACAGCCTGAATCAGAGTCACAAAGGTTCTGGGCATCACTGCAGACCATTTCCTGTTCTGTACTCACTGTAGCTTGGGAGCAGACCTCTGATTCCCAGGCTATAGTGTGACTGAACAGCTCTGCAGACTCAGCCATCTCAGTTCCACCATACTGTGCAGGGCTGATGGAGACTTCAGAGCTGGGAGAAAGCAAGTTTGATTGGGATGACAACTCAGAGGACTGGTGTTTTTTGGATGCGGTACTTGAAGTGGCTGAGAGGGCACTTGTTGGACCACTTGAGATCCATTCAAGCATTTTTCTTTTTTGCCCATCATCTACCTTTGTTCCTGTTGTTCGTGTCCGTAAAAAAGGGAGCACATCGGATTGTCCACGGTAAGTAGTAGACATCTTACTTTTGCTGGTAGATGGTCTATCTTCAGCAGATGATAATGGAGCTTTGCCACCTTCCCCACGAACAAAACCTTTTTTACCTTTTCCACCACGCCTCTTCCCCTTTCCACCAGCATCTGTCATTTTGCCACTCATGTTGATTGCGACAAGATTCTGCACTGAAAATGTGGTAGTAAAAATTGAGAGGTGGTGTAGATTGCAGCGGTAGTCTAGCTTTATTAACAGCAGAATAATAAAGAATAATTATCCCTAACAATGCAACTACGGCCCTTAAACTGGCAGCAGTGTTTGCTAGTTTAATGGCTTAGTTATAATGAGTTCGAGTGTGCAATGCAGGCAGAGGTGCTGCAAATGTCTTTGCACTAGTGTGACTAGACAACAGTCCAATAGCCACGTTTAGGATGCCACTAGGTACACTGAGTGTTTGCTAGTATAATGGCTTAGTTATAATGAGTTGGAGTGTGCAATGCAGGTAGAGGTGCTGCAAATGTCTTTGCACTAGTGTGACTAGACAACAGTCCAATAGCCACGTTTAGGATGCCACTAGGTACACTGAGTGTTTGCTAGTATAATGGCTTAGTTATAATGAGTTGGAGTGTGCAATGCAGGCAGAGGTGCTGCAAATGTCTTTGCACTAGTGGGACTATAGCAAAGTCCAATAGCCACGTTTAGGATGCCACTAGGTACACTGAGTGTTTGCTAGTATAATGGCTTAGTTATAATGAGTTCGAGTGTGCAATGCAGGCAGAGGTGCTGCAAATGTCTTTGCACTAGTGTGACTAGACAACAGTCCAATAGCCACGTTTAGGATGCCACTAGGTACACTGAGTGTTTGCTAGTATAATGGCTTAGTTATAATGAGTTGGAGTGTGCAATGCAGGTAGAGGTGCTGCAAATGTCTTTGCACTAGTGTGACTAGACAACAGTCCAATAGCCACGTTTAGGATGCCACTAGGTACACTGAGTGTTTGCTAGTATAATGGCTTAGTTATAATGAGTTGGAGTGTGCAATGCAGGCAGAGGTGCTGCAAATGTCTTTGCACTAGTGGGACTATAGCAAAGTCCAATAGCCACGTTTAGGATGCCACTAGGTACACTGAGTGTTTGCTAGTATAATGGCTTACTTATATTGAGTTGGAGTGTGCAATGCAGGTAGAGGTGCTGCAAATGTCTTTGCACTAGTGTGACTAGACAACAGTCCAATAGCCACGTTTAGGATGCCACTAGGTACACTGAGTGTTTGCTAGTATAATGGCTTAGTTATAGTGAGTTGGAGTGTGCAATGCAGGCAGAGGTGCTGCAAATGTCTTTCCACTAGTGGGACTATAGCAAAGTCCAATAGCCACGTTTAGGATGCCACTAGGTACACTGAGTGTTTGCTAGTATAATGGCTTAGTTATAATGAGTTGGAGTGTGCAATGCAGGTAGAGGTTCTGCAAATGTCTTTGCACTAGTGTGACTAGACAACAGTCCAATAGCCACGTTTAGGATGCCACTAGGTACACTGAGTGTTTGCTAGTATAATGGCTTACTTATATTGAGTTGGAGTGTGCAATGCAGGTAGAGGTGCTGCAAATGTCTTTGCACTAGTGTGACTAGACAACAGTCCAATAGCCACGTTTAGGATGCCACTAGGTACACTGAGTGTTTGCTAGTATAATGGCTTAGTTATAATGAGTTGGAGTGTGCAATGCAGGCAGAGGTGCTGCAAATGTCTTTGCACTAGTGGGACTATAGCAAAGTCCAATAGCCACGTTTAGGATGCCACTAGGTACACTGAGTGTTTGCTAGTATAATGGCTTAGTTATAATGAGTTGGAGTGTGCAGAGGACAGGAGGGTACAGTGCCAGGATTGTGGGTATGGGTAGAGGAATGGAAGCCTGCCTTTCTATTCCCTCCTAATGGGGAAATGCAGCGACGAAATCCCTGACCTTTGCTACACAGACGCTGTCGCTGTTTTCAGGACCTGTCACCTTAACTCTGACCCTGCCCGTACGAGCCCTTAAAAGGACTGATAGATAGTGCTATCCCTTTGCTGTCCAGCGTATCCAATATCGGCGATAGGACAAAGGACGGAGCTGCGCCAGTGATGTCTGACACCAAGGACGCAGAAGAGATAATGGCGTCCTGGAGGAAAATGTCCGGTTTTATAATGCAGGGACATGTGACATGGACATCCTATCACACATGCCATTGCTTCTCTGGCTAAAAGTCCACTTAGCTGTGTGTGTGTCTGGGATTGGCTGACATGCTGGCCCGCCCCACAAGACGCGCGCGCTTAGGGAAGGAAGACAAGGAAAAAAAAAAAAAAATGGTGATCGCCATTATACAAACAGGAGTGATCTGAACTCGCTGTTCACGCACACTATACACTGAAATGTCATAATAGTGTGAGTCACAGAGTGACTTACACTATTACAGCGGAAAGCCAGCTAGGAATTTGCTGTTTTTTGCTGCTAGAACCGTTCTCGAACGTTTCTAGAACTATCGAGCTTTTGCAAAAAGCTCGAGTTCTAGTTCGATCTAGAACAGCCCCCAAAATCACTCGAGCCTAGAACTGGAGAACCACGAACCACGAACCGCGCTCAACTCTACTCCTCGGTCTCCTGCCATAGAGTTTCAGTTTATTAAAATGTGGACAGATAGTTTATGCTGACACTGATGCACTCTAAGCCTGCAAGACAGCTTGAAGACAATCCTGCGTTCTAGGAATATTAGCTACAGTGTCATGGATTGTAAACTTCTTGATTATGTTGTGCAACATGAACAAAGGAACATGAAGATCTCAGGAGATGGACTTCTAATCTTGAGATTGTTGACATTTTTCAAATTTTGGTTCTCAAGTCTTCAGACAGTTCTCTTCTCTTTCTGTTCTCCATGCTTAGTGTGGCACACATAGAGATACAATGCATAGATTGAGTCAACTTCTCAACTTTTTATCTAGTTTCAGGTATGATTTTCATATTGCCCACACCTGTTACTTGCCACAGATGAGTTTGAATGAACATCACATGCTTGAAACAAAGTTGTTTACCCAAAAGTTTGGAAAGGTACCAACATTTTTGTCCTGCCCATTTTTGGAGTTTTGTGTGAAATTATGTCCAATTTGCCTTTTTCTTATCTGTTTTTTTGTGCTATTCCACTACCTACAAAGGAAATAAATGTGTATGACAAAATGTGTAATTGCAATAAATTTCTGGGAGAAATATTTCATTTTCTGGAACAATTGCAAGGGTGCCAATACTTTCAGTCATGACTTTATAAGACAGGCATAGAGATGTTAGCCTTTATAGTATTAGATAGATTGTAGAAGAAAATACATTTTTATCTCAGTGGCGTACCTATTAAAGGGGTGGTTCACTCATATTCATTATTGGTCACATCGATATTATGTTGACAAACAATGTTTCTCTCAAATACCTTGTGTTGCCAATAGTGCCTGTGAGCGGCGCTATTGTGCTCTACTCACCCCCTTCGCGTGACCCTCAGGCTTCGTGACCTCTGGGATCCAGTGATGACACGTCAATTGAGGCGGCCGCAGTCTTCCTGAGTGACTGGGTTGTGGGCAGCGTTTCACCACTCGTCATAGCCCAGCATCACAGCTCATCATCTCCCTGCTCCGTCCTCCTTCACTGCAGAGCGCACAAGCAGGAGTGATGCTGGGCTGTGATGAGCAGGGAAACGCCGTTCACAGCTGAGTGACTCAGGAAGACTGGGGCCAGCGACAGTGATGAAAGGTGAACAGGAAGTTGACGTGACATCACCAGATCCCAGAGGTCATGGAGCCTGGGATTCAGGCGATGGGGAAGAGTGGACCACAATACAGCTGCTCACAGGCACTATTGGCAACACAAGCTATTTGAGATAAACCTTATTTCTTAACAAAATATTGATGTGGCCAATAATAAATATGAGTGAACCACCCCTTTAATAGGTACTCCATTGAGATAAAAATGTCGCTATGCAGACTCATTACCCTGTACTATACTCAGATGTAACAAAGGTACATAATTATATTTTGTTACCTGTGTGCTGTACAAAGTCGCCGTGTAACCACAGCCTAAAGACTCCCCTTGACATCAATACTCATTCTGTCATATAATCTGACAATTTAGGAATAATGCAGGTGAAAGCACACATGTATTTGTAAATGATTAATTGGGTTTGACGATGAAATACAAAATGTATCTGGGTAACAATATTCACGTTTCTTTGCTGCCTCAGACAATTAGCTCGATGGCATGTATGGCTTGTCATGGTTTTAATAAGAATTCTGCTCCACTGGAAAATTTTCAAGCCTGAAAATATCGTCCAAATATGAATATTCTACATCCTAACTTATTTTTTCAGCATATAAGGCCACATTATTATAATTATTTATTATACCGTTCCAAAATGTATGTCCATTCATTTTGCTGAAGTCATAATCTTTAAAGATATCAACAACAGAAGACCTGGAGGCTGGAACACTGAAAGTGTTTGAAGTGGCAGCACCGCAAGCATCAGCAAGAACAGCCTCTGTTGAGACAGCTCTCCCACACTATACAGCTAGACCAACCTGTTCCTCCCACTGCACACTGGCATAGTCTCCATCTTTGTTGATGAATGAGGTGAAGCGTCTGCAGTTGGCATTGTGATATTCAATGTTCTCTTTTATGATTAAAATAATAATAAGAGATACTAATTATAATTAAAATTCACATTCAAAGCCAATGTCTGTTACATTTTTTTCATATATGTCAGGAATATTGCCAATTTCTATTTCATTTTATTCTCATGACAGCAACTGGTAAATGGATAGTACTATCATTGTTTTCCTATTGGTACAACTGGTTTTAAACATTTTGTTCTCTATTATATGTACAATAATGTTTAATACATGCACATTTTACCCATTGAATATTCTATTTCTTTTTAAAACTTCAAGTACAGCATATACAGTATTTTATTTTTTTATGTTGTAGCAAGGCAGATTTAGAGTGAACTTGGTTGTTATATAGTATTATGCTGACAGGTTCAACATTGATGCTCCCAATGTTGTATCTTTCCATTTAAAGGGAACTTGTCATTTATAAAAAGTCTCATAACCTGCAGATATGAAGTTAATCTGCAGGTTAATAGACTTCTGAAGCTGGCACTGAGAGCCTTGCTGCCCAGAGGAAATTAACTTTTTTCCTCTAGGAAGCCTCAGGCATTCAGTTATAGGAGTGTGCTGGCGCAGCTTCAGTCATTGCCCTGGGCATAGTGAGCGGTGGGTGTAACCACATCCCCACAACTGACTGACAGCTGGCTCCAGCAATGGGGCTCTCAGTGCCAACGTCAGGCAGGTTCAGAACACAACCTCAAAATCAACCCCATATATGCAGGTTAACACTGTTTTTATTGGGACCCCTACCCTGCTCTTTATACCTTCACATGGGATCTCTCCTTTGGTAAACCCAGCTTTGCTGATACTAATTTGGGCTATTGTTATTTCCTTTTGGGGATATTCTATCTTAAATATGGGTATATTATTGGCAGCTTGTATATATGTCTGACATGATGTTAATTGTATGTCCTCTACTTATATTGTGATGTATTTAACAGTTGTATGTATATATATATATATATATATATATATATATATATATATATATATATATATATATATATATATATATATATATACAGTACAGACCAAACGTTTGGACACACCTTTTCATCTCTAGAACAACTGTTAAGAGGAGACTTTGTGCAGCAGGTCTTCATGGTAAAATAGCTGCTAGGAAACCACTGTTAAGGACAGGCAACAAGTAGAAGAGACTTGTTTGGGCGAAAAAACACCAGGAATGGACATTAGACCAGTGGAAATCTGTGCTTTGGTCTGATGAGTCCAAATTTGAGATCTTTGGATGCAACCACCGTGTCTTTGTAGAAAACGTGAACGGATGGACTCTTCATGCCTGGTTCCCACCATGAAGCATGGAGGATGAGGTGTGATGGTGTGGGGATGCTTTGCTGGTGACACTGTTGGGAATTTATTAAAAATTGAAGGCATACTAAACTAGCATGACTACCACAGCATCTTGTAGAGGCATGCTATTCCATCCGGTTTGCGTTTAGTTGGACCATCATTTATTTTTCAACAGGACAATGACCCCAAACACACCTCCAGGCTGTGTAAGGGCTATTTGACTAAGAAGGAGAGTGATGGAGTGCTACACCAGATGACCTGGCCTCCACAGTCACCAGACCTGAACCAATCGAGATGGTTTGGGGTGAGCTGGACCGCAGAGTGAAGGCAAAAGGGCCAACAAGTGCTAAGCATCTCTGGGAACTCCTTCAAGACTGTTGGAAAACCATTTCCGGTGACTACCTCTTGAAGCTCATCAAGAGAATGCCAAGAGTGTGCAAAGCAGTAATCAAAGCAAAAGGTGGCTATTTTGAAGAACCTAGAATATAAGACATATTTTCAGTTTTTTCACACTTTTTTAAGTATTTCATTCCACATGTTTTCATTCATAGTTTTGATGTCTTCAATGCGAATCTAAAATTTTCAGAGTTATGTAAATAATGAAAACTTTTTGATTGAGAAGATGTGTCCAAACTTTTGGTCTGTTGGTCTGTACTGTGTATATAAATATATATATATATATATATATATATATATATATATATATATATATACATATATATTGTCACGCTCCCCGGGTCCTTGGCTCCCCTCCCCGGGTCCTCCGCTCCGCTCCCCGGGTCCTCAGCCCCGCTCCCCGGCTCACCTGCCACGCTCCCCGGGTCCTTGGCTCCGGTGCCCGTCCTTCCCAGGCCCCCTGGTCTCCGATCGCGGCGCCCGACGGCTTCGCAGGCCCTGGCCGGCTCCCCTGCGTCCTCTTCTCAGCCTCCTTCCCTGGCTTCTGGCACCCGGGCTGCGCGCATGCGCATTAGGGCGCGCGCGCGGTCACTGACCCTTTCTTAAAGGGCCAGCGTCCATTAACAGGAAATGAGGCTAAACAGGTACAGGGTATAAAGGGGTGTATTGTCCAAGAGGGCGGGGCCTGATCTTCGTGTTTTCCAAGCTAGGAGTCAGGTCTCCTTGTGTCTTCGTGCCATACTCACGTATCTCTCTTCTAGAGCTGATCCTGCCTCGCCATCCGGTCCTGCTGAATCCCGAACCCCGCACGCTGTCCGTCTGCCATCTGACAGTCCGTACCATCTCGGATCCCTGCGGTGACCCGTCATCTCGCTCCAAAGGTTCCGGACCCCGCCTGACATCACCTCGGCTTCCGAACCTGAGCTACGTCACCCGGACTACCATCTGTGACTCCGCGGTCCCAGGGACTCCTTCGTTACACTCACTGGCACGGACTGTTCTACTGCCCATAGTGCTTCAGCTACCGGACTCCTTACCACCATCTTAGAGTTCGGCCCAGTGGATCCACCTCCTGGGTCTGCCCGACCGCCTGGCCCTGACATATATATATATATATATATATATATATATATATATATACATATATATATACATATATATATATATATATATATATATATATATATATATATATATATATATATATATATATATATATATATACAGACAGGCATTTGTATTGCATTTATTATATATGTGAAGCCCTTTATGTCATCTTAGTGTGGGTGATGCTTGGTATGAGGAGGGGAGATTTTGTTCCCTATAGGGATAAAATTATCAGGGGGGCTTCTATTTGTGCCTTTTAAATGTTTTTAATAGTGTGTGTTGCTGTTTTTCTCATTGTTAATAAAAGATTGTTTATATTTTTGGAAATAAGGTGTATCCCTCAATTATACACACCTTCTGTTACGGCCCTAATACCAGGCAGCCCCGTAACACCTTCTTCCCTTTTCCTTATGTCTTGCTATAGTGTGTTGGGGTGATCCCAAGTTATATATAGGGGATTATTTTGACCCTATGGGTGGTGCCCTCTAAAAAGTTTTGTTCACACCTTTGCAACTGACTGACAGCCGGCTCCAGCAATGGGGCTCTCAGTGCCAGCGTCAAGCAGGTTAAGAACATTATTAACCTCCAGATCAACCCCATATCTGCAGGTTAACACTGTTTTTCTACCCGACAGGTTCCCTTTAAAGAATGGCTGACTGGCTGGGGTAACTTTTTAAAAAATGAGGTGGTACTGGCAGAATAATTACATTTCGCAGCTCAGGGAATTGCTAAAGGTTTTTACATCACGTCAACCAGTATTTACTGATCAATAAGCCTCTCTGCCAAGGAAAACACCTAGTATAAATGATGCCAACAAATATTGGTGAAAGATAACACTACATCAGAGATTTTACAAATCATTAAATTACACTGGGGATGTCATGACAGTAGCCAAATCACAAAGCTCCCTTCCCCCAGGAGGTCTTCAGTCTTTCAACCAGCTGACCATGCTGCCAGGAACAAGTACGCTGATCCCTCAATGTAACAGAAAGACGAACTTCTAATATCATCCAGCATGTAATGAGGACAGTAAGGATTATTTACATACCGATCGGCTTCGGCCATTGCAATTAGTTAATGCTCCAGTTGCTAAGATTTGGTATGAAAAATATTGAAAAAATGTTTATTCCTGCAAATTATTATTGCAGCACTGTGCCTCACTAAGACTTAGCAAATATAAAAATATGACTGATAATAAAATTCTACATTATATTTATTTTACATACTGTATGCTAGGGAATTCCAGCAAAAAAATTAAGCCTCATCACAATGCTCCGTTACATCTGAATTTCCCACCCTGTTTGAGAGATTTAATCATCTGATCCTTGGGTTATCTGAAAAAAATATTCCACCTCTGATATTTGTACAATATCATGGAAATGTCAAAATCTGAATGTCATCTTCAAAGACACTTTCAAGTTAGACTTTCCTTTTAAAAGTAAAAAAAAAAAAATAAACAATTTTATGTATGCGTGCTTGATGCCAGTCCAATTAATAAAACCTTTTTTCCCCTCCTCTTCTCCTATGCTTTGCTCTATGGAAGATTCCTTTTTGAAAATAAAAAATCAGAGAGTGAATGAGATAAAAGGTCTATATTGTTTCCTTGCAAATTTTACAGTTTCATTTTTAATTTGTGTTTGCATGTGAGGATCTGGGTGCAGATGGTGTGATAGTCCACAGTATGTTCTGAGAACCTGAAATGATAACAAAGATATGCAAATGAAGGACATTATTTGGATGAAAGCCAAGATATCCAATTTCACAATAGCTGAAAACAAATTGATGTGCCCAGCAAACTGCTCGAGAACCACCAGGAAATGTAACGTTGCCAAAGCAAATTGAATTAATAACCTAAATTCTTTCTATTAATCTATTAGCCATTTTTTTTCCACTCATTTGAGCCTGGCATCCACATTGGTGCAAAAACATATACATATGTACACTTAGAAAATTTGATGCAATGTTTTATGAAACAAAGAGACAACACGCCTTAAAAATATGACCTCCAATCAGAATATCATAGCACAGCAGCATATTATAAGGTTTTGAGGCCTGATATTTAATACAAATATAAAAAACTGATCAATACCTCCAAGAATAAAAAAACGTGTGAACAGGTGCAAGCTGAAACAACTAGTCAATATAACAAAAAAAATACAGCTGCACTCTGAAATGTTATAATATGTAAACATGGAATATATGAATTTGGGCTTGCATTACTGCTATAGAAACTATGTTAAAAAATAAGGTACTTAGCACACAAGCTGGCCTATTCATGAGAGCCCAACAGCCAGCGACAAGGCTTTGTTGGGGTCCCATAACCTTATTTGCCTCCATCCAGGCTAAAAGCCTACAATTACAATAGTCAAACCATGGCAATGTGGCCAACAATTTAGGGTACGAGCCAAATTAGATTTTATTTTCTCTTTAGTCAATTTTGTATATTCCTACTGTTAATATTTACATTTACAGTCCAGACTATGGAATATTAAATGAATACAGTATGGTACAATTTCCAAGCTATGAAGCAGATATTTTTATGTTAAGTTATGCGGGGTGCCGCAGGGATCTGTGCTTGGATCGATTCTTTTTACTCTCTTTATTAATGACCTTGTGGATGGGATTGATAGTACAGTGTCAGTCTTTGCCGATGACATCAAACTATGTAGGATATTAAAAACTGACCTGGATAGTACAATATTACAAAAAGATCTGGATAAGATGTCAGAATGGGCAGATACTTGGCAAATGAGATTTAATGTTGATAAATGTAAAGTAATGCACCTAGGACGGAGTAATCCTATAGCTGTGTATACATTAAATGGAAGTAAACTCGGGACTACAGAACAGGAGAAGGACTTGGGTATTCTCATTACAAATAAGCTGAGCAGCAGCACTCAATGTCAAGCAGCAGCTGCTAAAGCAAACAAGATTTTAGGGTGTATAAAAAGAGAGATTAGATCCCGTGATCCCAACGTATTGTTACCCCTCTATAAATCACTTGTAAGGCCACATCTGGAATACGGGATCCAGTTTTGGGCTCCACATTTTAAAAAGGACATTCAGAAGTTAGAGTCAGTTCAAAGGCGGGCAACTAGACTATTACAAGGAATGGAAGGCCTACCATATGATGACAGGTTGAAAAAGTTAGATATGTTTAGCTTAGAAAAAAGACGTCTCAGAGGAAATCTCATTTATATGTATAAATACATGTGTGGTCAATATAAAGGCCTGGCACATGACTTATTTCTTCCGAAGACAATACTAAGGACCAGGGGGCATTCACTGCGAGTGGAAGAAAAGTGATTCCGACAGCTAAATAGGAAAGGGTTCTTTACAGTTAGAGCGGTCAGACTGTGGAATACACTACCACAAGAGGTAGTAATGGCAGATACTATAACAGCTTTTAAAAAAGGGCTGGATGATTTCTTCAGTACACAAAACATTGTTGGTTATAAATGACTTAGTGACTAAATGTAGAACTGGTGGAGGAAGGTTGAACTAGATGGACCTAGGTCTTTTTTCAACCTAAGTAACTATGTAACTATGTAACTATGTTATGTGGATAAAATGTAGATATAATAAAAATTTTGTAGTAAACAAATACATACTTTTGCCAATGAATTTTTATCAAAATTCCATGTATTTTATCAAGCACAGTAATTAGCAATACACGTGATAATAAAAATTTAAAATATCTTCTCACACATAAACTGAATTCTTAACATATTTCTATTAAATATGTCCAATTTAGTAAAAAATAGGACAACACCATATTATAATTCTTAGGCTTACAGAAACTACAGTATAAACCATAAAAACACATAAGCCATATAAAGACAAAAGATGCAATCACACTATCAAATAAGCAAAAAGTTAGTTTACAATTTCACAAAATTTGCAGATTATCGTAAATTACATTTTTTCAAAAATTGTTTTCAGTGAAAACAGATAAATAATGGCCAGCTGGGCACCATCTTACTGTAATCACAAGGGCTGGGTATGGTTTTGGTAAAATAAAACATTATGCTTCTCTAGTCACTCACATTTCCATGTCATTACAGCTCCCTTTGATCCTCCACTGCCTTTCTAAGGCATCTGGTCCAGCTCTGGTCTCCTCTTCACTGTTTGCTGGCACTTCCAGAGCTGACTTTGCCTGGATGCATGTCATAGTTTCGTAGTTTTAAAGGTTGGAAGTAGACTCAAGTCCATCAAGTTCTACCTAGAACCTAATATGTTGATCCAGAAGAAGGCAAAAAACCCATGCGCAGACATTAATAGATCCATATGAGGGAAGAAATTCCTTCTCGACTCCACATACAGCAATCAGACTAGTTCCCTGGATCAATGCCTCGTCACTGAATTTAGTTCCCATAACCTATAATATTATGTCTTCCCAGAAAGGTATCCAGGCACTTCTTAAATTTTAGTTGTGACTTAACCATTACAGCATCATGTGGCAGAGAGTTCCATAGTCTTACTGCTCTAACAGTAAAGAATCTGCGTCACTGATTATGATTAAATCTTATTTCTTCTAGATGTTGAGGATGGCTCCTAGTGATTTGTATAGTGTCAAAACCATGTTCTCGTCATGAGCATTTATGTTTCTTTTAATGCATCTCATTATTTAATTAGCCATGGCAGAAGTTGCCAGACACTAGTCACGCATACATAATTATACATATTATTTCCTCTGCCCAAGTACATGACCTTACATTTATCTAAATTAAAACCTGGAAAGCCATTTCTAAGCCCAAGACTCCAGGTAACAAAAAATATTCTGTAATATTAAATTATCCTCCTCGGTGTTGATAACCCATCAGCAATTATTATCATCTGCAAAAAGTGAAATTCTACTCTTTATGTCCCCTAAAATATTATTAATAAACATGTTAAAAAGAAGAGGGCCCAATACTGACCCCTTTGTGACCCCACTGTTAACTGTAACCCAATCTGAGTGTGTTCAATTAATAATAACCCTTTGTTTACTATCACTGAGCCAGTTGTTAACCCACTTACACATTAAGTACCAATGTAAAATGTAGTTTTTGAGGGCAGCAGATGTCATGACGTCATAACGCGAGTCAAGGCATAGCTGTTGCTGGAACCATGTATAATACAATATATATATTTATACTGTATATATATATATATATATATATATATATGTGTGTTTATATATGCAGGGTGGTCCAAAAGTAGGTGGACAGTATGTGTATTAGTGTTATGAAGGGGCAGATTTATCAAACATGGTGTAAAGTCAAACTGACTTAGTTGCCTTCAGCAACCAATCAGATCCACTTTTCATTCTTCACAGACTCTTTGGAAAATGAAAGGTGGAATCTGATTGGTTGCTAAGGGCAACAGAGTCAGTTTCACAGATCCAGTTTTAACAGATAAATCTCCCCCAAATCTGTTTTCTTTTCAGATAATTCAAATAACCCATAATTAGAGATGAGCGGTATTCGAATCCAACTGTTCGCCAATCTCAAATTTGACCTGTTTTAGGCGATGTTCGAGTCGTTCGACGAACACGAACACTTAGCTTCAAGTTCGACAGTTCGAGGTTATGTACGATAACGGTTTGAACACCAAAATCATAACTTGCTATTCATAGTAATACTGCAATTCAATGTTAATACAGTGGAATCTTGGTTAAGGAGAACAATCCGTTCTGAGAGTGTGCTTGTTAACCAAGTTACTTGTTTAGCAAAGCAAGATTTCCCATAGGAAATCACTGCAATGCAGACAATTCCTTCCACAACTTGTTAAATGTCGCATCCTGGTCCCCTATTGTGCCATTCCACACATGCACAAACACACACAAACATACACAAACATACACGCACATACACATATTATGCTCACCTTACCTTCCGTTTCATCACCGGCCTCCTGGGACTTGCAGTTTACCGGTACAAGATGTGTATCGGGTAACCATAGCGGCCGATGCTGGAACTTCCGCTGCCAGAGCGCTGACGTCAAAGGTAGGAGCCGCTTGTCTCCCTTTGTCATATGCTACTCAAAGGCAGCGCGCTGGCCAATCAGAGGCAAGCGGCTACTGCCTTTGACATCAGCGCTCTGTCAGCAGACGTTTCGGCATCGGTCGCTATGGTTACCCGATACACATACTGTAGCAGTGAACTATGTGTATCGGGTAACCATAGCGACGTGGAAGGAACTTCCTCTGTCAGACCCTATTCAAAGGCAACATGCTGGCCAATCAGAGGCAAGCGGCTCCTACCTTTGACGTCAGCGGAAGTCCCGACATCGGTTGCGATGGTTACCTCATACACATCTTGTACCAGCGAACTGCAAGTCCCAGGAGGCCGGCGATGGAACGGAAGGTAAGGTGAGCATAATATGTGTGTGTGCGTTCGTGTTTGTGCATGTTTGTATGTGTTTGTGTTTGCCTGCCATTGTTATCACTGGTGTTCGAAGGTGTTCAAAAGTGTTCGACGAACCAAACCGAACTCCAACACTAGGGTGGTGGCTCATCTCTCCTCATAATGGCAAGTAATTTAAATACAGATCAAAGAAAATGGTTTTTTAAAGAGTATTGGAAATCTCAAAGTGCTGAAACCGTTAGAGCAAGTTGGGTTGAAACATTTGGTACTCAGGCCCCAAAGAGACAAACCATTTACTGCATTTGTGACAAATTTTATGCCACTGGCTCAATCCTTAATGCTCCAAAAACTAGTCGACCCAAAACAGCCTGTACAGAAAATAATAAACAACTTGTTGCTGAAACATTTGTTCAGAGTCCAAAAAAGTCCACCAGAAGAGTCTCTCTAGAATTCGGAATTTAAGGAGCTTCTATCATGCGAATCCTGAAATCTATTGGGTGGAAAGCTTATCGTCCATGTCTAATTCATGGTTTATTGGAGGATGATCCAGACAGGTGGCTGCAATTAGTTAGATTATGCTTAACGAAATTGAAAAAAATACAGTAATTTTAGATAACATTATGTGGAGTGATGAAGCTTATTTCAAATTATCTGGCCATATTAACAGACATAATTGTATTTACTGGTATAATGAGAACATGCATTTAACATTAGACCAACAACTAAATGAGCCTGGTGTCAATTTTTGAATTGGTATTTCAAGTTTTGGTGTGTTAGGACCAATATTTTTTTGTGGAACAGTCACAGGAGATAAGTATCTCCAAATTTTAATGAATCAAGTTGTTTCCCAGTTAGGCTAAGTTCACACACTGCGTTTTTTTTGACGCTGCATTTTTGTGCGTTTTTGGCCGCTAAAAATGCACAAAAACACACCCGCGTCGAAAAAACGCGTAAAAACCGCATGAGTTTTTACCGCGATTTGGTGCGTTTTTGGCTGCGTTTTGCTGCATTTTTGATCACTGCGTTTTGCTGCGTTTTTCCAATGAATGGGAGGAAAACGCAGAAAAACGCAGGAAAGAATTGACAAGTCCATTTTTTTTTTTCAAGCTCAAAAACGCAGCTTAAAAAAAGTTGTGTGCGGACAGCAAAAATGAAAACTCATAGACTTTGCTGGGGAAGCAATGTCATGCAGTTTTGAGGCCAAAAACGCACCCGAAAAACGCGCAAAAACGCCGCGAAAAACGCACTGTGCGCACATAGCCTTACAGCAACAGCCTAATTCAAATGACCTTCATTTCCAACTTGATGGGGCCCCTCCACATTATTCAAGAGTATTCCATTAGTATCTTGATGAAACATTTCCTAATAAATGCTGAAGAGGTCCACTTGATTGGCCGGCACGTTCACCGGACTTGACCCCGATGGATTTTTTTTTGTGGAGTACTCAACGACAAAGTTTATAGATGAAAACCAAAAAGTGTCAGTGATTTGAAAAATTACATAAGAGATGCATTTCAAGAAATAAATACCCAAAGAGACTTGTGCAAAAATGTTTGTTGAAGCGTAAAAGGCAGACTCCGAAGCTGTGCAAATCATAATGGAAAACAGTTTGAGCACCTGCGTTGATAAAATTTAAGGTCTTATGAATTATTGTTCAGACTAAAATTTAATTGTCAATGTTATGCTTGTGTTAGTCAATATAATTTTATATAGAAATCAAAATAAATGTTATTATTTTCTGTCCACATACTTTTGGACCACCCTGTATATATACTCAATTTAGTTGATACAAAAATGAATACATCCCACATATAAGCTGTTTTAACTCACATGATTAGGTGCATCCTCTAAGCCCAAAATCTGGGTGTGCAAACATGCCACAGACGTCAGCACAGGTGAGGCACATGGGATATGGGGTGTAGAAGCAATGGAGACCACAGGCAGAAAGTAGGCTGGGGAGCAGGTAGTAAAGGCACTGGAGGACGCAGACAGATAGGAGACCTGAAAGAAGGTAGCAGAAGCACTAGAGGCCACAGTCACAAAGAATTCTGGGAAGCAAGTAGTAGAAACAATAGAGATCCCCATCGGACAGAACACAAGACCTCTTTTAGAGTCTGGATGCTGGATGAAAAGTGATACTGAACATGTCTCTTTAAAGTCCCCTTAAGTGTTCCTTTGGTTTACGATAAAAAGGAATACTTGGTCACTGAATCACTCTCACCATGTTTTTCTTCAGAAAGCCAACAGATGTGTATTTTTTATTATTGTCATGTTGCAAAAGTGCATGTCCACCAAGGCCACAGAGTGAGAGTAGCATCTCTTTCACAATAGAGCAGTAAATCTGTAAATTCATGATACCATCAATGAAATGTAGCTCCCCAACACCAGCAGAACTCATTCAGCCCCACTTAAAGGACACTGCCATCACCTTGTTTCACTTTTAGGCATAATTTTTATTTGTATTCCTCAGCATTGTAACACATTAACGTAGAGAAGCCATAAAAAAACTTTTATTTTGGTCTCATCACTCCAGAATATAGAGTCACATTATTCTCATCATTCAGCAAGGATCCTGTCAAATTGTATGCAGGCTTGCGTGTGCATTGATTTTAGGTGAGGCTTCCTGCATGGGCAACAACCATGCATGCCATTCCTCAAACAGTGTACTATGTATTTTGTCATGGGAAACATTCAGCCCGGTTTTGCTTTTTACTTTAGCTAACTGCTGGGAACTTGCATGTTTATTTTCTTCAATGAGATGAGATGGTTACAGTTTCATCTTTGTAAAATTTTTGCATCACTTTTGCTAAAGTTTTCTCAATAATAAGTATATTCTTGTAGTCATCACCTCTCTTGTGTAAAGAAATTATTTTGTTTCTCATGTCTTGTTACATTTCTCTTCCATGTGGTGCCATTACTGACAGCATGAAATGGGATGGGGTTTTCGTTGTCAAGAAAATCCCTAAAATAGTCAACTGTGTACTGGACACATGATTAATGAATAATCGGTTCCCACGCCACCCCTGACCATTTAACCCACTAAATGCCACGATCGATATCAATCAAGACACTTAGGGGGTTAGGCTCATGGTCTAAAATGCTTTTGTTAGAGCAGCACTAACAGGTATACTGTAACTAGAGATGGTCGCATATTTAAATATTCTGGTTCGGATTATGCTATCTTAATACAGAATCATATTTCAGTATTCATCATAAATAATGAATCTAATGCAAGTGAATGAGGAACCAAAGCATTTTTCTGGGAAATCTTAAAGAAAAATTCTCAGGTTCCCCATTGACATGCATTAGATTTTTTATTTGTGTTGAATACTGGAATAGTACTTGGTATTTGGACAGCATTAAACAAATCCAAATATTTCACTATTTGCCCATCTCTAGATATAAATAGGGATGGGCGAATTCGCAGATATCCGGGATCGTCAGGACTAACCAGATTTTAAAAAAAAATCAGTTCCGGCCCGGAATTGATCACAGATATCTGGCCAGATACCAGTCCCATATGAGATTATGGAGACCAGAATCCGACGCTCAAAAATGCTGATAGATGGGATAGAAGGAATAGAGCAAACGTGCTATATTTACCAATCTCTACACAACTGTCCCTGCTTCCTGGCTGCTCACTCTTCTTCTGGGGCCACTCATTTACCATCATGCATATTCACTGCTTCCCCTCCCCAACGGCAGTCCTTGCGTCTGTCATTGGTTGCATTTTAATTATATATGGTGAGCACACAATTAAAAATATCAAAGGTGCTAACAAAGGGGATCCTTAATCCCTTTAAAACTAAAGTCCAAAAAACTTGTAGCACACTTTATAGAGAATGTAAAATATTTTTAATATTGTGGAAAGGCAAAAAAAAGTGTATTTTTTTATCACACACAACTAAATTTCTTTTGACGTTTCGATATCTAGGGTCTTAATCATAAAGTCGCTATACAAAACATAAATGAAATACAAGACATGTTGTCTTGTTCTTCATTTATGTTTTGTAGAGGGACTTTATGATTAAGACCCTAGAGGTCGAAATATTAAAAATGTTTTAGTCACCTGTGATAAAAAATACACTGTTTTTTGGCTTTTTACAATATTAACAATACTCTGTCATCGGTTACAATCAGGCACGGCACCCCCAGCCTGTCTGGGCTGGCAGCGTGTCTGGCTGCTTGTGATCACGGACCCTATCTGTGGGTCATTATTGTGGTATAAAAATAAATAAATTAATTGGAATTGGGACCCCTATATATATACCCAGCACAGATAAATTGTATGGCAACAGGATGCAGCCCCCAATCATGCACTTATCTTGGCTCTGTATAAGAAGAGGAACCACATGCAGATTTTTTTAAATTATTTAAGAAAATAGTTTTTTTTAAAAAATGGCTTGCATTCCCCCCATTTTGATACCCAGCCATGATAAAGTCCGACAACTGGAGACTGGTGTTCTGAGACTGGGGTGACCCATGCTTATTGTAACCCTGAGCCTAAAATTAGCAGCCTGCAGCCGCTCAAGATTGTGGCATCCATTAGATCTGATAATCCCGACTCTTTACCCAGCTCATCCCGATTGCCCTGGTGTGGTGGCAATTGGGGTAAGAAGGGGTTATTAACAGCTCACGGCTGCCACTAAGCCCTAGATTAGTAATGGGTGGCACTTCTGAGAACCCTACTAATCTGTAAGTGAAAAGAAATAAACACAAACACCCAAAAAATCCTTTATTTGAAATAAAATACAAAAAAACACACCTCTTTCATCAATTTATTAACCCCAAAAGCACCCAGGTCCGATGTAATCGACATGAGGTCCCACGACAATTCCAGCTCTGCTACATCTGAAGACAGAGAGTTGCTATAGAACGTGAAAAAAGCCACATGCGGTTCCTCTTATTTTCATACAAAGCTAAGATAAGTACACGACTGGGGGCTGCAGCCTGTAACCTTTTGTTTTATCTGTGCCTACGCCAATTTATTTATTTATTTAGTTTTATACCACAATAGTGACCTGCAGTCTGGGTCTGTGATTGAAAGCAGTAGGACCCTGTCACACAGGCTGAGTGTGCATCTGACTACAACTAATCACAGACCCCAGGGACTGCTGGTGGGCGGGGAAAGCAGCAAATATGTATAAGGCTAACAAGCAGGGAAGGAAGAAGAGTGAGCAGACAGAAAGCATTTACAGCCACTTGGGAGACTCAGTAAGCATAGCACTCTTATTTTTTTATTTTTCCTATATATTTTTTACTTCCTGAGTTGTTGGATCCAGAAAATTAGCTGGAGTTTCCTGAGAACTATGGACCTGGGCCCAACACCCGAATACTTTTGAAACCACGTGGATCTAGACATTTAGGGTATGTCTGCACACTGCGTGCTTGATTTGACAAAAAAAAAGTACCCTCTGGCAGACTTTGACAACTGTTTGACAAAAAAAGCAAACAAAACACATGCGTTTTGGATGCGTTTTGAATGTATTTTGTATGTGTTTTTGATGCATTTTCTACAGTGCCGTCCCACGGCAATTCATCTCTGCTACATCCATGTTCTGTCACAGCAGCACCATAAAGCATGACAAAGACAGAGCCGTGCGATGAGAATGAACTCGGGTGAATCTGTGACATCAGTGCAGTAACATAGGCAGTAGTGCAGGGCCTGCAACTGTTACTTCAGAGGTTCACCCAAGTTCATTGTCATCACGTGGTTCTGTCTCTGTGTGCTGCCATGAACTCAGGTGAACCTCTGACGTCCGTTCTGCGACACAGGCAATAGTGCGGGGCCTGCAGCTGGGACTTCAGAGGTTCACTTGAGTTCATTGTCATCGCGTAGCTCTGTCTCTGTGTGCTGTCATGAACTCAGGTGAACCTCTGATGTCAGTGCTGTCACACAGGCAGTATTGCGGGGCCCGTGACATCAGAGGCTCATTCTCATCGCATAGATCTGTCTGTGTCGCGGCCTGATTTGCGGTCACAGGTGAAGGACTCCAGCTGTGACTGGAAATCAACTGAGTGACGGCACCCCAGATCGCGTGGCTCCCTTCAGTCAGTCACGTGATTTTCTGTCAGAGGTGGAGGACTCAAGCTGTGGCAATGGCTAACTTGTGTATTGACACCTCTGATAGCGCAACACTTCAGTTGCTTCATGGAGTTCACAGCGAGCAGTCATGCTCTTTGCTATGGCCACTTGCTGTGAGTGTCAGATGTAGCAGTGCTGGAAGCGTCATGGGACCTCGTGTGGATTACATTGGATATTTGGGGGGTTAATAAAGTGGGGAAAGAAGGGTTTTTTTGTCTGTTATTTCAAATAAAGGATTTTTGGGTGTTCATGTTTATTTACTTTCACTTATAGATTAGTATTGGGGGGTGTCTCATAAACTAATCTAGAACTTAGTGGCAGCTATGGGCTGCCATTAACTCCCTATTATCCCGATTGCCACCGCACCATGGCAATCGGGATGCACCAGGTAAAGTCCCAGGACTGTCACATCCAATGGATGCGGCAATTCCGTGCGGCTGCTGGTTGATATTTTTAGGCTGGGGGGCTCCCAATAATGTGGGTCTCCCAAGCCTTGGAATACCAACTCCCACCTGTGAATCTTTATCTTGGCTGGATATCAAAATTGAGGGGGACCGCACACCATTTTTTTTTAATAATTTATTTATTTATTGTACTGTATGATATAGACCTGCCCATCGGCGGCTGTATTTGATTGCAGTCAGACAGCTGTCATTCAGCATGGGGGTGCATGTGACTGCAACCACTCATAGGCACCAGTGGGCAGGGGAAGCAGTAAATATGAGATGAGCGTAATGAGTGGCCACCACTTTCAGAAGCAGAAGAGGCTTCGGGAGCAGTGTGACAGCCGCACCACGCTGGTGATCGGTGAGTATGAAGCGGAGAGTGAGAGTGAGAGAGAGCGAATGGAGAGAAGTTGATGACCTGCGTTTTTGTTGACAAGAACGGATGCAACCAAAACACAGTGTAAACGCATAGCTAAACATATTGGTTGCATTTTGACACACTTTATTGATTTCAATGGGGGGAAAATGTTCACAAAATGCAATGAAGACGTGACATGCTGCTTTTTTTTAGGCAACGATTTTGACAAATATTTGTCAAACAAAAAGCTGCCTAAAAAAATCAACATGCGCATGGAATTTCTGACTTATTATAGACTTTGCTGGGGAAGCAAAACGCATGCATTTTGACAATGACACAGTGTAGTTTAAAACGCAACAAAAAAAGCAAGAAAAAAACGGAATGTGCGCTCATGGCCTTACAGTCTGGGTCCACACATCACTAGATGTAATACATTAAATAAAGAACAAGAAAATGAAAAAAAAATATATACCAATAAATATCTTTATTTATGTATAAAACGAAGTACACATATTTGGTATAAATGCATCTGGAACAACCTGATCTATAAAATCGGCACAGTTGTTAACCCCTGCAGTGAAAATGTTAAACCTAGCAAAACTTATTTTCATCAAACAGTAGACAAAAAAGAGGAATAAAATGCAAACAAAAAGGCAAATATAAATAAAAATATTATGGCTTAAAAACTAATCTTGTCCCGCAAAAAAATAGCTGCCTTACAGCTCCAGTAGAAAAAACATAAGCTAAAGATCTCAGAATACAGCAATGCAAAAACTATTTTTATTTTCTAAAAAAGTGATTTTATGATGTAAAAGCAGCAAAGCATAAAAAAGTGGTATCAGAATAAAGTTGTCTTATTACTTTTACAACACGATGAACGGTGTAAAAAATAATTTACATTTTTTTTCCCAAATTGCTGTTTCTTCTTGATTCTGCCTCACAAAAAGTGGGATAGAAAGCAATCAAAAACTATTGTGTGGCCGAAAATTGTAACTATAAAAACTCCAACTCATCCCTTAAAAAACAAGCCCTTACATATCTCTGTTGGCCGAAAAGTAAAAAAAATACTATAACCTTCAAAATACAGTGATGCAAACAACATTTAATTTGAAAAAAAGTGTTCTTAGTATGATAGTAACCAACCTAAAAAACCTAAATAAATCTGGTATCACTGTAATCGTACACAGGAGTAATGTGAACTGATCCAAAAAGTTATTTTTCAGAAAATGCCACCAAATAGCATTCAACTCAATCCACAAAAAACAAGTCTCCTCTCAGGTCCGACATCTGTAAATCGAAATATAGAAAACTTCCATGTTACTGGTAGCACAAAGGCTCTGTAAAAGTGCTTTAGCTCCCTCCCGAAAAGTAATCTACTTATCTGTGCTACACAATGAGACTAAACCACAGTTAACATCGCATGTTTGGTATTGTTGTAGTAGAAAGCCCACCTTACGGAAAGTGTGTCTCCAGAAGCATGAGCTGGGCACAATGTACAACCACTACAATATACTGGGCATTACATGGACTTATTTGCAATTTTTAATTTGGCGACATTCACTGTCTTTGACTTAATTATTGTTTTCCAGAGACTAAATCATTACTCCACCTGTAGATGAACTCCCAGAGGGATGTATTTTCCAAAATTTGGTCACTTTGCAGTTCTGGCAATTGGTTGCTCTGGAAATGGAGTCCACAAACTATTATAGGAAAATCTATTCCAAAAGCCAAATTGCACTTTTTCCCTTCTGAGGCCTACTGTGCTGCCAAACAGTGACATGCGGAATATTGCCCCATTTAGGAAATAATGTCATAATGTCTAACACATTATGGGGTCTATTTTTCCCAGTCTCTTTGTGAAAATTGGAAATCTGGGGTTAAAAAAACATTTTAGTTGTAAAATTGTAATTATTCTTTTTACCACTCAATAGTTTTACATTTTGTGACATACATGTAGTAAAAATAAGCTCACTGAACTCCTTGAGGGTGTAGTTTGTAAAATATGGTCACTTATTGGGGATTTCTGTGGTTTAGAATCCGAGGGGCTCTGCCAATGTGCACCCACAAGTAGAGTTGAGCGCGGTTCGTGGTTCGTGGTTCTCCAGTTCTAGGCTCGAGTGATTTTGGGGCATGTTCTAGATCGAACTAGAACTCGAGCTTTTTGCAAAAGCTCGATAGTTCTAGAAACGTTCGAGAACGGTTCTAGCAGCCAAAAAACAGCTAAATCATAGCTTGGTTTCTGCTGTAATAGTGTAAGTCACTCTGTGAATCAAACTATTATCACATTTCAGTGTATAGTGTGCGTGAACAGCGCCTTCAGATCACTGCTGTTTCTATAATGGCGATCGCCATTTTTTTTTTTTTTTTCTTGTCTTCCTTCCCTAAGCGCGCGCGTCTTGTGGGGCGGGCCAGCATGTCAGCCAATCACAGACACACACAGCTAAGTGGACTTTGAGCCAGAGAAGCAACGGCATGTGTGATAGGATCTGCATGTCACATGTCCCTGCATTATAAAACCGGACATTTTCTTCACGAACGCCATTATCTGCCTTCTGCGTCTTTGGTGTCAGACATCAGTGTCGCAGCTCCGTCCTCCTGAGTCCTATAGCCGATACAGCTGTATGCGCTGCATACACAGCGTTAGACAGCTTAGGGAGAGCACTTTCTAGCAGTCCTTTTAAGGGCTCAAAGCGGCAGGGTCAGAGAGCCATAGGTGACAGGTCCTGCAAACAGCAACAGCGTCTGTGTAGCCCAGGTCAGGGATTTCCTCCCTGCATTTCACCATTAGGAGGTGTTGTAGCTGTTCTGTTTATTTAACCAAAGTACACTTTATTTATACCATTTACAGATCAATGTGATATTGCAAATAAGGCTTCTAAGCTGGACTTTACAAGTTGCTCATATGACCTTTAAGTTTTAGCAAAGCAAAAATGTAGAGTCATGCATATGAGATAAGAAGAAGATAAGAAGAACATTTAGAGACAAAATAATCCTTGAGCCTGTCTCTTATTCCGAAGGCTCCATAATGACTATGAACTACCACCAGATATACTTACTAATAACAATAAAATATCTTTAATGAAGAAATATAGAAACTATTAACCCTTCTATATCAATTTCCCCCTTTTGTAAATGGTATAATCTTCACTACAGGGTCAGTAGGCGTCCAAACAGGAGCTGCTGGCTCATGGGCCTAGTACCCATGAGGGGTCTTCCTAAGACTTCACCCATCCACCCTCAGTGTGGACACCTACTCCCCGTCAGTAGAGGCCATTTGGGGTCCGTAGTAAACTACAGAGGGTTCAATACTGAAACTCTTAGAACATACATTATTCAATAGTTTAGCTAACGCATATATCAATGCTTTTACAGCTATATAAAGCAATAGACAGAATAACAATATTTGCATACAGGACTGTATAATGCCAGAAACCCAACCTGCTAGGCCCTTAAACCAATTAGCTGGATTCATAAAAGAAAATGTATTTCCTCACCAGGAGTCTTCGCTGGAGTCATCCATATATATACATATATACATACACATGTATATACATACATATAATAGGAGAACAGACAAAAACTGGTGACCATGTATGTAGATACACACATAGACACAAACACACGGAAACAATCATTGTCCTTTCCACAGATAGCAACATCATTATATTGAAGACTGAACCATAATCCATCGTAGGTAATGGGGCCTGAATGAGGGATCTTAGTCTTTACTTTGGTAACTACACCCTCAATGTCCGGATTGTATTCCATCCACCACGACTGTCCCCTAGGCTGTGTGATATTTAGCTGGAACCAGGGATTAGTGACCTTTCCAGCCATAGTCAAGGTGGCAAATACATCTTTTCACCAGAATATCGATAGAGTCCAGCTTTCATTGTACATACAATCTGATATCAACACCTCCTGTGGTTCCAGAGGTAAGGCTAAATATGGCATAGTCTTTGAAGAAAATAAAACTGTGTGTGCAGATCCAACAGTCTTTTGGCTTTTCTCCTTCCATGTCCTCAGTAAGAGAAATATGGTGGCGAATGAGTTTATTATCCCAGTCCGTATTTAAAAGTTCACTCAGTGTCTTTGTTTGGTGCAGCAACCCTGCTACACCCAGCAGGATAATTAGCAAGACTGTCATTCTGCCGGTGGAGTGACCTCTTTACAGTGACTGGCGTGGATCCAGGTGGGCTTTCCCTCAAGTTTCACTGAGGTGGATGTGGTCAGCTGGACTTGGA
This sequence comes from Anomaloglossus baeobatrachus, assembly GCF_048569485.1. Lineage (NCBI taxonomy): Eukaryota > Metazoa > Chordata > Amphibia > Anura > Aromobatidae > Anomaloglossus > Anomaloglossus baeobatrachus. The sequence goes on from NC_134354.1 coordinate 493,800,064, forward strand.
ATGGGCCATCAAAGCGTGGATCTAGGCTCCTTCTCACGTGTCTGCGCACGACCACCCAATCACCTGGATTCAGCTGATGCACATCTGCACTTGCATTGGGATCTGGAATGGATGAAAGACATGTTTATGCACCACATTAAGTCTTTCCTGTAAGGCCTGGACGTAGGCTGTTATAGTGCCGTGTTGCATCTGTAACACTTGTGGAAAGTAGAGACCTGTTTTTGGGGCACTACCAAAAAGGACTTCAAAAGGAGACAAGCCTGTCTTTCTATTTGGAGTGTGTCTGACTGAAAAGAGTGCCAGGGATAAGCACTCTACCCAATTCTTTCCTGTCTCTGCCATGGCCTTTTTTTTTTTTTTTTTTTTTTAAGTGTCCCATTTAATCTCTCTACTTTTCCACTGCTCTGTGGATGATAAGGGGTATGGAATGCCTGCTCTATTCCCAGGGCCTGCATAATGTCCCTCATTATTTCTCCAGTGAAGTGTGTACCCCTGTCACTTTCTATGGCTTCTGGGATGCCATACCGGCAGACTAGTTCCTTCATCAGTTTTTCTGCAGTTGTTTTAGCATTTGCACATTTTACTGGATAGGCCTCAACCCATCCTGAGAAGAGATCTACACATACCAGGACGTATTCATACACTCCTACCTTGGGTAGTTGTATGTAGTCTATTTGCAGTCGTTGACACGGTAGAGCGGTCTGGGTGTTGCTTTCTTAGGGACTTTTACTGTTTTACCTGGGTTGTGTTGTGCGCAGATAATGCAGGATTGTACGTGTTTGGAGGCTACGTAACTGAAGCCAGGAGCGATCCAGAAGGCATTCACCTTGTTACACATGTGACTTTTTGAGGCGTGAGTGGGGCCATGTGTTGCTTGTGCCATCATAGGGAACAGGGACCTTGGTAAACACAACCTATCCTTACTTTCCCATACTCCATTCGAGTTCAGCCCAGCTCCCATTTTCCCCAGTGTTCCTTCTCTGTTTGGGCAGCCTGATGCTGGAGGGATTTCAGGACATCCAGACTCACTGTGGCTGGGACTTGCTGGCTCCCTGCCACTATCCTCTGATCCCTAGGCCTCTTTGCCGCTGCTTTCGCAGCTGCATCCGCCCTTCTATTGCCCGCTACCTCCAGTGAGTCACCTTTTGTGTGTGCTTTCACCTTAATGATGCCAACCTGGACTGGTAACATTAGTGCCTCCATTAACCGTTTTACCAATTCTGCATTTTTAATAGGCTTACCAGCTGACGTAAGAAAAGCTCTACTTCTCCAGATAGGGCCAAAATCATGACAGATCCCAAATCCATACTTTGAGTCTGAATAAACATTAATTTTCCTACCTGACCCCGCTCTACACGCCTCAATGAGCGCTGTTAGCTCCGCCTCCTGCGCGGACATGTGCGGCGGGAGTGGTTCAGCTCGGATTACCTCATGTGAGGATACTACTGCATATCCAGTGTAGAATCTCCCATCCAGGTGGTATCTGGAGCCATCTACAAAAAAACTCAAAATCTGCATTAGTAATAGGTGTATCATAGACATGGAAAACCTGCTGTCTCCTGACTCATCAGCTCTATGCAGTCATGCTCGTGCGTCATGTCAAAGTATTCATCCTCACTTGCTACCATTGTCACCAATTCCCCTTTTTCTGAATCTACTGGCAAAAGGGTGGCTGGATTCAGAACATTACACCTCTTGAGGGTGACATACTCAGGAATCAGAAGGGCACATTCAAGTCTGAGCTGTCTGGCCATAGACAGGTGTTTCGGTTGGACTTGCACAAGTATAGCATGGATGTCATGCGGGGAGTAAATTGTTAAGGGAAATGTCAATGTGATCTCGCAAGCTTTCCCTAGCAGTACTGCAGCAGCCGCTACAGCACGGACACACGTGGGTGACCCTCTGACAACTGGGTCCAATCGCGCTGAGTAGTAAGCTATTGGTCTTTGTTTGTCACCATGTTGCTGTGTGAGGACGGCTGTCGCATGCCCTCCCTGTTCTGTGCAAAACAAGAAAAATGGTTGATCGTAATTTGGAATACCCAGGGCCGGGGCAGGTACAATGAGTAGTTTAAGGGAATGAAAGGAATCAATAGCTTCCTGAGTGAGGTCAAAGGGGTCAGATGACAGACAATCATAGAGGGGTTGCATCATTTGCGAGGCAGACCTTATCCAAGGCCTGCAGTATGACACTAAGCCCAAAAAGGTGCGCAGTTGCCGGTGGGACCTGGGTAAGGAGAGATTTTGGACTGCTTGTTTTCTCTCCTCTGTCAGGTGTCTCGTACCTTCAGAGATACAGTGACCCAAAAATGTTACCTTTTGCTTACAGTATTGTAATTTTTCACGTGAAACTTTGCAACCATTCTCTGCCAGAAAACACAGCAAAGAAATTGTGGCTTCTCTGCAGGACGTCTGGTCTGGACAGCAGAGCAAAAGGTCATCCACGTACTGCAATAGCGTAACCTGTGGATGAGGCGGTTGCCACTGCTCCAGAATTCCTGCCATAGCTGTAGAATAAATGGTAGGTGAATTCATTCCTCCTTGCGGGAGGACTGTCCACATGTACTGTTTCCCCTCATGTGTGAAGGCAAAAAGATACTGACAGTCAGGGGGTAGAGGCACAGAGAAAAATGCATTTGCCAAATCAATTACTGTAAAACATTTGGAGGTCCCTGGGATTTGTGACAGTAAGGTATGTGGGTTTGGAACAATTGGTGTTACACTCTCAGTGACAGCATTGACAGCTCTCAAATCATGCACCATTCTGTACGTGTCAGGGGAACCTTTGGGCCCTTTTTTCTTGATTGGATACAAGGGAGTGTTACAGGGGGGAGGACCTTTGTACTAGAGCCCCTGCTTGCACACATTCTCTGGTCAGGGCCATTGATTTGGCTGGGCTTAAGGGATACTATTTTATCAAGGGAATTTCAAACACCAATCCCTCCAGTCCCTTCGTGGTCACCAGTTTCCTAGGCCAGAGGCGAAGGAGGAGGGAAGGAAGGAGGAGAGTCAGTCTGCTCCCTCTCCTATTTGGGGTTTTTGCACTGTCTGGCGTAATGTCCATTCTGTCCACAATTCCAGCACTGTACGGTCGCTCAGTCACCTGGTGCCCTCCCTCTCTGCTTCCACTGTTTTCCTTGTGCTCTAGCATGCATAACTGGTTGCTTGCATTTTGTCAGTTCAACCCCCTTAGCTACTTGCAGAAGGTCTGTTGGGTCCATGTTTCTCCACTCAGGTCTGGCTGTCTGTACTGCTTCTCGTAAAAACTTATTCATACCGTTAAATATACTCATCAGTATTTTGTCATTAAGGGAGGTTCTGACTTTGTACCCCACGTCTGCCCACTTCAGCTGTAACCTCCAAAAGTACGTCTCTATACTCTCCCCTTCCTGCTGTATTACGTCAGTCAGGGAAAGAGGGAAAGGTTGGTCTTCAGGGTCAGATAACTGTTTTCTTTCCTCACCGTCAGAGTAATGTCCAGCTTCCTCCCCAAAACTCAATTCCTTCACTACCTCTGTCTCAGTGTCAGCGTCCTCTGTCATCACATGTGATCTGGTTCGAACAGGAGTTAGTGCAATCTGCTTAGGGCGAGTAACATTACACGTAGCACAAGTACCTCTCCAGTCTGGGTTTTTCTGACTACAATGTTTACAAGTCCATTCATCTGGTCTGGGTTTCTGATCATGTGAAGGGGGGGCGGTAGCAGTCACAGTTTTTGCTCTTGGTGCATTAAAACATTTATAATACACTTTACATAACAATAATATAATAATACATCCCACTGTTATTTCTTTACATCCACAATGCTGCACCTCTTCCCTGAATCTGTGCTATTTCTCAACATCCAAATACCCACACTCTGGCATGTCTGCCTTTCTGAGTATTAGTCTGACATTTTTCACTGCTTCTTTGCCTTCTCTTTCTTGCTCTATCTGTTTGGCTGTTTTGGATCCTGCTGGAGCCCCACGCTGCACACTGAACAAGTTGCCCATGGCTTCAACTTATTCCCACACAGCCCACCTTTCTGCAAATGCCCTCTCAGTGTCCCTGAACCTTGTTAACAGGCCACACGTCTCCTGGCAAGTCAGAATGGGCTCTCAAGTGGTAGCAAGAAGGCTCAATCAGCATTCACTCTCACCTGCTACACTTGTAGGGCGTATTGGGAAGGGTTAAAAACCTCTCTCACCCAATAGACCAGATGACTAAAGCAGGAAGGACCAGGTGTGATAGTCCTCTCACCTGCTAGACCACCTCCATGTAAGTGGGAAGGCCACACGGCTCTCTAACCCACTTAGACCTGATGTGCAGTTGGCTACTCCATGCTGGTCCTTTACAGAGTATTTCAGCAACGAACGTAAGAGTTAAACCAAAACAATTAACAGAGCTGACTTCTCACAGAGGGCAGAAAATCGCGCAGCTGTTCACTTGACCCCTCCCAAAAGAATGTCAGTAGCGCACAGTTTGTTTAGCAAGAGTGTTATCTCGTCCGGAGTCAGCTTTCCAAAACACAATCCTAATACCCACTGGTATAATACACAATCCCTGCAGAAAATTGAGACTACTTATATACCTTCACAGCACTAATATTCTATTTTACTATAAAACCTTCATCCCCATTTTGAGGGGAAGAAACACACAATATCTCACTATAAGGACAGATCCCAGGACCACTTGTCCTATTCATTCATTGATTCCAGAAGCATATGTAACAATACACCTTCCAAGGATCAGTTAACCTCACATGCAAATAAAATTATCTAAACCGCTCTTGACACTGATGGGAAAAAAAATACATATGTCAGGTATCCACTCAAATACTCTATATGGCTATGCCCTGTGATATTTCATAACCGGAACATCTTTTCACAGTCCACAGTATGACCTATAACCATTAGACTTATACATACATATTATTTCACCAAGTCTCTTATCTCAATTACTTGTCACTTTGTTATTCAGAGGCTTCTCATCAATATACAACAACCTATTGCCTCCCTACTTTATCTAGGCATTAGTATGGAACCACTTATGAACACATATCCCTAGACCAGTGTATTGCCCATCAAAAATGCAAAGATGGCCAAAGCAAAACACAAAACACAGCAACACAGCAAATGCAATTATACAGAGACTGTCCCAAATTCCGTGCTATGCAATCTATGCAATCAGTTAATGGACGGACAACAGATTATCTTATTACTCTATATTTCAACTCTCATTCAGACATGCATGAAAAAACAATACTCACTGGTGATGCCAGAGTTCTTGAACCGTGTGTACAGCCTTACCCAGAATATTCGGGAAATCAGAGAGAGTGAAATAAAGTGTAAGAATAAAGCTTCTCACCTTGCTGCAGCTGAAATTTCACTGTCTCAAGAGTCCCCAAAACTTCTTCCGAATAGGCTGGTTGGCCACGGCCCCACGTTGGGCGCCAAAAACTGTTGTAGCTGTTCTGTTTATTTAACCAAAGTACACTTTATTTATACCATTTACAGATCAATGTGATATTGCAAATAAGGCTTCTAAGCTGGACTTTACAAGTTGCTCATATGACCTTTAAGTTTTAGCAAAGCAAAAATGTAGAGTCATGCATATGAGATAAGAAGAAGATAAGAAGAACATTTAGAGACAAAATAATCCTTGAGCCTGTCTCTTATTCCGAAGGCTCCATAATGACTATGAACTACCACCAGATATACTTACTAATAACAATAAAATATCTTTAATGAAGAAATATAGAAACTATTAACCCTTCTATATCAGAGGGAATAGAAAGGCAGGCTTCCATTCCTCTACCCAGAGCACCACAATCCTGCCACTGTACCCTCTTGTCCTCTGCACACTCCAACTCATTCTAACTAAGCCATTATACTAGCAAACACTCAGTGTACCTAGTGGCATCCTATCTGTGGCTATTGGACTTTGCTATAGTCCCACTAGTGCAAAGACATTTGCAGAGCACGTCTGCCTGCATTGCACACTACAACTTTTTTAAACTAAGCAATTTTACTAGCAAACACTCAGTGTACCTAGTGGCATCCTAAAGGTGGCTATTGGACTTTGCTATAGTCCCACTAGTGCAAAGACATTTGCAGAGCACATCTGCCTGCATTGCACACTCCAACTTTTTTAAACTAAGCAATTTTACTAGCAAACACTCAGTGTACCTAGTGGCATCCTAAAGGTGGCTATTGGACTTTGCTATAGTCCCACTAGTGCAAAGACATTTGCAGAGCACGTCTGCCTGCATTGCACACTACAACTCATTGTTACTAAGCCATTATACTAGCAAACACTCAGTGTACCTAGTGGCATCCTATACGTGGCTATTGGACTTTGCTATAGTCCCACTAGTGCAAAGACATTTGCAGAGCACATCTGCCTGCATTGCACACTCCAACTTTTTTAAACTAAGAAATTTTACTAGCAAACACTCAGTGTACCTAGTGGCATCCTAAACGTGGCTATTGGACTTTGCTATAGTCCCACTAGTGCAAAGACATTTGCAGAGCACGTCTGCCTGCATTGCACACTACAACTCATTGTTACTAAGCCATTATACTAGCAAACACTCAGTGTACCTAGTGGCATCCTATACGTGGCTATTGGACTTTGCTATAGTCCCACTAGTGCAAAGACATTTGCAGAGCACATCTGCCTGCATTGCACACTCCAACTTTTTTAAACTAAGCAATTTTACTAGCAAACACTCAGTGTACCTAGTGGCATCCTAAAAGTGGCTATTGGACTTTGATATAGTCCCACTAGTGCAAAGACATTAGCAGAGCACATCTGCCTGCATTGCACACTCCAACTTTTTTAAACTAAGCAATTTTACTAGCAAACACTCAGTGTACCTAGTGGCATCCTATACGTGGCTATTGGACTTTGCTATAGTCCCACTAGTGCAAAGACATTTGCAGAGCACGTCTGCCTGCATTGCACACTACAACTCATTGTTACTAAGCCATTATACTAGCAAACACTCAGTGTACCTAGTGGCATCCTATACGTGGCTATTGGACTTTGCTATAGTCCCACTAGTGCAAAGACATTTGCAGAGCACATCTGCCTGCATTGCACACTCCAACTTTTTTAAACTAAGCAATTTTACTAGCAAACACTCAGTGTACCTAGTGGCATCCTAAAAGTGGCTATTGGACTTTGCTATAGTCCCACTAGTGCAAAGACATTAGCAGAGCACATCTGCCTGCATTGCACACTCCAACTTTTTTAAACTAAGCAATTTTACTAGCAAACACTCAGTGTACCTAGTGGCATCCTATACGTGGCTATTGGACTTTGCTATAGTCCCACTAGTGCAAAGACATTTGCAGAGCACGTCTGCCTGCATTGCACACTACAACTCATTGTTACTAAGCCATTATACTAGCAAACACTCAGTGTACCTAGTGGCATCCTAAACGTGGCTATTGGACTTTGCTATAGTCCCACTAGTGCAAAGACATTTGCAGAGCACGTCTGCCTGCATTGCACACTACAACTCATTGTTACTAAGCCATTATACTAGCAAACACTCAGTGTACCTAGTGGCATCCTATACGTGGCTATTGTACTTTTGTCAATTCACAGTATTGGAACGTTATTTGCAGAGCACGTCTGCCTGCATTGCACACTCTAACTTTTTTAAACTCAGCCATTATACTAGCAAACACACAGTGTACCTAGTTGTATCGTAAACGTGGTTTTTGTACTTTTGTCTATTCACAGTATTGGAACGTTATTTGCAGCACGTCTGCCTGCATTGCACACTCTAACTTTTTTAAACTCAGCCATTATACTAGCAAACACACAGTGTACCTAGTTGTATCCTAAACGTGGCTTTTGTACTTTTGTCTATTCACAGTATTGGAACGTTATTTGCAGCACGTCTGCCTGCATTGCACACTCTAACTTTTTTAAACTCAGCCATTATACTAGCAAACACTCACTGTACCTAGTTGTATCCTAAACGTGGCTATTGGACTTTTGTCAATTCACAGTATTGGAACGTTATTTGCAGCACGTCTGCCTGCATTGCACACTCTAACTTTTTTAAACTCAGCCATTATACTAGCAAACACACAGTGTACCTAGTTGTATCGTAAACGTGGCTTTTGTACTTTTGTCTATTCACAGTATTGGAACGTTATTTGCAGCACGTCTGCCTGCATTGCACACTCTAACTTTTTTAAACTCAGCCATTATACTAGCAAACACTCACTGTACCTAGTTGTATCCTAAACGTGGCTATTGTACTTTTGTCAATTCACAGTATTGGAACGTTATTTGCAGCACGTCTGCCTGCATTGCACACTCTAACTTTTTTAAACTCAGCCATTATACTAGCAAACACTCACTGTACCTAGTTGTATCCTAAACGTGGCTATTGGACTTTTGTCAATTCACAGTATTGGAACGTTATTTGCAGCACGTCTGCCTGCATTGCACACTCTAACTTTTTTAAACTCAGCCATTATACTAGCAAACACTCACTGTACCTAGTTGTATCCTAAACTTGGCTATTGTACTTTTGTCAATTCACAGTATTGGAACGTTATTTGCAGCACGTCTGCCTGCATTGCACACTCTAACTTTTTTAAACTCAGCCATTATACTAGCAAACACACAGTGTACCTAGTTGTATCCTAAACGTGGCTTTTGTACTTTTGTCTATTCACAGTATTGGAACGTTATTTGCAGCACGTCTGCCTGCATTGCACACTCTAACTTTTTTAAACTCAGCCATTATACTAGCAAACACTCACTGTACCTAGTTGTATCCTAAACGTGGCTATTGTACTTTTGTCTATTCACACTACTGCAAATCTATGTGCAGCACCTCTGCATGACAACCTCGTGCTCTGTTTTTAATAAGCTATAATGATAGCACAAAATACTGCCATTTTGTGGCATCATAGAACTGGCTGTTGTATTCCATTAGTGCCCCACTGGTGACAAGCTATTTCTAGCACCTCTACATCACACCCTCATGCACATTTTGCTACGCTAATGTTATAGCAAACTCATGGAATTCATTGCTGCATTTCATAATTCGGAGGGATAGAAAGTCAGGCTTCCTTTAGCTTTTCCTTCTGTTCATAGACAGCATCTCCAAGACAAATTTCCCCTCCACGTCTAAGTGTGGAGAGGCAGCAAGTGCGCATGCGTGTGCCGATGTACCCCAGCTGCAGCATAATTACAGTGTTTCGCCTAGTGAGTATGCTCAGCCTGACTGTGCCATTCCTGACGCTAAGTCTTCATTTCGGGATACAGCGCATGCTCCCACACTAAGTGTGAAAAGCCTCTTTGCACAGGTGCTTGCATTCCGTGCCGGGTCTAAGTCCTGTTTTGTGCCTAGACACCATGCTAAAGCTGATAGTCTTTTTTCAGAGACTGTATTTCATGCTACTGAGCATGCTCAGGCACTTCCTGCATCAGAGACTAGGTCCGGTAATGAACTCTTTGGCCCTGGCCCTGATGTGGGGGTCCCATATAGACCACAGGGCATCAGGTGTCCTCCTAAATGGCTTGCAGAGGCCCACACCTATGACTTGTCATCGCATTATTGATGGTCAGACGATGACTGGTGAGGTGTTTGGGTCATGGCAGCCATGAGGTCATCATTGAAGTTGCGTTTCCAAATAGGACGCTAGTTATGCCACTCATGACGTGTCACTCTACTTTTGTCTATAGGAGGTGCATTGTGGTTCACCATGGTTTGGGGCGGACCCAGGTTATCAAAGGGGCTGGAGCCAACAAGGAGGTGCACAGTCTTCTATTATGCTCCGAAAGAGCACACCTCCATGTGTTGAACCCATTGCGGCTTTAGGCCAGAGGTAGGCAGGGATAGGGTGGTGGATGCAGGCCACCACCACAGTTGGTAACGCAGAACGGTTAAGACCAGCTCCTCTCCTAACAGTCCTGCTTGTGCAGCCCAGTGGCATTAACAGGCCTGCTGCTGCTGATGCGCCTGCTGTCCACAGGTGTGGCCCCTACGCACACGGTCAGCGTACTCAATGGCCCCTGTGTTGTTAACAGGGAGTTCCTGGGCTGGGTGGGCATGTGGACCCTGTGACGCTAACAGGGCTCACAGTCTCCAGATCCGAATGGCGTCTAACTCGGTTCAGGCTACTATTAGTTTCATAGCCACACAGCTCTGTATCCTCCACCAAACCTTCCAGTTGCCAACCTCTCCTTTTCCAACTGGGAGCACGGTGGACACTGACTGCTGATGGGGATATATACCTTTCTCTTTCTTTTCTTATTAATTTTCGTTATATAGCGGTCACAGATTATATACCACTTTATCCAAATCTGCCAGTCCCACTGTAACAGATGTTGTTTCTTCAGCAAATGTTACAGTTGCTTAACCACCAAATCCACGGACCAAAATTTTTTTCCCCTTTCCAACACACCTGTTCCCCTTTCCAACAGCATCTGTCCTTTTCCAACTCATTTTGGGATATGACCAAAAGTGCAACTGTGCAGGGACACCGTACTCAACGCCATCTCAGCACAGCAGCCATCCCTCGGTCCCTCCGATGTGGACAAGTAAAAGACCATTTCCTCCTATCCATGACAAAGCGTTGAGATTCACTCTGTGCAGCACTGGTGTTTAGTGGAAAAGTAGATCTAAGATTGCGTACCACATTCTGCAGATACTCCTGTATACGTGCGTCTATTTCTATGGCAGGAATTAGTTCGGCAAATTTTGTCTTGTACCGGGGATCTAACAGTGTGGCAACCCAGTATTCTGGATTACTTTGAATTCGTACAATCCGAGGGTCATGTTGTAGGTAGTGCAGCAAGAATCCGCTCATGTGTCTTGTGCATCCAGGAGGACCAAGTCCTTGGTGTGTTGGTGGCAGAGAGGTGAGAATCGTGCATACTTCCTCTGTCCTCTACCCACAACCTCGCACAACCGAAATGTGAGCAAGCTCTCACTCATCTGCTGAGTCTTCCATGCCGATCGCCAGTTCGTCCTCCAATTCTTCATGGGCTCCTGCACTTTCATCAACACTTTTTGCTGATACTATGCGCCCTTGTTAATCCCTCTCCCTCACCATGACTGCCGCATAGGTGCCGCTGACCATCTGGACCTCGTAGATCTTGTTATCCCTTCCGCATATGACTCCTCCTGTACTTCCTCCCCTTCCTCTTGTCCCAACACCTGACTCTGAATAATAATTACAGTGTGCTCCATCATGTAGATGACCAGAATTGTCACCCTGAGAATGACATTGCCAGTGCTAAACATCTTCGTCGACATGTCAAAACTGTGTAGCAGGGTGCATAGGTCCTTGATCTGACACCACTCCAGCAGCGTGATCTGCACCACCTCTGGATCAAGTTATCCCAGGCTATATGTCTTACCGTATTTCAGCAGGGCTCTGCGGTGCTGCCACACACGCTGCAACATGTGCAGATTCCAATTCCTGCGTGTCGGAACATCGCATTTCCGGCGTTTAACTGCCAGACCCTAAGACTTCCGGAGTGATGAAAGTTGTTGAGCTGCTGTGTGCGCACGATGGAAGTGAGCACATAGTGAGCGTGCCCGCTGCACAAGTCCATGTAGGCCGTGATGGTGTTTTAAAAATTGCTGGAGAATTCGGTTCAACACGTGAGCCATACAAGGCACGTGTGTCACATTGCCCTGACGATGGCCCACAGCCAGGTTTGCATCATTGCCGCACACGGCTGTTAAGTCACCAACGTAGTCCGCTCCGTCAATTTGTACTCCGGTTGCCAGGTGACAACGTGTTCCTTTCATGAATAGTGCTGATGATGGGAGAGTAGTCGATGCCAGCGGCGCAGGTGGACGCAGGTTATGCTCACCCACTGGGCTGCATTACCTTGACAGATGCAGAATCTCTGGCTGAATGTAGCTGGTGGGTATCTCACAGATGAAATACCATCATTCAGCTACAACCAATGGGAAGACACCACACCCTTTTTTATGCCCATCCTGTCTGCAGACCACTGCCAGACATAGCTATGAACCTCTGGTTAATTTTACCCCCAGTTCAGTTTTATGATTTTGTGTGCTTGTTACCTGACTACTTTTCCTGCTTGCTGTTTATGTACCTTGTTGGCCGATACGCATTTCACCTCTGCTTGTTTTCTGATTAAGTCCTGGCCGTCCCATTCTGTTCCTGTTCCTCAATTAATGTTTTGACCCTGCCTGACTACTATTCTCTGGAATAGCGGTGTGACTCACATTTCCCATACATTTCAAAGTAAAACTTTGACTGCCTGATGGCATTGAGCTCTGCTGCCAGCATAGTAAGGAGGTGTGTGGTAGTCCTTGTGCGCAGTTGCAAGGAAGGGTGGCCTGACCACACAGGGTTTGCGCCAAGGTAGAGGACCCACACGAGGTTGAAGAGGCAGAAGCAGTGTATTAACTTCTACATACAGAACAAGGATTGAAACAACTCGTGGGGATGGCAAGACTTGTACAGCAGACCCTTCTCCATCTCTCACCATAGTTTGCCAGTGCCCAGTCAGTGACATGTAATGACCCTGTCTATGCTTACTGGTCCAAGTATCTGTGTTGAAATGCACCCTGTCGCACACAGATTTTCTCAAGGAAGTGGTGATGATGTTGTGTGCGACATGCTGGTGTAGCGCGGGCATGCTTTTCTTGGAGAAGCAGTGGTGATTGGGCATCTGGTACTGGGGCACAGCGACAGACATAAGGTCTGTAAAATCCTGTGTGTCCACTACGCGTAAAGGCAGCATTTCGGTAGCCAACAGCTTACAGAGGGATAGAGTCAACCACTTAGCTTTGTCATGGGTCGCAGTAAGTGGCCTTTTATTTGACCACATCTGAGGGACAGAGATCTGGCTGCTGTCTGTAGACGGTGTTGAGTAGGGTGTCCCTGGAAAATTGCAGGTTTGTGAGAAAAGTGCAGGCGGAGACATGATGTTGCCTTCATCTTGCCTTCAGATCTGTTCATCTTGTATCATTTTTAAAAAACACAGCAAGCAAGGGTTACTCCAAGCGGAGTCTACCTTTTTTCCCAAAATTGGGCACACAGACACCCCATCAGTGGCAGCACTTGTGCCCTAGTTGCAAACAGGATGTTTTGATTTGCATCAAGCACATTCCAAATCCACAAGCATTTACTCTCCCCAGGATGACACAGGGGTAGTAAATTCCTTCTGGATCCATGACTTGTTCATTTTGATGAACGTCAGTCTGTCCACATTGTCACTGGACAGACGCGTGCGCTTATCTGTCAGCACACACCCAGCAGCACTGAAGACACGTTCAGAGACAACGCTGGCAGCTGGACACGACAAAATCTCCAAGGCGTAACTGGAGAGCTCTGTCAATTTTTCTAGATTTGAAGCCCAAAAGGAGCAAGGCTCCATTTGCAAAGTCATTGCATCGATGTTCATTTGGAGATACTCCTGTATCATCCTCTCCATCCGTTGACTATGTGTCAGACTTGTTGTCTCTGGTGGCCTTGCAAAGGAGGGTCTAAAAAAATTATGAAAAGATTCCATAAAATTGCTGTTACCAGCACCAGATACGGTCCTACTGGTACGGGTAGACTGTTGAAGATGACGAGGCCGTCCCATGTTTGTCAAGTTACAACTGGGAGAATCACTCCCTTCACCTGCACGGTTGTTTGGTGGAAAAGCCGAGCTAAGATCGAGTAACAGCTTATGCTGATACTCCTGCATACGTGCGTCCCTTTCTATGGGTGGAATTATGTCACAAAATTTGGACTTGTCCCGGGGATCTAATAGTGTGGCAAGCCAGTAGTCATCATCACTTCTAATTTTGACAATACGAGGGTCATGTTGGAGGTAGTGCAACAAGAAGGCACTCATGTGTCTTGCGCAGCCATGCGGACCAAGTCCACGCTGTGTTTGTGGCATAGAGCTGCTAACCGTTCTTTCTTCCTCTGTCATCTCCCCCCAACCTCTTTCAACTGAAATTTGACCAAGGTCCCCCTCATCTGCCGAGTCTTCCATGTCCATGGACAGTTCGTCCTCCATATCTTCATGTCCTCCTGCACCTTCCTCAACATGTCGCCTGCTACCATGCGCCCTTGTTGATCCCTGTCCCCCATGGTCCCATGCCTGCCGCGTTGGTGATGATGAACGTCTGGACCTTGGTGATGTTGTTGTGTCTTGCGCATATGAATCCTCCTGTAGTTCCTCCCCTTCCTGTTGTCCCACCCCCTGACTACGAATAGTGTTTAGCGTGTGCTCCAGCATGTAAATGACTGTAATCGTCATGCTGATAATGGCATTGTCAGCGCTAAACATATTCGTCGCCATGTCGAAACTGTGCAGAAGGGTGCATAGGTCCTTGATCTGAGATCACTCCATCAGGGTGATCTGCCCCACTTCTGCATCTCGTTGGCCCAGGCTATACATCATGACGTATTGCACCAGGGCTCGCCGGTGCTGCCACAGTCGCTGTAACATGTGGAGAGTTGAATTCCAGCGTGTCGCCACATCGCATTTCAGGCGATGAACCGGCAGGCCGAAAGACTTCTGGAGCGATGCAAGTCGCTCTGCTGCGGCGCTTGAACGGCGGAAGTGAGCTGACAGTTTTCGTGCCCTGTTCAGAAGGCCATCTAGGCCGGGATAGTGTGTTAAAAATTGCTGGACGACAAGGTTCAACACGTGAGCCATACAAGGTACGTGTGTCACCTTGCCCAGGCGAAGGGCCGCACCCAGGTTTGCAGCATTGTCGCACACGGCCTTACCAGGCTGCAGGTTGAGTGGAGACAACCATTTATTAAACTCGGACCGCAGAGCTGACCACAACTCCTCAGCTGTGTGACTCTTATTCCCAAGACATGTCAAGCTAAAGACCGCCTGATGCCGTTGCGCTCTGCTGCCAGCATAGTAATGAGGGGTGCGTGATTCCTTCTGCGCAGTGAGAACGCTGGTGGCCTGACCAGGCAGGCTTGGGGCGGAGGTGGAGGACACAGATGAGGTGGAGGATGCAGAAGCTGTGGCGGAACTTGGACAGACATAGAATTGACACACAAGTCGTGGGGACGGCAAGACTTGTGCAGCAGACCCTTCACCATCTATCACCATAGTTACCCAGTGCCCAGTCAGCGACATGTAACGTCCCTGTCCATGCTTTCTGGTCCAAGTATCGGTTGTGAAATGCACCCGTTCACACACAGAGTTTCTCAAGGAAGCGGTGATGTTGTGTGCGACATGCTGGTGTAGCGCGGGCACACCTTTCTTAGAGAAGTAGTGGCGACTAGGCATCTGGTACTGGGGCACAGCGACAGATATAAGGTCTCTAAAATCCTGTGTGTCCACTAGGCGGAAAGGCAGCATTTCTGTAGCCAACAGCTTACAGAGGGATAGAGTCAACCTCTTCGCTTTGTCATGGGTCGCAGGAAGTGGCCTTTTATTTGACCACATCTGAGGGACAGAGATCTGGCTGCTGTGTGTAGACGGTGTTGAGTAGGGTGTCCCTGGAAAAATGCAGCTTTGTGAGGAAAGTGCAGGCGGAGACATGATGTTGCCTTCATCCAAAGTTGGTGCTATCGATGTCTGAGAGAGCTGTACACACTCACTTGTTTCCCCTTCCAAACCAACTGACGACCTACCAAGCAAACTGCCTGTTGCGGTTACAGTGGTGGAAGTTGTGGGTGGAAAAACAGGTGTGACAGCTGTCCCCACAGTCCTAGAAGATGACGAGCGCGCGGATGCCCTGGAAGGGGCAGGCGGTGGATGGTTGGCTCCACTAGGCCGCATTGCAGCACGGTGAGCTTCCCACCAGGCCATATGATATTTATTCATGTGACGATTCATGGAAGAAGTTGTCAAACTGCTGAGGTTTTGACCTCTACTAAGATAACCATGCCAAATGTTACAGATCACATAATTTGGCCGATCTTTTTTTATGTCAAAAAAGGACCAGGCTAGGCAAGGCTTAGAGGCCATGCGACCTGTTGATCCACCCCGAATAATGCTCAGAGGCAGAGTGGTGGCTGAGGATGCAGTTGTAGACGTGCTACCAGTGCTCCGACTGTGTCCAGGAAGGCGCCAGGTTACTTCGACGTCGGTTGCATCCTCCTCCACCGCCTCTATTGACCTCCTCGAGTGTCTGACTGTGGGTTGACAGTAGGTGGGATCTAGAACTTCATCATCAATTGTTGTGTTTGCACTCCCCTCCCCCTCAGACCGAGTTTCTTCTTGCCCTGACCGAATATTTAAGTTGTCATCCCAATCGGGTATCTGCGTCTCATCTTCATCAGTATGTTCCTCATTGCCTATAACCACAGTTGTTGGAAAGGCAGCATTTTGGTAGCCAACAGTTTGCATATGATGAAAGTCAACCTCCAAGCCATGTCATGCCCTTCTAAAAGCATGTAAAACACAGCGAGGGGACTCCAACCACAGTCTCCCTCGTTGCCACTAACTGGGCCACACACACCCCACTTGACTGGCATCGGTTGAGCCCCCTTTTGAAAAAGAAAAAGATGCTTTGCATGAAGCACTCTCAAAAATACGCGTGCCTTTCCCGTCCCCTGGCTGACCCAGGGGAAGAAAAGTCCTCTGAGAGCCATGACTTGTTCATCTTGGTTTTTTTAGAAACACAGCGAGGGGACTCCAACCACAGTCTCCCTCGTTGCCACTAACTGGGCCACACACACCCCACTTGACTGGCATCGGTTGAGCCCCCTTTTGAAAAAGAAAAAGATGCTTTGCATGAAGCACTCTCAAAAATACGCGTGCCTTTCCCGTCCCCTGGCTGACCCAGGGGAAGAAAAGTCCTCTGAGAGCCATGACTTGTTCATCTTGGTTCTTTTAGAAACACAGCGAGGGGACTCCAACCACAGTCTCCCTCGTTGCCACTAACTGGGCCACACACACCCCACTTGACTGGCATCGGTTGAGCCCCCTTTTGAAAAAGAAAAAGATGCTTTGCATGAAGCACTCTCAAAAATACGCGTGCCTTTCCCGTCCCCTGGCTGACCCAGGGGAAGAAAAGTCCTCTGAGAGCCATGACTTGTTCATCTTGGTTCTTTTAGAAACACAGCGAGGGGACTCCAACCACAGTCTCCCTCGTTGCCACTAACTGGGCCACACACACCCCACTTGACTGGCATCGGTTGAGCCCCCTTTTGAAAAAGAAAAAGATGCTTTGCATGAAGCACTCTCAAAAATACGCGTGCCTTTCCCGTCCCCTGGCTGACCCAGGGGAAGAAAAGTCCTCTGAGAGCCATGACTTGTTCATCTTGGTTCTTTTAGAAACACAGCGAGGGGACTCCAACCACAGTCTCCCTCGTTGCCACTAACTGGGCCACACACACCCCACTTGACTGGCATCGGTTGAGCCCCCTTTTGAAAAAGAAAAAGATGCTTTGCATGAAGCACTCTCAAAAATACGCGTGCCTTTCCCGTCCCCTGGCTGACCCAGGGGAAGAAAAGTCCTCTGAGAGCCATGACTTGTTCATCTTGGTTCTTTTAGAAACACAGCGAGGGGACTCCAACCACAGTCTCCCTCGTTGCCACTAACTGGGCCACACACACCCCACTTGACTGGCATCGGTTGAGCCCCCTTTTGAAAAAGAAAAAGATGCTTTGCATGAAGCACTCTCAAAAATACGCGTGCCTTTCCCGTCCCCTGGCTGACCCAGGGGAAGAAAAGTCCTCTGAGAGCCATGACTTGTTCATCTTGGTTCTTTTAGAAACACAGCGAGGGGACTCCAACCACAGTCTCCCTCGTTGCCACTAACTGGGCCACACACACCCCACTTGACTGGCATCGGTTGAGCCCCCTTTTGAAAAAGAAAAAGATGCTTTGCATGAAGCACTCTCAAAAATACGCATGCCTTTCCCGTCCCCTGGCTGACCCAGGGGAAGAAAAGTCCTCTGAGAGCCATGACTTGTTCATCTTGGTTCTTTTAGAAACACAGCGAGGGGACTCCAACCACAGTCTCCCTCGTTGCCACTAACTGGGCCACACACACCCCACTTGACTGGCATCGGTTGAGCCCCCTTTTGAAAAAGAAAAAGATGCTTTGCATGAAGCACTCTCAAAAATACGTGTGCCTTTCCCGTCCCCTGGCTGACCCAGGGGAAGAAAAGTCCTCTGAGAGCCATGACTTGTTCATCTTGGTTCTTTTAGAAACACAGCGAGGGGACTCCAACCACAGTCTCCCTCGTTGCCACTAACTGGGCCACACACACCCCACTTGACTGGCATCGGTTGAGCCCCCTTTTGAAAAAGAAAAAGATGCTTTGCATGAAGCACTCTCAAAAATACGCGTGCCTTTCCCGTCCCCTGGCTGACCCAGGGGAAGAAAAGTCCTCTGAGAGCCATGACTTGTTCATCTTGGTTCTTTTAGAAACACAGCGAGGGGACTCCAACCACAGTCTCCCTCGTTGCCACTAACTGGGCCACACACACCCCACTTGACTGGCATCGGTTGAGCCCCCTTTTGAAAAAGAAAAAGATGCTTTGCATGAAGCACTCTCAAAAATACGCGTGCCTTTCCCGTCCCCTGGCTGACCCAGGGGAAGAAAAGTCCTCTGAGAGCCATGTCCACATTGTCAGTGGACAGACACGTGTGCTTATCTGCCAGCAGACCCACAGCAGCACTGAAGACAGGTTCCGAGAGAACGCTGGCTGCAGGACACGACAAGATCCCCAAGACGTACGTGGCGAGCTCAGGCAATTTATCAACATTGGAAGCCTAAAATGAGCAGGGCTCAAGTTGCACAATAATGGAATCGATGTTTCCTTGCATATACTCATATATCTGTGTGTCCTACTCTTTTTCCTTGTCCAGCTCTTTTGTTTTCGCATGAGTATATGTCCTTGTCACTTTCCCATGTGTTGTGAGTTGTTTGTGACCTTTTGGACACCTTTGAGGGTGTTTTCTAGGTGTTTTTCTGTGTTTGTGATTGCCTGCCATTGTTTCCTATGCAGTTCGAGTTCGGTTCGTCGAACGTTCGACGAACCGAACTCGAACGGGAGGTCCGTTCGGCGAACCAACCTCGAGCCGAACCGCGACCGGTTCGCTCATCTCTACCCACAAGAGATAAAGCTGTGGAGCAAAAGGCGCAATAGGGTCTTACCCGGTAAGAGAACAAATTAAATAATTAGGTGCACTCACCTATTGTGATTGTGAAAGTCACAACCCCTGAAAGCACGTGTAGAGATGGTAACAGCCACAGCCCCGAGGTTAGATGTAGAAGTAAAATGAAGAAATCGGGTATATGCCGTGCTATCACCACAGAATCCAATGTTAATTTTATTCCTTTATTCTTTGTACAGGTCGACGTGTTTCAGAGACTTTCTCCTTCATCAGGACATAAAAGAACAGTATATGTTCTTCTAATGTGCACCCACAAACCACTCCTACAAAACTCCAAAATAGCACTCTTTCGTTTCATCATTTTGTACTCTGCCTCAATAGTAGTTTTCAACCACAAATTTGGTTTTGGCAAACTCAGGTAAACTTGCACAACAGATTGTGTGGTCCATTTGTCCTTTTACACTACTGAAAATTAAAGATTTGGGGTTAAAGCAAGATTTTTATGTAAAAAATTATTTTGTTCCTTTTCTCGGCTCAACATTATAACATTTTGTGACACACAAGGTGCTCAAACATCTAGACAAATTCCTTAATGTGTCTAGTTTCCAAAATGGAATCACTTTGGAGGAGGTTCCACTGTTTAGGCACATAAAGGGCACTACAAACGTGACATAATTTCTGCTAACGATTCTAATTTTGCGATCAAAATGTCAAATGGTGCTCCTTACCTTCTGAGTCCTACCGTTCGCACAAACAGTAGTTTTCCCCAACATATGTGGTAGTTGCGTACTGAGGAGAAATTGGAAAACAAATTGCGCAGGACATTTTCTCCTGTTACCCTTTTGAAAATGCAAAATTTGGTTCTAAAGTAACATTTTGAGAAAAAGTAAAATTTTCATTTCTTCCTTCCACATTGCTTTAATTCCTGCAAAACACCTAAAGGGTTTGTAAACTTCTGGGATGTTGTTTCGAGCAGGTTGAGGGGTACAGTTTTTAGAATCGTGTCAATTTGGTGTATTTTCTGTTTAATAGTCCACTCAAAGTCACTTAAAGTGTGATGTGGTCCCTAAAAAAATGGTTTTGTAAATTTTGTTAGGAAAATGAGAAACAGCTTAAAATTTTCTAACAAAAAAATAAAGCTTCAAAAATTGTGCTGATGTTAAGCAGACATGTGGTAAATATTATTTATTAACTATTTTGTGTTACATAAATCTGGGACACAATTTTAGACCTGCACAAGGCTGGGATGAGCTACAGGACAATAAGCAAGCAGCTTGGTGAGAAGGCAATAACTGTGGGTGCAATTATTAGAAAATGGAAGAAACACAAGAAGACTGTCAATCTTTCTCAGTCTGGGGCTCAATGCAAGATCTCGCCTCGTGAAGTAAGGATGATTCTGAAAACGGTCAGGAATCGGTCCAGAACTACACGGGAGGATCTGGTCAATGACCTGAAGAGAGCTGGGACCACAGTCTCAAAGATTACCATTAGTAACCCACTAAGCCATCATGGAGTAAAATCCTGCAGGGCACGCAAGGTCCCTCTGCTCATACCAGCAAATGTCCAGGCCCGTTGGAAGTTTGGCAATGACCATTGGATGATCCAGAGGAGGCATGCAAGAAGGTCATGTGGTCAGATGAGACCAAAATAGAACTTTTTAGTATCAACTCCACTTGCCTTCTTTGGAGGAAGAAGAAGGATGAGTATAACTCCAAGAACATTGTCTCAACATTGAAGCTTGAGAGTAGAGACATCATATTGTGGGGGTGCAGTTCCGGAAAGGGGACAAGATGACTGCACCATATTGAAGGGAGGATGGATGGAGTTATGTGTCTCAACATTTTGGCTAACAACCTTCTGCTCTCAGTAACAGCATTGTAGATAGGTCATGGTTTGGTCTTTCAGCATGACAATGACCTGAAACACACAGTCAGGACAACTAAGGTGTGGCTCCGTAAGAAGCATATCATGGTCCTGGAGTGGCCTAGCCAGTCTTCAGACCTGAACCCAAAAGAAAATCTTTGGAGGAAGCAGAAACTCAATGTTGCCCAGCAACAGCCCCAAAACCAGACAGATCTAAAGATAATCTGTATGGAAAAGTGGGCCAAAATCCCTGTTGCAGTGTGTGAAAAGAATTACAAGAAACGTCTGACATCTGTAGTTCAAGCAAAGGTTTCTGTACCAAATATTAAAGGGAATCTGTCACCAAGTTTTTGCCACCTAATCTGGGAGAAGCATGATGATCTTGATTCTAGTGTTCTTTCACTTACTGGGCTGCTTAGTGTAGTTTTGATGAAATGATTGCTTAATCATCAGTAGATTATCATTAGAGGACTACTTGTCATGCTTCCAGGTAGTCCAGCATATTCATGAGATCTGTATACTGCTAGATCTGCACCACACCAGAGAAAACACTGATTTTATCAAAATAATAGCAAACAGCTCAGTAAGTGACACTTTGCTGTAATCAGGGTCTCTGTCTCTACAGTCATGGCCAAAAGTTTTGAGAATGCTACAAATATTAATTTTTACAAAGTCTACTGCTTAAGTTTTTCTAATGGCAATTTGCATATACTCCACAATGTCATAAAGAGTGATCAGCTTAACAGCAATTACTTGCAAAGTCAATATTGGCTAAGAAAATGAACTTTAACCCCCAAAACACATTTCAACATCATTGCATTCCTGCCTTAAAAGGAGCAGCTAACATTGTTTTAGTGATTGTTCCATTAACACAGGTGTGGGTGTTGATGAGGACAGGGCTGGCGATCAATCAGTCATGATTAAGTAAGAATGACACCACTGGACACTTTAAAAGGAGGCTGGTGCTTTGTATCATTCAGTTCAGTTAACCATGGTTATCTCTAAAGAAACACGTGCAGCCATCATTGCTCTGCACAAAAATGGCCTAACAGGGAAGAGTATTGCAGCTACAAAGATTACACCTCAGTCAACAATCTATCGCATCATCAAGAACTTCAAGGAGAGAGCTTCCATTGTTGCCAAAAAGGCTCCTGGGCACCCAAGAAGGACCAGCAAACGCCAGGACCGTATCTTAAAACTGTTTCAGCTGCGGGATCGGACTACCAGCAGTGCCGAGCTAGCTCAGCAATGGCAGCAGGCTGGTGTGAGTGCTTCTGCACGCACTGTGAGGCGGAGACTCTTTGAGCAAGGCCTGGTTTCAAGGAGGGCAGCAAAGAAGCCACTTCTCTCCAGAAAAAACATCAGGGACCGACTGATATTCTTCAAAAGGTATAGGGAGTGGACTGCTGAGGACTGGGGTAAAGTCATTTTCTCAGAGGAATCCGCTTTTCGATTGTTTGGGACATCTGGAAAACAGCTTATTAGGAGAAGAAGAGGTGAGCGCTACCACCAGTCTTGTCTTATGCCAACTGTTAAGCATCCTGAAACGATTCATGTGTGGGGTTCCTTCTCAGCCAAGGGAATCGGCTTACTCACAGTCTTGCCTAAAACACAGCCATGAATAAAGAATGGTACCAGAA
Organism: Anomaloglossus baeobatrachus; assembly: GCF_048569485.1. Classification (NCBI taxonomy): domain Eukaryota; kingdom Metazoa; phylum Chordata; class Amphibia; order Anura; family Aromobatidae; genus Anomaloglossus; species Anomaloglossus baeobatrachus. Next base: position 493,822,603 of record NC_134354.1, read on the forward strand.
TGTCCTCCAAGAGCAACTTCTCCCAACTGTCCAAGAGCAGTTTGGTGCCCAACAATGCCTTTTCCAGCATGATGGAGCACCTTGCCATAAAGTAAAGGTGATCACTAAATGGCTCATGGAACAAAACATAGAGATTTGGGGTCCATGGCCTGGAAACTCCCCAGATCTTAATCCCATTGAGAACTTGTGGGCAATCATCAAGACCCGCAACACACATCCGTTTTTTTGTACGTGTGCGGTACGTATTTGCACGTACCGGAGACACGGAGATACGGAGACCCATGTTATTCAATGGTAGATGTCACACACATGTAAAATCACACGGAACGTGTGTCCGTGTGGTAAGTACGTGTGTGCGCTTTTTGACATGGACAACATGTCCATTTTTGGCCGGCATCATGCAGGCACGGACCCGCTAAAGTCTATGGGTCTGTGCCTGCACGGACCGCACACGGAGTATGTCCGTGTTCAGCACGTTTTGTCCGTGTGCGTTTTTAAACGAACAATGTTATTTTTTTTTTTTTTTTTTTTGTTAAATTCAGTATACTTACCTTTTTTCATGATGTTCTCAGTCATACTTACATTGGCGCTGGCGTCTGTTTCTTCCTCCGGCTCATACTTACCGCTCCCCGATCACCAGCGCTGCGAGGAACAGCTGTGCAGAGAATGCAACAATTACTTTGAAAAAGCTGGCCGCTCATTAATCAATCTCATATTCCCTGCTTTCCCTGCCCACAGGCGCCTGTGATTGGTTGCAGTCAGACATGCCCCCCACGCTGAGTGACAGCTGTGTCCCTGCACCCAACCACAGCAGCCGGTGGGCATGTCTATACTGTGCAGTAAAATAAATAAATAAATAATTAAAAAAAAACGGCGTGCGGTCCCCCACAATTTTGATACCAGCCAGATAAAGCCATACGGCTGAAGGCTGGTATTCTCAGAATGGGGAGCCCCACATTATGGGGAGCCCCCCAGCCTAACAATATCAGTCAGCAGCCGCCCAGAATTGCTTTATATGCGACAGTTCTGGGACAGTACCCGACTCTTCCCGATTTGCCCTGGTGCGTTGGCAATCGGGGTAATAAGGAGTTAATGGCAGCAACCCATAGCTGCCACTAAATCCTAGATTAATCATGGCAGGCGTCTCCCCGAGATACCTTCCATGAGTAATCTGTAAGTTACAGTAAATAAACACACACCAGAAAAAATCCTTTATTTGCAATAAAAAACACTAACAAATACCCTCGTTCACCACTTTAAGCACGAAAAACCCCTCCATGTCCGCGTAATCCATGGAGGTCCAGCGTCGCATCCATCTCTGCTACATGGAGGTGACAGGAGCTGCAGAAGACACCGCCGCTCCTGTCAGCTCCACGCAGCAACTGAAGACAGCCGCGCGATCAGCTGAGCTGACACTGAGGTAACTCGCGGCCCCCGCTGGATCCTCCAACTGTGACAGCAAGTCGCCCGAGTGACAGCGATGTAGTGCACTAACTTACAGATTACTCATGGAAGGTATCTCGGGGAGACGCCTGCCATGATCAATCTAGGATTTAGTGGCAGCTATGGGTTGCTGCCATTAACTCCTTATTAACCGATTGCCAACACACCAGGGCAAATCGGGAAAAGCCGGGTACTGTCCCAGAACTGTCGCATATAATGTATGCGGCAATTCTGTGCGGCTGCTGACTGATATTGTTAGGCTGGGGGGCTCCCCATAACGTGGGGCTACCCATCCTGAGAATACCAGCCTTCAGCCGAATGGCTTTATCTGGCTGGTATTAAAATTGTGGGGGACCGCACGCCGTTTTTTTAAAATTATTTATTTATTTATTTTACTGCACAATATAGACACGCCCACCAGCTGCTGTGATTGGGTGCAGTGACACAGCTGTCACTCAGCGTGGGGGCGTATCTGACTGCAACCAATCACAGGCGCCTGTGGGCGGGGAAAGCAGGGAATACGAAATTGATTAATGAGCGGCCGACTTTTTCAAAATAGTTAAAGCCGCCGGAGTTTTAATAACAGCTGAGCAGTGCCGCACCGGAGATCGGGGATCGGTGAGTATGAGAGAGGGCTGCTCACTTCAGTCACTCAGGGGATTAGCGGTCACCGGTGAATCCTGCACAGGTGACCGCTAATCAGGACACGACACAGACAGAGCCGCGGCATGACAATGAAGTCGGGTGAAGTTCACCCGAGTTCATTCTCATCGCGCAACTCTGTCTGCTGTCAGCCGACATCTATAAACGACATTGTGCATCACAAACACGGACATTCCACGTACACATACACGTTCATGCCACACACACACACGGTCATTCCACACGCACACACGGACAGCATACGCCATCAACACGGATGTCATATGTACCGGAAAAACGCCCCTAAAAAACGGAACACGGACCCGAAAAACGGACTGTAAGACACGTACTTTTTTTGCGGAAGTGTGTTTTAGGCCCAAGAGACGGATGGACAAACAAAAACCAACAAATTCTGGCAAAATGCAAGCATTGCTTATGGAAGAATGGACAGCTATCAGTCAGGATTTGGTCCAGAAGTTGATTGAGAGCATGCCAGGGAGAATTGCAGAGGTCCTGAAGAAGAAGGGTCAACACTGCAAATATTGACTTGCTGCATTAACTCATTCTAACTGTCAATATAACCTTTAGGTACTCATAATATGATTGCAATTATATTTCTGTATGTGATGTAAACACCAGACAAACACAATTTATTTTAAAAACGAGAGGGCAACAGATCATGTGAAAATATCATTTTGGTATCATTCTCAAAACTTTTGGCCATGACTGTACATTATATTACTTTCAGATGAGGTAGAAAAAACCTGGTGACAGATTCCTTTTAAGTTCTGTTTTTTATTCTATCAAATACTTATTTCTGCAAAAAAATACAAATTAATTAATTAAAAATCTTACAATGGGATTATCTGGATTTTCTTTATTCTGTGTCACAGTTAAAGTGTACCTATAATAAAAAATACAGACCTCTCCTTTCTATGCAGGTGAGAAAACTTCGGCAGTGTATCAAAATAAATATGTCATACAGTGACAAGCAAAAGAGTAACAATGTTTTGAACTTTTAACTTACAAACTCCATATCTCACTATCCACTACAGTTTTCAGTTCCTTTTGGGGTTTGTCATCTGAATAAGGCTTGTTGAGAGGCTGCTGAGCAACCATTCAGCAAGCTTTTCCGGTGTGGGCACTTCTAGCCCCATTGCAGCCATGTGAAGTATTGGAATGGCTAGGATTGGCCGCTACACCACTTAAAAAAAAAATAAATTAATAAAAAAAAATTATATGGACTCCAGTCTATTTTTGATAACAAAGCATGGATAAAAACTGACAGCTGCAGGTTGCAACCCCAGGCAGTTTGCTATGCATTAGCTGGTTATCAAAAATAGAGGGGATTCCATGCCATATTTTTTAACTTTTTAAATAAATAATTAAAAAACTGCATGGGCTCTGCCCTATTTTTGATAAACAGCTAAGGTAAAGCAGATCGCTGGGGGGCATTTCTGGACAAGTTATGGGCTGCTATTTTGAGGCTAGGAAGGGCCAAATAACCATTGTTTTTTAAAATTATTTATTAAAATAATTAATAAAAAAGTTAGATTCTCTCTATTTTTGATAACAGCCAAGGTAAAGCAGACCATTGGAGGTTGCAGCCCATAGCTGTCTATTTTACCCACACTTATTAGCAAAATTAGGGTGGCAGTCCATGCCATTTTGTAATTTTTTTTTTTTTTACACTAATATAGCTAAATGACTGCAACCAATTACAGATGCCAGCACAGAGGTGGATGGCAGGGAGCATGTATAGCAGTCTGACTCCAACCAGTCAGAGATGCTGGCACAGAGGGTGGGCAAGGGAAGCAGGGAATAATCATGTAGCTTAATGAGATGGCCAAAAAAAGAGTCTGACTGCTGTGATTTGTGTTATTTTCAGGGAAACACGGTATGTATAATTGTCCTGCTCTTACCCTCATTTTGCTTCATTTTGCAGCCTTTGAGCCTTTATTACAACCATTTGACAGCCATTTTATAGCACAGAAGTTCAGGTCCCCATTGACTTGTAAGGGGCTTGTTGTCCAGGGTCAGGTTTGGGTCAAGTCTGGTTCCCTAACCAAACTTTTTTTAACGTTCAGCCAAGCATCCACGGGTCCACTCTTCTCTAATAATGATCCTAAACACAAGTCAAAATCCACAATAGACTACCTAAAAAAGGCGAAAGCTGAAGATTTTAAAATAGCCCTCACAGTCCATTGATCTGAACATCATTGAAAATCTATGGCTAGACCTCAAAAGAGCAGTGCATGCAAGACAACCCAGGAATCTCACAGAACTGGAAGACTTCCAAGAAAGAATGGATGAAAATCCCTCAAACAAGCATTGAAAAACTCCTGGTTGACTACAAAAAGCATTTTGAAGCTGTGATACTTGCCAAAGGGGCTGCTACTAGGTAGAGATGAGCGAACCAGCCGTGGTTCGGCTCGACTTCGGTTCGTTGAACGGAGGTCTCGTTCGAGTTCAGTTCGGCGAACGTTCGACGAACCGAACTCGAACCGCATAGGAAACAATGGCAGGCAATCACAAACACATAAAAACACCTAGAAAACACCCTCAAAGGTGTCCAAAAGGTGACAAACAACTCACAACACAACACAAACACATGGGAAAGTGACAAGGACATATACTCATGCGAAAACAAAGGAGCTGGACAAGGAAAAAGAGGAGGAGACACAGATATGAGTATATGCAAGGGAACGTCGATGCCATTACTGTGCAACTTGAACCCTGCTCATTTTAGGCTTCCAATCTGGATAAATTGCCTGAGCTCACCACGTACGCCTTGGGGATTTTGTTGTGTCCCGCAGCCAGCGTTTTCTCGGAACGTGTCCTCAGTGCTGCTGGGGGTGTGCTGACAGCTAAGCACACGCATCTGTCCACTGACAATGTGGACAGACTAACGTTCACCAAGATGAACAAGTCATGGCTCTCAGAGGACTTTTCTTCCCCTGGCTCAGCCAGGGGAGGCGAAAGGCACGTGTATTTTTGAGAGTGCTTCATGCAAAGCATCTTTTTCATCTTGAAAATGGGGGTCAACTGATGCCAGTCAAGTGGGGTGTGTGTGGCCCAATAAGTGGAAACGAGAGAGACTGTGGTTGGAGTCCCCTCGCTTTTGAAAAAAGAACCAAGATGAACAAGTCATGGCTCACAGAGGACTTTTCTTCCCCTGGCTCAGCCAGGGGAGGTGAAAGGCACGCGTATTTTTGAGAGTGCTTCATGCAAAGCATCTTTTTCATCTTGAAAATGGGGATCAACTGATGCCAGTCAAGTGGGGTGTGTGTGGCCCAATTAGTGGAAACAAGGGAGACTGTGGTTGGAGTCCCCTCGCTTTTGAAAAAAGAACCAAGATGAACAAGTCATGGCTCTCAGAGGGCTTTTCTTCCCCTGGCTCATCCAGGGGAGGTGAAAGGCACGCGTATTTTTGAGAGTGCTTCATGCAAAGCATCTTTTTCATCTTGAAAATGGGGGTCAACTGATGCCAGTCAAATGGGGTGTGTGTGGCCCAAATAGTGGAAACGAGGGAGACTGTGGTTGGAGTCCCCTCGCTTTTGAAAAAAGAACCAAGATGAACAAGTCATGGCTTTCAGAGGACTTTTCTTCCCCTGGCTCAGCCAGGGGAGGTGAAAGGCACGTGTATTTTTGAGAGTGCTTCATGCAAAGCATCTTTTTCATCTTGAAAATGGGGGTCAACTGATGCCAGTCAAGTGGGGTGTGTGTGGCCCAATTAGTGGAAATGAGGGAGACTGTGGTTGGAGTCCCCTTGCTGTGTTTTACATGCTTTTAGAAGGGCATGACATGGCTTAGAGCTTGACTTTCAGCATCTGCAAACTGTTGGCTACCAAAATGCTTCCTTTCCAACCTTTTTAACCGAGGATTTTTGATTCCTTATGCCCATCGCAGTGCCCCAAAAGCCGATGCCCAGGCGCCACTCCTTCTCCAACAAAGGCGTGCACGCGCTACACCAGCATGTCGCACCAAACATCACCGCAGCCAGCCATCGGTCCCTCAGATGTGGAAAAGTAAAAGACCATTTGCTCCTAGCCATGACAAAGCTAAGAGGTTGACTTTCACCATCTGCAAGCTGTTGGCTACAAAAATGCTGCCTTTCCACCTGGTGGACACACATGAATTTCGAGACCTTATGTCTGTCGCTGTGCCCCAGTACCAGATGCCCAGTCGCCACTACTTCTCCAAGAAAGGTGTGCCTGCGCTACACCAGCATGTCGCACACAACATCACCGCTTCATTGAGAAACTCTGTGTGTGACAGGGTGCATTTCACCACAGATACTTGGCCCAGTAAGCATGGACAGGGGCGTTACATGTCGCTGACTGGGCAATGGGTTACTATGGGGAGAGATGGAGAAGGGTGTGCTGTACAAGTCTTGCTGTCCCCACGAGTTGTATCAATCCTTCCTCTGTATGTAGAAGTTAATACACTGCTTCTGCCTCCTCAACCTCGTGTGGGTCCTTCACCTCGGCCCAAACCCTGTGTGGTCAGGGCACCCTTCCTTGTAACTGCGCACAAGGAAAACCACACACCTCCTCCTTACTATGCTGGCAGCAGAACTCAATGCCATCATGCGGTCAAATGTTTACTTTGAAATGTATGGGAAATGTGAGTCACACCGCTGAGAAGTTGTGGACGGTTAGCTCTGGAGACCAAGTTTCATCAATGGTTGTCTCCACTCAACCAGCAGCCAGGGAAGGCCGAGTGTGACAATGATGCAAACATGGGTGCGGCCCTTCGCCGTGACAATGTGACACACGTGCCTTGTGTGGCTCACGTGTTGAATCTAATTCTCCAGCAATTTTTAAAACACCATCCCGGCCTACATGGCCTTGTGCAGCGGGCACGCTCGCTATGTGCTCACTTCCATCATTCGCACACAGCAGCTCAACAACTTTCGTCGCTCCTGAAGTCTTTAGGTCTGGTGGTTAAACGCCTGAAATGCGATGTGCCGACACGCAGGAATTTGAATCTGCACATGTTGCAGCGTTTGTGGCAGCACCGCCGAATCCTGCTGCAATACGTTATGACATATAGCCTGGCCTAACTTGATCCAGAGGTGGTGCAGATCACGCTGCTGGAGTGGTGTCAGATAAAGGACCTATGCACCCTTCTACACAGTTTACAAATGTCGACGAAGATGTTTAGCACTGGCAATGCCATTCTCAGCATGACAATTCTGGTCATCTACATGATGGAGCACACTGTAAGCATTATTCGGAGTCAGGTGTTGGGACAAGAGGAAAGGGAGGAAGTACAGGAGGAGTCATATGCGGAAGGGATAACAAGATCTACGAGGTCCAGATTGTCAGCGGCACCTAGGCGGCAGTCATGGTGGGGGAGAGGGATTAACAAGGGCGCATAGTATCAGCAAAAAGTAATGAGGAAGGTGCAGGAGCCCATGAAGAAATGGAGGACGAACTGGCGATGGGCATGGAAGACTCAGCAGATGAGTGAGAGCTTGCTCACATTTCGGTTGTGCGAGGTTGGGGGGAGAGGGCAGAGGAAGGAGGCACGATTCTCACCTCTCTGCCACCAACACATCAAGGACTTGGTTCTCCTGGATGCACAAGACACATGCGCGTCTTCTTGCTGCACTACCTACAACATGACCCTCAGATTGTACGAATTCGAAGTAATGCTAACTACTGGGTTGCCACACTGTTAGATCCCCGGTACAAGACAAAATTTGGCGAAATAATTCCTGCCATAGAAAGCGACGCACGTATACAGGAGTATCTGCAGAAGGTGGTACGCAATCTTAGATCTGCTTTTCCACTAAACACCAGTGCTGCACAGAGTGAATCTCAACGCTTTGTCATGGATAGGAAGAAATGGTCTTTTACTTGTCCACATCGGAGGGACCGAGGGCTGGCTGCTGTGCTGAGATGGCATTGAGTACGGTGTCCCTGCAGAGTTGCACTTTTGGTCATATACAAAATGAGTTGAAAAAGGACAGATGCTGGTGGAAAGGGGAACAGGTGTGTTGGAAAGGGGAAAAAAGTTCTTGTCCGTGGGTTTGGTGGTTAAGCAAAAGTATCATTTGCTGAAGAAACACCATCTGTTACGGTGGGACTGGCAGATTTGGATAAGGTGGTATATACTATGTTACCGCTATATAACGAAAATTAATAAGAAAAGAAAGAGAAAGGTATATATCCCCATCAGCAGTCAGTGTCCACCGTGCTCCCAGATAGAATAGGAGAGGTTGGAAACTGGAAGGTTAGGTGGAGGATACAGAGCTGTGTGGCTATGAAACTAATAGTAGCCTGAACCGAGTTAGACGCCACTCAGATCTGGAGACTGGGAGCCCTGTTAGCGTCACAGAGTCCACACGCCCATCCAGCCCAGGAACTCCCTGTTAACATCACAGGGGCTATTGAGTACGCTGACCGTGTGCATTGGGGCCACACCTGTGGACAGCAGGCGCATCAGCAGCAGCAGGCCTGTTAATGCCACTGGGCTGCACAAGCAGGACTTGTAGGACAGGAGCTGGTCTTAACCATTCTGCGTTACCAACTGTGGTGGCGGCCTGCATCGACGCCCTATCCCTTCCTACCTCTGGCCTAAAGCCACAATGGGTTCAACACATGGAGGTGTGCTCTTTCGGAGCATAATAGAAGACTGCGCACCTCCTTGTTGGCTCCAGCCCGTTTTATAACCTGGGTCCGCCCCAAACCAGGGTGGACCACAATGCACCTCCTGGAGACAAAAGCAGAGTGACACGTCATGAGTGGCATAACTAGCGTCCTATTTGGAACTGCAACTTCAATAATGACCTCATGGCTGCCACGACACAAACACCTCACCAGTCATCATCTGACCATCAATAATGAGGTGACAAGTCATAGGGGCGGGCCTCTGCAAGCCATTTGGGAGTGGCCTGGCCACATCGTCAGGACACCTGAGGCCCTGTGGTCTATATGGGCCCCCCACATCAGGCAGGGCCAAAGAGTTCATTACCGGACCTATTCTCTGATGCAGTAAGTGCCTGAGCATGCTCAGTAGCATGAAATACAGTCTCTGAAAAAAGACTATCAGCTTTAGCATGGTGTCTAGGCACAAAACAGGACTTAGACCCGGCACGGAATGCAAGTACCTGTGCAAAGAGGCTATTCGCATTAAGTATGGGAGCATGCGCTGTATCCCGAAATGAAGACTTATCCTCAGGAATGGCACAGTCAGGCTGAGCATACTCACTAGGCGAAACACTGTAGTTAGGCTGCGGCTGGGGTAAATCGGCACACGCATGCGCACTAGCTGCCTCTCCATACTTAGACGTGGAGGAGAAATTGCTCTTCGGGTGTAGACTTGGAGATGCTGTCTATGAACAGAAGGAAAAGCTAAAGGTGTGTGTTACAGCAAGGAGCCACCGCGGAAACACTTCGTTCAATTGTGAGGGGAGTCATTTTGGAGTTTGGTGAGGAGTACCGTAACGCCAGTGAGCAGCATCCTGTGCCACAGACCAACATTCTTACGGTGCTGTCTATACTGCTTACCGTGAGAGGAGCGTAAAGTCTGTATTTCTGGCAACTGGACATCACAGTACCCGGGTACGGTAGGCTGTGCCCAGACAATAATGCGGGCACGCAACACTTGTTTTATTAGCAAAACACATATCTGTTCTGGGTAGGCCGACTATTTATAGACAATAAGACTTGCTGCCTCTGCACTGTCAAATTGTCACGTACAGTTTAAATCATAGAGGGACAGCGACATATGTTTGCATTGACTGTTGATTTTCAAGATTTCCATGACTGTGTTGTAGAGCTGTGTGGTTTGCATTCACACTGTTATCATCTGCCTTATCTGTGAGGCTTCAGCTAACAAGGGTATTCAGAGGGGGTAATGTCTTTTGTCTATGTTTACGTAGATAACTGGGAAGCTCTTGTGATGCGCCACTGGTAAGTCGTGTTCGCGCGCACACACACACACACACACACACACGCACAAACACACAATTACTGCTACGCAGAGGGATTAGCAGGTAGTAGGCAACATAATAGATTGTTCAATTATTTAAATTGTATGCATGGTTCTTATTGTTTGTTTTGGTAAAGTTAAACAATCATTTATCAACCCAACTGCCTAGAGTCCTTTTCTTGTTGCCTGGTTTTGCTGCATACTGGGGAGCCCACCCTGTATACGACTTAAAATGAAGCATAAGTCGCAATGTGAATTTCACTGTGCTACAGTGCGGCCTAGCGTGCCTGTGCAACCACCGCCTGCCCCATCAAGTGCATCTGCGGGCTCTTCATCCTCTGTGACTGTGGGGACAGCAGTCTCACATGGTTTTTCACACTGAACTTCCACCCCTTTACACGCAACAGGGAGTGTGATTGGCAGGTCATCACTTGTTTTGGAAGTGGAAACAGATGGCATTGTTGAGCTGTCAGACATCAAGAAAACCAAAATTGGATGCAGGCTACATTATATCCACACCTGCACCTTCGTCACAGATTGGCTGGACTACCTGCATTTAATAATTGCATTCCAGAAATGGAAAGGAGTGTAGAATGCACATGTGTTGTACCTTGCTTGGCAGCAAAGGAACACTAACTTGGTATTCCAGACAATTTTAGGAAGGCAGAAAAAGAGTCAGCTCTTTGGGCAAATTAAATAGCGTGGCAAAAGTGGACAGGTGGGTACAGTGGTCGTGTTCTGTGGGTACCAGGACAGTAAAGGAAGCCTCACCTTCTATCCCTCCAAATGATCAAATGCAGCAAGGAATTCCCTGAGTTTCCTATAAAATTAGCGTAGCAAAATGTGCATGAGGGTGTCATGCAGAGGTGCTGCAAATAGATTTGCACCAGTGGGACACTAATGGAAGTCCAACAGCCACTTCTTGTATGCCACTAAATGGCAGCATTTTTTGCTATTATTATAGCTTATTAAAAACAGAGCAGGAGGGTGTCATGCAGAGGTGCTAGAAATAGCTTGGCACCAGTGGGACACTAATGGAGTACAACAGCCACTTCTTGTATGCCACTAAATGGCAGCATTTTTTGCTATTATTATAGCTTATTAAAAACAGAGCAGGAGGGTGTCATGCAGAGGTGCTAGAAATAGCTTGGCACCAGTGGGACACTAATGGAGTACAACAGCCACTTCTTGTATGCCACTAAATGGCAGCATTTTTTGCTATTATTATAGCTTATTAAAAACAGAGCAGGAGGGTGTCATGCAGAGGTGCTAGAAATAGCTTGGCACCAGTGGGACAATAATGGAGTACAACAGTCACTTCTTGTATGCCACTAAATGGCAGCATTTTTTGCTATTATTATAGCTTATTAAAAACAGAGCAGGAGGGTGTCATGCAGAGGTGCTAGAAATAGCTTGGCACCAGTGGGGCACTAATGGAGTACAACAGCCACTTCTTGTATGCCACTAAATGGCAGCATTTTTTGCTATCATTATAGCTTATTAAAAACAGAGCAGGAGGGTGTCATGCAGAGGTGCTAGAAATAGCTTGGCACCAGTGGGGCACTAATGGAAGTCCAACAGCCACTTTTAGGATGCCACTAAGTTTCCTCAGTGTTTGCTAGTATAATGGCTTAGTAACAATGAGTTTGAGTGTGCAATGCAGGCAGACGTGCTGCAAATATCTTTGCACTAGTGGGACAATACAGAAGTCCAACAGCCACTTTTAGGATGCCACTAAGTTTCCTCAGTGTTTGCTAGTATAATGGCTTAGTAACAATGAGTTTGAGTGTGCAAAGGGCAGGAGGGTACAGTGGCAGGGTTGTGGGTCTGGGTAGAGGAAAGGAAGCCTCCCTTTCTATCCCTCCTAATGGGGAAATGCAGCGAGGAAATCCCTGACCTTAGCTACACAGACGCTGTCATCTTGTGTAGCTGTTAAAATCTGTTTTCACGGCCCTGACTGTCACCTAAGGCTCTGACCCTGCTGGTATTAGCCCTTACAAGGGCTGAAAGAAACTTCTATCCCTATTCTGTATAGCGCTGTGTATAGAGCATACACAACAGTATCGGAGACAGGAGCTACGCCAGCGGTGACTGACACCCAGACGCAGAAGAGATAATGGCGTCCGGATGGGCAGATACTCGTTTTTATAATGCAGGGACATGTGACATGGACATCCTATCACACATGCCGTTGCTTCTCTGGCTAAAAGTCCACTTAGCTGTGTGTGTGTCTGGGATTGGCTGACATGCTGGCCCGCCCCACTACACGCACGCGCTTAGGGAAGGAAGACAAGGAAAAAAAATGGCGATCGCCATTATCCAAACAGCAGTGATCTGAATGTGCTGTTCCTGCACACTATACACTGAAATTTCATAATAGTGTGAGTCACAGAGTGACTTACACTATTACAGCGGAAAGCCAGCTAGGAATTAGCTTGTCTTTTTGCTGCTAGAACCGTTCTTGAACGTATCTAGAATTATCGAGCTTTAGCAAAAAGCTCGAGTTCTAGTTCGATCTAGAACCGCCCCCAAAATCACTCGAGCCGCGAACTGGAGAACCTCGAACCGCGAACCGCGCTCAACTCTACTACTAGGTACTAACCATGCAGGGTGCACAAACGTTTGCATTGGCCAATTTTCCTATTTTAATTTTAAAATGTAAAGACGAAATTATTTTTTTGACTAAAATACAAAGGAAATGTGTCATCTTTAGCTTTATGCCTTTTGAGATCATATATACAGTGCCTTAAAAAGTATTCATACCACATTTTTTACGTTACACCCAGAAAATTAAATATATTTTATGGGGATTATATGATATACCACCGCAAAGTAGCAAGTATTTTTGAAGCATAAAGGAATTTATACATGATTGTCTAAATATTTAAAAAATATAACTCTGAAATTATGACATTTGTATTCCTCCCCCAATAATGAGATACCTCTAAATAAAATCCTGAGAAAACAATTGCTTGCTTTCATACGTTGCTTAATGAGTAAATTGAGTCCACTTGTGTGTAATTTATTCTCAGTATAACTAAAGGAGCAAGTGACAAAAGCACGCTATGTAGACATGTGATGTACAGTTACTAAAACAGACTAGTATAACAGGTATGCAAAATTTAAAATGTGTACTTATTTGTATAGATGAAAACAAAAACTACCCCATGGGCCGAATTCGCTAGGACTACTGAATTTGAAATAATTTGACTTGAAATCGATTCACAGGGTCGATTCATCACCTCTAATCAATTGAAGAAAATATGCCTTCAAGTAAAGAAACATGTATATAAAGAAACTGAGAAGAAACACTCAATATATTCCCAAAGTGCAACTGTTCCATGCTGCATCATCTTGTAAAAATACAGATGAATAATGTAGAAAAAGTCAATATACCCAAAAACTATACGATAATTCAACAATATTTAATAAAATAAAAAGAATTTTACATGCCTTGCTTTCCTTATACTTATACAGTGCCAAGAAAAGGTATTCATATCCCATGACCTTTTCCACATTTTTTCACGTTACACCCATAAAGTTAATTATTTTTTATTGTTATTTTATATCATATACCAACACAAACTATCAAGAATTTGTAAAGTGTAACGGTATTGATAGTTTATTAAATATTTAAAAACATGGAATTGAAAATTGTGACATTCATTTGTATTCAGCTCCCTGCAGCCTGATAACCCTAAATAAAATCCTGAGAGACCAAATGCCTCCAGAAATCGCCTAATTAGAAAATTGAGTCCACCGATATAATTTATTCGCAGTATAACTCCAGCTGTTCTGTGAATGCCTCAGAGGTTTGTTTGAGAACATTAGTTACCAAACAGCAACATGAATACCAAGCAACACACTAGACTGGTCAGGGATAAAGTTGTGGAGAAGAGTAAAGCAGGACTAGGTTCTAAAAAATAGCCTAAGCTCAGAATATCTTATGGCATTGTTGTAATGGAAGAACTATAACACATTTGGAAACCTACCAAAATATGGCCGTCCACCTAAGCTCACATTCCAAGTAAGGAAAGCCCTAATTAGCAAAGGATTCAAAAGGCATATGGTTACTATGGAGGAGCTATTGAGATCTGCATCTTATCTATCCAGAGTACAACTATTAGTTTCATACTCCATATATCTTGTCCAGAACATTTTTTTCAATTCTCACCAGTGTCACTTTAACAAGTTATAACTTTTAAACATGGTTCCCAATGATTGTGATTTGTTTTTTTTCATGACATATTGTACTTTATGATAGTGGTAAATTTAGGACGATATTTTTTACATTTATTTGTGAATAAAATCAGAAATTAAGGTCAAAATTTTGAAACTTTTGCTTTAAAGTAGAGGGTTATGTCAGACAAAATAGTTAATAAATTACCTTTCCCACTTGTCTACTTTACATCAGCAAAATTTTGGAAAGAGAATTTTTTTGTAAGGAAGTTAGAAGGGTTAAATGTTTATCAGCAATTTCTCATTTTCCAACAAAATTTACAAAATCGTTTTTATAGGGACTACATCACATGTGAAGTGACTTTGACAGGCCTAGTTGACAGAAAATACCCAAAAGTGACACTAGTCTAAAATCTGCATACCTCGAGATGCTCAAAATCACATTCAAGAAGTTTATTAACCCCTCAGGTGCTTCACAGAAACTAAAACAATGTGGAATGAAAAAAAAAAAAATAACACGTTACTTTAACCCTAAATTTTGCATTTTCACAAGATTAGCAAGATAAAATGACCCCTACCAGTTTGTAAATACAAATACAACATGAAATACAATACAACATGCAATTTCCTGTGAGTATGCTGATACCTCATATGTGGTGGAAGTCAAATGTTTGCGCATACGGCAGGGCTCAGAAGAGAAGAAGCGCCATTTGAACTTTAGAGGGCAAAATTGTCTAGAATGCAGAGCGGATGCCATGTCGTGTTTGGAAAGCCCCTGATGTACCTTAACAGTGGAGCTCCCCCACATTGGACCCCATTTTGAAACTTAGACCCCCTTCAAGGAATTATCTGGATGATTGGTGAGCATATTGAACCCCCAAGTTCTTTTGACGTGGTAATACCCCACATGTGACTGTACAGCACTGTTTGGCCACATGGCAGGGCTTGGAAGGGAAGAAGCGTTATTTGATTTTTGGAGCACAGAATTTAAGGAAATAGTTTGGAGACTCCTTTTCCAGAACCTCTAAGTGCCATAACAACAAAAAACTCCTCAAGTGATCAAATTTTGGAAACTACGCCCTTCTGGGAATTCATCTATGGGTGTTGTGACAATGTAGTTTCTGGAATAAAACCCACTGAGTCAAACTCAGTGAATATTGCAGTATTTAAAATTGCAAATAAGGCCTTGCTGTGTCCAGTACATTGTAGTGCTCGTACATTGTTCCCAGCTCGTGCATCTGGAGATCTGCACTCGTATATTTAAGTGGGCTCTACTCACTACAACTATTTCAAACATATGCACACTGACTATAGTTTAGGCACATTGTGGAGCTCAGAAGGAAGGGGGGCATTTGGATTTGGAAGTGCAGATTTTGCTGGATTCGTTTTGAAGAGGTGAGCCATAGCGTTTTTCCAGAGCCATTGTGTTACCAGTAACATGGAAACTCTCTATATTTCTGTTAACAGGTGATGGACCTGATTGGAGACTTGTGTTTTTGTAGGTTGAGTTGAATGATATTTGGTGATTTGGGAATGGAACAGTTTGAATCAGTTTATGTTTATCCTGTACGCTATGCTGAGTACTTACATTGGGTTTCCCTCTACATCTCTGAAATGTGTGATTCAGGTGAAACCCCCAATAGATTCATTCATTAATCAGGCAGCAGACTTACTCCTGACTCTGTTCAGCATCTGTTTTTTCAAAGGTGATGTGCTGTTGTGTAGAGTTGAGCGCGGTTCGCAATTCGCGGTTCTCCAGTTCGCGGTTCGAGTGATTTTGGGGGGTGTTCTAGATCGAACTAGAACTCGAGCTTTTTGCTAAAATTCGATAGTTCTAGATACGTTCGAGAATGGTTCTAGCAGCAAAAAGCAGGGCCTTTTACAGCTACAGTGTGCAAGGAGCAATCCTGGCAGCCTGCCAGAAGCTGGTAACCAAGATAAACATCGGGTATCCAAGCAAAGCGCTTTGGTTAGTAACCCGATGTTTATCCTAGTTACGTGCAGGAAGCCCACACTTCCCCGCTCAGCTCGCTCCGCCCCCTCCTGCCCGCGGCATGTACACACACACTCACACACACACACACACACACACACACATACACACACACACACACTCTGTACACATGGCACTGCTCGGCTTACCTGCCGTGATGAAGTCCCGCCATCCCGACCTCAGCGCTGTCACTGTCCTCCATGGCCGCCGCTTGTCACATCACCTTCTCTCGCTTCCGACCCGAGACTGACTAGCGGTGACGTCACGGGCCTCTCGCGATACTTGGCTGTGAAGGCGGCGGTCATTGAACTCAGTGACAGGTGCTGTCAGCAGTGCAGGAGATCAGCGCAGGTAATGTACCTCGCTGACAGCAGCACTTGTCATGCCCTGCAGTGACCTGGGCTGACCCATTGATGTTAGCTCAGGTCACTGCATTGCTCTCCCAGCCAATGGGGAACATTCTGCTCTTCATTGACTGGGACAGTGTGGATCGTCATGGCAACCCCTTGGATTACTCCAGACCTGGATTTGTTTTTCTTTCTAATAAATTGGTTAAAGAGGGAATGTTTTGGGGAGTGTTTTTTCAAATAAAAATGTGTTTGTCGTCTATTTTTTTTTATTACTGACTGGGTTGGTGATGTCGGGTATCTGATAGACGCCTGACCTCACAAACCCCAGGGCTTGATGCCAGGTGACATTACACATCTGGTATTAACCCCATATATTACCCTGTTTGCCACCGCACCAGGGCGCAGGATGAGCTGGGGCGAAGCACCAGGATTGGCGCATCTAATGGATGTGCCACTTCTGGGGCGGCTGCGGCCTGCTATTTTTAGGCTGGGGAGAGTCCAATAACCATGAACCTCCCTAGTCTGAGAATATCAGACCCCAGCTGTCTGCTTTACCTTGGCTGGTGATCCAATTTTGGGGGGACCCCTACGTGTTTTTTTTTTTAATTATTTATTTAATTTAAAATAACAGCGTGGGGTGCCCTCTGTTTTGGATTACCAGCCAAGGTGAGGTTGCCAGCTGTGGTCTGCAGGCTGCAGCCGTCTGCTTTACCTTAGCTGTCTACAAAACTAGGGGGAACCCTACGTCATTTTTTCTTTTCATTTTTTTGGCTAAATACAAAGTTAAGCACTCGTTAGTGCCACATGAAAGGCACCAAAGGGTGCTCCACTTTTTCTCCACTTTTTCTCCATTTTTTCTCTACTTTTTCTCCACTTTTTCTCCACTTTTTCTCCAGTTTTTCTCCACTTTTTCTCCACTTTTTCTCCATTTTTTTCTCCATTTTTTCTCCACTTTTTCTACACTTTTTCTCCACTTTTTATCCACTTTTTCTCCACTTTTTCTACACTTTTTCTCCATTTTTTTTTTCCATTTTTTCTCCATTTTTTCTCCACTTTTTCTCCACTTTTTCTCCATTTTTTCTCCACTTTTTCTCCACTTTTTCTCCATGTTTTCTCCACTTTTTCTCTACTTTTTCTCCATTTTTTTCACCATTTTTTCTCCACTTTTTCTCCACTTTTTCTCCATTTTTTTCTCCATTTTTTTCTCCACTTTTTCTCCACTTTTTCTCCATTTTTTTCTCCACTTTTTCTCCACTTTTTCTCCACTTTTTCTCCATTTTTTTCTCCATTTTTTCTCCACTTTTTCTCCATTTTTTCTCCCTTTTTTCTCCACTTTTTCTCCACTTTTTCTCAATTTTTTTCTCCATTTTTTTCTCCACTTTTTCTCCACTTTTTCTCCACTTTTTCTCCACTTTTTTCTCCATTTTTTCTACATTTTTTCCCCATTTTTTTCTCCACTTTTTCTCCACTTTTTCTCCACTTTTTCTACATTTTTTCTCCACTTTTTCTCCACTTTTTCTCCATTTTTTTCTCCATTTTTTCTCCATTTTTTCTCCACTTTTTCTCCACTTTTTCTCTTTTTCTCCACTTTTTCTCCACTTTTTATCCATTTTTTCTTTACTTTTTCTCCACTTTTTCTCCGTCTTTTTTTCCATTTTTTCTCCACTTTTTTTCCACTTTTTCTCCATTTTTTTCTCCATTTTTTTCTCCACTTTTTCTCCACTTTTTCTCCACTTTTTCTCCACTTCTTCTCCACTTCTTCTCCACTTTTTCTCCACCTTTTCTCCACTCTTTCTCCACTTTTTCTCCACCTTTTCTCTACCTTTTCTCCACTTTTTCTCCACTTTTTCTCCACTTTTTCTCCACTTTTTCTCCATTTTTTTTCTCCACTTTTTCTTCACTTTTTCTTCATTTTTTCTCCATTTTTTCTCCACTTTTTCTCCACTTTTTCTCCACTTGTTCTCCACTTTTTCTCCATTTTTTCTCCATTTTTTCTCTACTTTTTCTCCACTTTTTCTCCACCTTTTCTCCACTTTTTCTCCACTTTTTCTCCATTTTTTTCTCCATTTTTTCTCCACTTTTTCTCCACTTTTTCTCTTTTTCTCCACTTTTTATCCACTTTTTATCCAGTTTTTCTCCACTTTTTCTCCACTTTTTCTTCACTTTTTCTCCACCTTTTCTCCACTTTTTCTACATTTTTTTCTCCATTTTTTCTCCACTTTTTCTCCACTTCTTCTCCACTTCTCCACTTTTTCTCCACTTTTTCTCCATTTTTTCTCCATTTTTTCTCCACTTTTTCTCCGTTCTTTTTCTATGGTCGGTCTACCCATTAACTCTGCCATGCATAGTGTAGCTCTACACCTACTGCACATGTTACTTTATGATTGACATCTCTTTCGTACCAGAGCTGTTTAAGCCTACTCTGACCCCATATTTGTCATTACTATATTGTCCTTGTACTGTATTATGACATTTGTATCATGTGTTTCATTTCTTGCTGTGTTGCAATTTTTTTGCTGCATCCCAATTGTACCTCTACATTGTTCGAGTTTATGTTATTGTTCTCTCACTCTTATGTGATACTGATTATTGTCATTTTTCATGATTACATGCAGATAAGTCCAATCTGACGAAGGCTCAGGCCGAAACGTCATTTGTAACTTGTTTTGGACAAAAACATATATGCTTATAAAAAATTTTTTTTCTTAATACGGACCAATAAAGAGTGATTTTGCATTACTATCCATTGTGACTTACTGACTTAGTCTGGGAGATTTAGAGTGCCGAGGTTACTATCTAATTTTATCTATTATTACCTCTGAGCACCTATATAGCAGTGAGCAGAGCTTCCTCTACAGTAGTTCTCCTGATTAGGCATGCCCTTACCTCATGAGCAGGGCATTGCAGCTTTGGTAGCAACCATTACGACATGGACTCTGCTGCTGTGGACCCGAGAAGAGTGAGTGCAGATTCATTGCACCCACACTCCTCACATGAAGGGTCCGCACTCCTAGAAAATGGGTAATACATTCCCTGAGTGTCTCTCCCCCATATTCTAGACGGTCCAGAGCCGTCGTGGGACCCCTTTATTTTTTTTCTTACAATAAATTGGTGAAAGAAGAAATGTTTTGGGGACTGTTTTTTCAAATAAATTTCTTTTGTCGATTTTTTTTTTTTTTTGTTAGTACTGACAGTTTATGATGTTGGGTATCTAATAGATGCCATGACATCACAAACTGCTGGGCTTGATCTCAGGTGACTTTACAGCTAGTATCAACCCGATTTATTACCCCGTTTGCCACTGCACCAGGGCACGGGATGAGCTGGGGTGAAGCGCCAGGATTGGCGCATCTAGTGGATGCGCCACGTCTGGGGTGCCTGCGGCCTGCTATTTTTAGGCTGTGAAGGCCCAATAACTATGGACCTTCCCACCCTGAGAATACCAGACCACAGCTGTCCGCTTTACTTTGGCTGGGGATCCAATTTGGAGGGGACCCTAGTTTTATTGTGTAATTATTAATATTTATAAAATAATTATAAAAAAGAGCCTGAGGGGACCTCCACATTGGATCCCCAACCACGGTAAAGCTGCCAGCTGTGGTTTTCAGGCTACAGCCGTCTGCTTTACCCTAGCTGGCTATCAAAAATGGGGGGACCCAACGTCTTTTTTTTTTTTTAACTATTTTTTAAATAGAAAAAATTAATCGGCTTCCCTGTATTTTGATTGCCAACCAAGATAACAGCAGGCAGATGGGGGTGGCAACCCATAGCTGTCTGCTTTATCTGCGCTGAGAATCAAAAATACTGCGGAGCGCTACGTAATTTTTTTAAAGATTTATTTTTACAGCACTGTGATGTCCAGCAATCAAAATACAGGGAAGCCCATTTTATTGTTAGTTATTTAAATAAATAATTAAAAAAAATATATATGGGCTCCCGCTGCATTTTTTGTATTGCTAGCTAAGGGTAATCCAAGCAGCTACTGGCTGCCAACCCCCACTGCTTGGTGTTACCTTCACTGGCAATGGAAAATCCAAGGAAGCATTTTTTATTTTTTTTGCCAAAAAACTACAAAAAAAGGACGTGAGCTTCGCCATATTTTTGTATGCTAGCCAGGTATAGCAGGCAGGTGCTGTAAGAGTTGGATACAGCACCAGAAGATGGCGCTTCTATGAAAATGCCATTTTCTGAGGCGGCTGCAGACTGCAATTCTCAGCAGTGGGGCCCAGAAAGCTCAGGCCAACCTGTGCTGCAGATTCCAATCCCCAGCTGCCTAGTTGTACCTGGCTGGACACAAAAATGGGGCTAAGCCTACGTCATTTGTTTTCTAATTATTTCATGAAATTCATGAAATAATAAAAAAAGGGCTTCCCTTTATTTTTGGTTCCCAGCCAGGTACAAATAGGCAACTGGGGGTTGGGGGCAGCCGTACCTGCCTGCTGTACCCGGCTAGCATACAAAAATATGGCGAAGCCCACATAATCTTTTCAGGGGGCAAAAAACTCTGCATACAGTCCTGGATGGAGTATGCTGAGCCTTGTAGTTCTGCAGCTGCTGTCTGTCTGTATGGAGAAGAGCAGACAGCAGCTGCAGAACTACAAGGCTCAGCATACTCCATCCAGGACTGTATGCAGAAGTTTTTTGCCCCCTGAAAAGATTATGTGGGCTTCGCCATATTTTTGTATGCTAGCCGGGTACAGCAGGCAGGTACGGCTGCCCCCAACTCCCAGTTGCCTATTTGTACCCGGCTGGGAACCAAAAATATAGGGAAGACCGTTTTTTTTAATTATTTCACTTACTTCATGAAATAATTAAAAAAAAACCGACGTAAGCTTCGCCCCATTTTTGTGTCCAGCCGCGTACAACTAGGCAGCTGGGGATTGGAATCCGCAGCACAGGTTAGCCCGAGGTTTCTGGGCGCCTCTGCTGCGAATTGCAGTCCGCAGCCGTCCCAGAAAATGGCGCTTTCATAGAAGCGCCATCATCTGGCGCTGTATCCAACTCTTCCAACAGCCCTGGAGCCGGGTGGCTTGTTGGGTAATCATGAGTTAATACTGGCTTTGTTTTACTAGCCAGTATTAAGCCAGAGATTCTTAATGTCAGGCACGTTTGACCCGGCCATTAAGAATCTCCAATAAAGGGTTAAAAAAAAGACACCACACAGAGAAAAAATACTTTAATAGAAATAAATACACAGACACATTAGAGACTTCATCTTTATTACCCCCTGTCAGCCCAATAAATCCCCAATAAACCAGCGCTGATAAGAGGTTTTTAATAGAGGCTTAAATTATAAGCAGCAATTTCAGCGTTCCAAGTGCCTTTAAATGAATTTGAAGAAACTGCACTTCAGGATTGTAGTGAGCATTGTAGTGAGGATGAGGTGCCCCAGCCCATCACTTGATGAGCTGGGGCACCTCATCCTCACTACAATCCTCACTAGTGTAGTAGTAGTAGTGACGATTGTAGTGAGGATGAGGTGCCCCAGCCCATCACTTGATGGGCTGGGGCACCTCATCCTCACTACAATCCTCACTAGTGTAGTAGTAGTAGTGACGATTGTAGTGAGGATGAGGTGCCCCAGCCCATCACTTGATGGGCTGGGGCACCTCATCCTCACTACAATCCTCACTACAATCGGGAAGCAGCGTGCAGCCTTCACTCCGTGAGTGATCAGTGCTGCTAGCGGTAACGCTAACAGACGCGTTACCATAGCAACGGTGCTCCCGGAGCCGCGGTTAGCGGTGACATCACCGCTAACTGCGTTGCTATGGCAACGGTGATCTCTGTTAATGACCGGCTGTGTCAGCCGGTCCCTAACAGAACGGGGAGTCAACCGTGTGCTAGAGCATGTCGCCGGTACACGGCGATACACAAATGTGCACCGTGTACCGGAGAGATGCACTCGCAGGTCCTACATGACGCGTCATAGTCATGTGACCAGTCTGTAGCCAATGAGATAATAGCCACGTGACTGGTCACATGGCTATTTTGACGTCACGATAGGTCCTGCATCTCTGCTGGCAGTGCCGGTCACCGGGAGGATTCAGCGATCATCGGATGGAATAGCGGCAGGAGACAGAGTGCAGAAGGGATCGCGGGGAACGGTAAGTGTTATGGCAATGTTTATTAACTGTTTGTGTACATTTATAATGCATTTTTATGTGTTTGTGATTGCCTCCCATTATAGCCTATTGGTTCTAGTTCGGTTCGTCGAACGTTCGACAAACCGAACTCGAACGGGAGCTCCGTTTGGCGAACCGACCTCGAGCCGAACCGCGACCGGTTCGCTCATCTCTACTGTTGTGCAATGTCTAAAAAGACATTTAAAAAGATCGATACTGCCACACAACAGCCAAGACAAAAGTTCAAAGTGACTTCCTCTGCCTCATTATAGTAAATTTTCCATTGGGAATTTTGTGTGAATCACGTTTATCAGAGACTTCAACGTAATTCCCGGTGTAACTGCTCAGCATAGGTTGCAGGATAAATATGAGCTGCGATCTTTGGAAGGCAGAGTAAACAAATCAACAGCAGTTAAAGAATTTGCTGTATTTATTTATTTTTCACACCATACATGATGTGTAAGTGATTAACCAGCTTTATTCCTCAGGTCAGTATGATTACAGCAATACTAGGTTTATATACTTTTTTTTAGGTTTGGCTACTATTAGAGATGAGCGAACCTCTGAAGATTCAGTTCGCCGAACCTAACCGAACATACGGTACGCTTGTCGAACAGTTCAATGAACCAAACTCCAAACCTTTATCGAACCTTTCCGAATTCTATTGAATTCAATGAGAGGCCAAACGTAAGACAAAGAAAACACGTAGGAGGGGGGGAGGGCAAATCCTTCCAAAACATCCAAAATATATTTTACAATGCAGTACCACTGTTTTGGCATAGACATTAGCTTTCTAGACTACTGACATAAGAAATATAGAGGTGGATGAGAGACAGGTATAGGGCTGGTGCTCCCCAAACCCCTGCCAGTACAGTCAAAAAACAACTTTGAGTCCTATCTTGGAGTCTGAACATTTAAAAACCTTTCAGGCAGACAGAAGTACAGTAGCACCAATTTCCCTCCTCCCTATAGGGCCTTAAATAAGCAGGGGGGTACGGTCCATGCAATACACAGGCTGTGGCCCGGATTTCAATTTTAAAAATGAAAACATGCTTGAGTGACTGATCTAGGCCTCTTGCTCCCAGAAGACTTGCAGTACCCACAAGAGAAAACTTAGAGACCCATATTGTAGTCTCGACATTAAAAATCCTTTCAGGCAGACAGCAGTATTGTATCAATTGTCCTCCTCTCCATAGGGCCTTAAAAGAGCAGGGAGGTATAGCCTATGCTACACAGAGCCTATGGCCTGGCATATTAGTTTTAAAAACAAAGACATGCCTGAGTGGCAGGTGTAGGACTTTTGCTCCCAAAAGCCTGACACTACCCACAAGACACAACTTTGAGTCTCGAAAACATTTCAGGCAGACAGCAGACAGTATCATCAATTGCCCCCATTCCCATATGTCCTTAGAAGAACTGGGAGGTATGATCCATGCAACACACTGCCTGTGGCACAGCATTTCAATTTTAAAATTGAATAAATGCTTGAGTGACCAGTGTAGGCCTCTTGCTCCCAGAACACTGGCACTACCCACAAGACACAAGTTTGAGACCCATCTTGGAGTCTCAACATTTAAAAAACTTTTAGGTTGACAGCAGTACATTAGCATTAATTGTCTCCGTCCCCATAGGGCCTTAAAAGAGCAGGGAGGTATGGTCCATGCAGCACACAGGCTGTGGCCCGGCATTTCAATTTTTACAATGAAGATATGCTTGAGGGAGTGGTGTAGGCCTCTTGATTCCAGAAGACTGGTACTACAGACAATAATCTCTTTGTGTGTAAGGTGGAAAGAAAGGCTATATTTTTTATTTAGACTGAAAGAACATCATCAGACTTGGAGTGACTCATTTGCACCCTAGTTTCGCAGAGTTGCTACCCTTGCATACACAGATGAATGAAGACTCCATTTGGAAAGGCCACAGCTCAGTGATCAATAGCCGATGCAGCAAATGCAGGCTTTTCTGTAAATATGATGAAAAAAGGAATGTGAAAATAGAAAGGTTTTCAGCTTACCTTGAGTGGGTGCTCCAGGACTTCAAAGATGGTGCACGGAAAGCCTCCAGTCCGGCCAAGTCTGGTGTAGTGATGATTAAACAGGAATAGGAAAAAATGGATCCAGCACCAAAGATTAGGTATAAAAATAGAAAAAAAAATATTTGATACAATAAATTTATTTTCTTCATTTTTATACCAGACAAATAATAACCAATATATTATTATATATATACATAGAAACAGAGTCATGAGACATGGATATTTATAACATTTAAAGATTGATCATAGTCCGTTTATTTAATGTGTGCTGCATACCACATATCTATAAAAACCTGTTGTAAGCTATAACAAGTTATCCCGTTAAGAAGCGGAGAAAATAAAATTGATGATAATAATAACAATCATATAGAAGAACATACAAACAATGAATAAATGTAATAATTTACAGATTACAACAACAGATTTAACTGCAGCAGTATTTATGGCTAGAACAGCTTGTCCCCCTGCCATAGAGATAGTTCTGTTTCATATAACTTGTTCCTTTTTTTTTTTTTTTTTTTTTTTTTTTTTTTTTTTACTGCACTATTCTAAGTCCTGTTGTGTATAAATACGTGACTCTTCAGATTTTGTGTTATACCATGCCTGATGAAGAGACCTGAGTAGTCTCGAAAGCTTGCAATTATTACCATCTTTTCAGTTAGCCATTAAAAGGTATCAACCACTGAGGACTCTCTGTTCTTTTAAACAATTTTTTTATCAGATTACATGTAGATACTTGTATATGCATGTAAATGTTTTTGTTTTTTTTTTGCATATATGTAATTCTCTTATAAAAAATAAATTATCATATATTCTTTTAGGATATTCTATTCTGTTTATTAACATATATATTTTTTTCCATATATATGTTTTTTTTAGATATACACATGATTCTTCAGTGTTGTATGACTTTCATCGTGTTTTTTTCCCTTTTTTGGCTCTTTGCATATCCTTGACTAATCAATGTTCCTCTTCATTCATTTTTGAATTTGTTGATTGCTATTCTCCACCCAGGAAGGCGTTGTCCTGAAGAGTGTGTTGTTTTTTTTTGGCATATGTTAGAAGAACTTATAAGCATATAGATAGATGGTGGGGACACATTCACCTATGACTAAGCACGTTTTTTATTGTGTGTTGTCCAAAACGCGTAAGGTGTCCTGTATGCCTGATGTCGTTACTAGAGATAAGTGACGTCCGATTCGAACCATTCACTAATTTCAAATTCGAGTGGTTTTTGGCGGGGTTTGAGTCGTTCAACAAACTCGAACGATTTGCTTCATGTTCGACCGTTCGAGTTACTGTTCAATAATGGTTCGATCACCAAAAGCGTAGGTAGTTACTAGCTGGCTTTTCACTGTAATACTGTCAGTCACTGTTACTAATGATATTATCAAAAGTAAGCATATAGTGTGCGGGGGGGACGGGGTTTAGATCAGTGCTGCTGAATGCTGAAAGAATGGCGATCGCCATTTTTTTTTCCTAACCACACATACAGTGGGTGGGCCAGGCTGTCAACCAATCACAGACACATACACAGCAAAGTGGATTTTTGCAAAACAAGCAAGAGCATGTGTCATTGGCTGTGCATGTCACATGTCCTTGCCCTATAAGACACGGCCATTTTCCCCATCGCCGTCATTATCTCTCTGCTGCGGGTGTGTGACAGTCTCTGCTCCCGCTCCTGCTGCTCCTGTGTGCGCTATAGACTTATACAGTGCAATCTACACATCGGCTTAGGGATTAGGGACTACTTGTAATTTCAGCCCTTTTCAGGGCTACATTAGAGCAGTTCATAGCTATTTTTGCTAGGCAGGTCTGTGCCAGCGCTGTGCAAGGGTTTATCACAGTGTCAGTCTAAATCAGCTCAGGCAGTTCCTTGGGGCATATTTTCATTGTCTGGGATAGTCAGTGAGGTTTCCTCTGGTGACAGCAATTTTAAGTGCAAAAAGTGCAGGCAGTTTTAGTGGCATAGTTTCATTGTCTGGGATAGTCAGTGAGGGTTCCTCTGTTGACAAGAAAGCTATACCTAACCGACCAAACTTTCAGCGTCTCCCATTCTCACACCACTTCCTCATCTCGACCCCTATCTGTCGGTGTCCCCCAAGGCTCAGTTCTTGGACCCCTGCTGTTCTTCATCTACACCTTCGGCCTGGGACAGCTCATAGAGTCCCACAGCTTCCAGTATCATCTCTATGCCGATGACACACAGATCTACCTCTCTGGACCTGTCATTACCTCTCTACTAACCAAAATCCCACAATGTCTGTCTGCTATTTCATCCTTCTTCTCTGCGCAATTCCTAAAACTTAACATGGACAAAACAGAGTTTTGCGGCTCGCCTAATCCACCTCTCCCCTCGCTACTCCCCAGCCTCGCCACTCTGCCAATCCCTTCACTGGCTTCCCATCACCCAACGACTCCAGTTCAAAACATTAACAATGACATACAAAGCCATGCACAACCTGTCTCCCCCCTACATCTGTGACCTAGTCTCCCGGTACCTACCTTCACGCAACCTCAGATCTTCACAAGATCTCCTTCTCTGCTCCTCTCTTATCTCCTCTTCCCACAATCGTGTACAAGATTTCTCCTGTGCATCCCCCATACTCTGGAATGCTCTACCTCAGCACATCAGACTCTCACCTACCGTGGAAAGCTTCAAGAGGAACCTCAAGACCCACCTCTTCCACCAAGCCTACAACCTACAATAGCCCTCAGTCCAGTAGACCACTGCGCAACCAGCTCTGTCCTCACCTATTGTACCATCACCCATTCCCTGTAGACTGTGAGCTCTCGCGGGCAGGGTCCTCTCTCCTCCTATACCAGTCTATTTTGTACTGTTAATGATTGTTGTACGTATACCCTCTTTCACTTGTAAAGCGCCATGGAATAAATGGCACTATAATAATAAATAATAATAATACCACCTCTCCATTTTTGCTACACAATTTTAAGTGCAAAAAGTGAAGGCAGTTTTAGTGGCATAGTTTCATTGTCTGGGATAGTCAGTGAGGGTTCCTCTGCTAATAAGAAAGCTAGACCACCTCTGCATTCTACACCACCTCTCCATTTTTGCTATGCAATTTTAAGTGCAAAAAG
This sequence comes from Anomaloglossus baeobatrachus, assembly GCF_048569485.1. Classification (NCBI taxonomy): domain Eukaryota; kingdom Metazoa; phylum Chordata; class Amphibia; order Anura; family Aromobatidae; genus Anomaloglossus; species Anomaloglossus baeobatrachus. The sequence continues at coordinate 493,850,410 of NC_134354.1, forward strand.
TGCAGGCAGTTTTAGTGGCATAGTTTCATTGTCTGGGATAGTCAGTGAGGGTTCCTCTCTTGGCAAGAAAGCTAGACCACCTCTGCATTCTACACCACCTCTCCATTTTTGCTATGCAATTTTAAGGGCAAAAAGTGCAGGCAGTTTTAGGGGCATAGTTTCATTGTCTGTGATAGTCAGTGACGGTTCCTCTGCTGACAAGAAAGCTAGACCACCTCTGCATTCTACACCACCTCTCCATTTTTGATACGCAATTTTAAGTGCAACAAAGTGTCCAATTTGTTCAAACAAAATGAGTGGCAAAAGGACAGATGCTGGTGGAAAGGGGAACAGGCGTGTTGGAAAAGGAAAAAAGTTTGCGTCCATGGGGTAGGTGGTAAAGAAACAGTAACATCTGCTGAAGAAAGGCCATCTTCCAGATCTTCCAGCAAAAGTAAGATGTCTACTACTTTCCGTGGACAATCTGATATGATTCCTTTGTTACGGAAACGACCATTGCTACCAAAGGTAGATGATGCACAAAAACAGCAGATGCTTGAATGGATCTCAAGTACTCCATCAAGTGGACTCCTCTCCACCTCTACTTCAACATCCCAAAGACTCCAGTCCTCTGAGTTGTCACCCCACTCGCACTTGCTTTCTACCAGCTCTCAAGTCTCCACCCGTCCTGCAGAGTATGGATTAACAGAGATGGTTGAGTCGGCAGAGCTGTTCAGTCACACTATAGCCTGGGAATCAGATGTCTGCTCCAAAGCTACAGTGAGTCAAGACAAGGAAATGATCTGTAGTGATGCCCAGTAGCTTTGTGAGTCAGATTCAGGCCCAGATGAAGAAGGTTCTGAGCATAATGTAGACCCTCATTCCCAAACTGTAACTCCTCTTGGTGGAGACAATAAGGAACATGCTGATAACGATGAGACTCAGATACCTGATTGGAATGACAACTTAACTATTCGGTCAGGACAGGAAGAGGTTGGCTCTGAGGATGAGGGGACTGCAAACACACTGGGTGGTGATCAGGTTGTAGATCCCATTTACTGTCAACCCACAGTCAGGCACTCAATGAGGTCAGTAGAGGCGGTGAAGGAGGATGCGACTGACGACGAGGTTAGCTTGTGCCTTCCTGGATAGAGACGGAGTACTGGAAGCACGTCAACAACTGCATCCTCAGCCACAACTCTGCCTCTGAGCACAAGTCGGGGTGGCTCTGTAGGTCGCATGGGCTCTAAGCCTTGCCTGGCCTGGTCCTTTTTTGACATCGCAAAGGATCTCCCAACTCATGTCATCTGTAAGATTTGTCGCCAATATCTAAGTAGAGGCCAAAACCTCACTAGTTTAACTACTTCGTCCATGAACCGTCACATGGATATAAAGCATAAGTCGCAGTGGGAAGCTCATTGTACTACAATGCGGCCTAGCGGAGTGGGCCAACCAAAGTCTGCCCCTTCAAGTACATCTGCGCGCTCTTCATCCTCTATGAGTGTGGGGACAGCAGTCACACATGCTTTTCAACGCAGACCTTCCACCTCCTTAACCACAACAGGCAGTGTGATTGGCAGGTCATCAGTTGTTTTGGAAGTTTAAACAGCTGCTGGTGTTGAGCTCTCTCAGATATCGAGAGCACCACCTTTGGATGAAGGCAACATTCTATCTCCGCCTGCACTTTCCTCACAGACCAGCAGTTTTCCAGGGACACCCTACTCAATGCCATCTCAGCACAGCAGCCAGCCATCGGTCCCTCAGATGTGGAAAAGTAAAAGACCATTTGCTCCTAGCCATGATAAGCTAAGAGGTTGACTTTCACCATCTGCAAGCTGTTGGCTACAGAAATGCTGCCTTTCCGCCTGGTGGACACACAGGATTTTAGAGACCTTATGTCTGTCGCTGTGCCCCAGTACCAGATGCCCAGTCGCCACTACTTCTCCAAGAAAGGTGTGCCTGCGCTACATCAGCATGTCGCACACAACATCACCGCTTCCTTGAGAAACTCTGTGTGTGACAGGGTGCATTTCACTACAGATACTTGGACCAGTAAGCATGGAGAGGGCGTTACATGTCGCTGACTGGACACTGGGTAACTATGGTGAGAGATGGAGAAGGGTCTGCTGTACAAGTCTTGCCTTCCCCACGAGTTGTGCTTCAATCCTCTGTATGTAGAAGTTCCTAAACTGCTTCTGCCTCTTCCACCTCGTCTGGGTCCTCCACCTCCGCCCGAACCCTGTCTGGTCAGGCCACCCACGTTGTAACTGCGCACAAGGAATCCCACACACTTCCTTATTATGCTGGCAGCAGAGCTCAACGGCATCAGGCGGTCTTAACATTGAAATGTCTGGGAAATGTCAGTCACACAGCTGAGGAGTTGTGGTCAGCTCTGGAGACCGAGTTTCGTAAATGGTTGTCTCCACTCAACCTGCAGCCAGGGAAGGCCGAGTGCGACAAAGCTGCAAACCTGGGTGCGGCCTTTTGCCGGGGCAAGGTGACACACGTGTCTTGTATGGCTCACATGTTGAACCTTGTTGTCCAGCAAGTTTTAACCACTATCCCGGCCTAGATGGGCTTCTGCACATGGCACGGTCACTATATGCTCACTTCTGCCGTTCACATGCCGCAGCTGAATGACTTGCATTGCTCCAGAAGTCTTTCAGCCTGCCGGTTCACCACCTGAAATGCGATGGAATTCGACTCTCCACGTGTTGCAGCGACTGTGACAGCACCGCCGAGCCCTGGTGCAATACGTTACGACGTATAGCATGGGCCAATGAGATCCAGAGGTGGGGCAGATCACGCTGCTGGAGTGGTCTCAGATCAAAGACCTATGCACCCTTCTGCACAGTTTTGACATGGCGACGAAGATGTTTAGCGCTGACAATGCCATTATCAGCATGACAATTCCAGTTATTTACATGCTGGAGCACACTCTAAACAGTATTCGGAGTCAGGTGGTGGGACAAGAGGAAGGGGAGGAAGTACAGGAGGATTCATATGCGGAAGGGATACCAAGATCTACAAGGTCCAGATGTTCAGGATCACCAAGGCGGCAGGCATGGGGCGGTGGAGGAGAGGGATTAACAAGGGCGCATGGTAGCAGCCAAACTGTTGAGGAAGGTGCAGGAGCCCCGGAAGAAGTGGAGGACGAACTGGCGATTGGCATGGAAGACTCAGCAGATGAGGGAGAACTTGATCACATTTCTGTTGTTTGAGGTTGGGGGGAGAGGTCAGAGGAAGGAAGCATGATTCTCACCTCTCAGCCACCAACACAGCAAGGACTTGGTCCTCCTGGATGCACAAGACAAATGAGCGCCTTCATGCTTCACTACCTTTAACATGACCCTCGGACTGTCAGAATTAGAAGTAATGCTGACTACTGGGTTGCCACACTCTTAGATCCCCGTTACAAGTCAAAATTTGGTGAAATAATTCCTGCCATAGAAAAGGACGCACGTATGCAGGGGTATCAACAGAAGCTGTTACGCAATCTTAGCTCGGCTTTTCCACTAAACACCAGTGGTGCACAGAGTGAATCTCACAGTTCTAACTTGCCAACCATAGGACTGTCAAGTCATCATCACTCAAACCGTACCAGCAACACCGTATCTGGTGGTAACAGCAATTTTATGGAATCGTTTCATGAATTTTTTAGACTATCCTTTGCAAGGCCACAAGACACAAGAAGTCTGACACATAGTCAACGCCTGGAGAGGATGATACAGGAGTATCTGCAAGTGAATATCTATGCCACTGGAGCCTTGCTCATTTTGGGCTTCCAGTCTGGAAAAATGGCCTGAGCTCACCACTTACGCCTTGGAGATCTTGTTGTGTCCCGCAGTCAGCGTTCTATCGAAACGTGTATTCAGTGCTGCTGGGTGTGTGCTGAAGATAAGCGCACGCGTCTGTCCAGTGACAATGTGGACAGACTAACATTCATCAAGATGAACAAGTCATGGATCTGCAAGGACTTTTCTACCCCTGTGTCATCCTAGGGAGAGTATAGGCTTGTGGATTTTGATTGTGCTTCATGCAAATCAACATGTCAAGTTTGCAACTGGGGGACAATTGATGCCACTTTAGTGATGTCTGTGGCCCAATTTTTGAAATAAAAGGGAGACTCTGGTTGAAGTCCCCTTGCTATGTTTTAGATGATTGTTCATCAAGATGACCAAGTCATTGATCCGCAAGGACTTTTCTACCCCTGTGTCATCCTGGGGAGAGTAAAGGCTTGTGGATTTTGATTGTGCTTCATGCAAATCAACATGTCAGGTTTGCAACTGGGGACAATTGATGCCACTTAAGTGGTGTCTGTGGCCCAATTTTAGGAAATAATGGAGACTCTGGTTGGAGTCCACTTGCTGTGCTTTACGTGATTTTAGAAGGGCATGACATGCCTATATCTGTGTCTCCTCCTCCATTTACTCATCCAGCTCTTTGGTTTTCGCATGTGTGTATGTACTTGTCACTTTTCCATGTGTTTGTGGTGTCTTGTGAGTTGTTTGTCACCTTTTGGACACCTTAGAAGGTATTTTTTATGTGTTTGTGTTTGCCTGCCATTGTTTTCAATAGGGTTCGAAGGTGTTCATCGAACGTTCGCCGAACACATCCGCCGTTCGACGAACCAAAACGAACTCGAACACTAGGGGGGTGGCTCATCTCTAGTCGTTACACCTTGAGATGACATTGTTTTAATGCATCAATTTTTTTTTTTTCTATTTTTATAACTAATCTTTGGTGCTGAATCCATTTTTTCCTTTTCATGATGAAAAAGGACCTCTCACAAGAAACATTGAAGCAATATGGGACCAAGTAAACCATTTTCTCAACCAAGAGGAAATATTGTATGTTGTAAGATACAACATGGCTGAAAAGAGGGCATTTGTCGAATAACACAAGTGAAAGGAACTGTTATAGATAAAGTACCTGTCAACCCTTCTCTTTATCTTATAAAATATGATGGATTTGATTGTGTGTATTGACATTAACTACAGAAAGATGAAATGGTTTCTGCTCAAAGTTTTACAAGATGGAGCTGCATCATCCTGAGTCAATGATGCTCATTTAACAGGAGGGCAGCACTGGAGGCAGCTGTAGGAAAGATCTCCATGAAGACAACTTGCCTTTTCATGGCACTTCATGGTTGAAAATCTCATTACGTGTGAGGTGGAAAAAGAAGGCTATCTTTTTCATGTAGGCTATGACGACATCATCAGACTTGGAGTGACTCATTTTCATCCTAGTTTGGCATCATTGCTGCCCTTGCATACACATATGAATGAAGATTCCATTTGGGTATTGCCAACGTAACCTTCTCAGATTCCTCCTCCTCCTTATCTATTGAGCTACACAGCTGCGTGCCTCTTGGTTCACACCAAGGGGCATCTACGGCTTTATCATCCTGCAATATGTTGTCCCACTCTTTCTCTTCCTGATATGACATCACGTGTGTCTCAAGTATCTGTGTCTCATCATCATCCCCTCCAACCTGGGAGTTATCAGTTGATGATGGTCGGGATCATGCTCGGACCATACTTTGTCTTGGCCAGGATCCAATTCACAAAGATTTTGGGCATCGGTGCAGATGCTTTCCTCCTCTTCAGTCTGGGAATCTTTGGAGTGGACTTTTGATCACTATAGAATAGAATGTGTGAAGAGCTCTTGAGACTTACACATGTGTGGTTCTCCACAGTTAGATTGCTAATTGACAATTTCTGACACGGGTGCAAACAAGTGTAATTGGGGTGGCACCTTTGAGAATTTAACTGTGTGTGATGTTGAGGTGAAGGAAAAGGAGGAGAGGCCACTTAATGCAGCGCTTGCTATCCACTCCAGCACCTGTTGTTTATCAGCCTCATTTCAAAGTTGAAGCGATGTGCAGCTGCCAAAAAAATCTAGTCTAGTGGAGTAGGCTGTCCAGTAACTTTGTGAAATATTTCTCTTGGGATAGGATGAGCCTGCATTTGCTCAATGGACCTTTGACTCACAGAACTTCCCTCACATACCCTCCAACACCCTACGTATTCCCCCTTCCACGACAACCTCGTCATGATTTACCACTTATGGTTGATGCACCCTTCCCCTTTCAAAGGGATGTTTTGCAACCCTATACCCACACCTGTCAGAAACCTGACAAAAAAGATAAATTGTTTATTTCCTGCTTGAGTTGGCAATACTGTGAAGGCACTAAAAAGTACCACTACCTAAAAATGTGGTTCACTGCGTTATTTGGAAAAGACATAGAAAAGTGCCAAGAAGACCTTTTTAGCTTGTTCATTAGCAAATTTTCAACAGCCACCACTAACAATGCTTATAAATGTACAGTGCCTTGCGACAGTATTCGGCCCTCTTGAATTTTTCAACCTTTTCCCACATTTCAAGCTTCAAACATAAAGATAAAAATGTTAATGTTATGGTGAAGAATCAACAAAAAGTGGGACACAGTTGTGAAGTTGAACAAAGTTTGCTGCTTATTTTAAACTTTTTAAAAAAATAAATAACTGAAAATTGGTGCATGCAATATTATTCGTCCCCTTTACTTTCAATCCAGTAAACTCACTCCAGAAGTTCGTTGAGGATCTCTAAATGATCCAATGTTGTCCTAAATGACTGATGATGATAAATATAAGCCACCTGTGTGTGTAAGCAAGTCTCTGTATAAATGCACCTGCTCTGTGATAGACTCAGTGTTCTGTTTGAAGCACAGAGAACATCATGAAGACCAAGGAATACAACAGGCAGGTTCATGATACTGTCATGGAGAAGTTTAAAGCCGGACTTGGTTACAAAAAGATTTCCAAAACTTTAAACATCCCAAGAAGCACTGTGCAAGCGATCATATTGAAATGGAAGGAGTATCATACCATTGCAAATCTACCAAGACCTGGCCGTCCATCCAAACTTTCATCTCAAACAAGGAGAAGACTGATCAGAGATGCAGCCAAGAGGCCCATGATCACTCTGGATGAACTACAGAGATCTACAGCTAAGATGGGAGAGTCTGTCCATAGGGCAACAATCAGTCATACGCGGCACAAATCTGACCTTTATGGAAGAGTGGCAAGGAGAAAGCCATTTCTCAAAGATATCCATAAAAGTGTTGTTTAAAGTTTGCCACAAGCCACCTGGGAGACACACCAAACATGTGGAAGAAGATGCTCTGGTCAGATGATACCAAAATCAAACTATTTGGGCACAATGCCAAACGATATGTTTGGCATAAAAGCAACACAGCTCATCACCCTGAACACACCATCCCCACTGTCAAACATGATGGTGGCAGCATCATGGTTTGGGTCTGCTTTTCTTCAACAGGGACAGGGAAGATGGTTATAATTGATGGAAATATGGATGGAGCCAAATACAGGATCATTCTTGAAGAAAACCTGTTGGAGTCTGCAAAAGACCTGAGACTGGGACGGAGATTTGTCTTCCAACAAGACAATGATCCAAAACATAATGCAAAATCTACAATGGAATGGTTCACAAATAAAGGTATTCAGGTGTTAGAATGGCCAAGTCAAAGTCGAGACCTGAATCCAATCGAGAATCTGTCGATAGTGCTGAAAACTGCTGTTCACAAACGCTCTCCATCCAACTTCACTCCGCTCGAGCTATTTGCAAAGGATGAATGGGCAAGAATTTCAGTCTCTTGATGTGCAAAACTGATAGAGAAATACCCTAAGCGACTTGCCGCTGTAATCACAGCAAAAGGTGGCGCTACAAAGTATTAACTTAAAGGGGCCGAATAATATTGCGCGCCCCAATTTTCAGTTATTTATTTTTTAAAAAAGTTTAAAATAAGCAATAAATTTCATTCAACTTCACAACTGTGTCCCACTTGTTGTTGGTTCTTCACCATAACATTCAAATTTTTATCTTTATGTTTGAAGCCTGAAATGTGGGAAATGGTTGAAAAATGCAAGGGGGGCAAATCCTTTCATAATGGAATTATGGGCAGGAAATTAAAGTTGCCAAGAACAACTTCTTAGAAATTCCCCTAGCAACTTTTTTAGGCCAGACACTAACAAGTAATGAAACCTATAACTTTGCAGAGCAGGCAATTTTAATTTCCAAGATCTACTTTTTACATATCTTCCCTAGCAACTTTTTTAGGCCAGGCACTAATAAGTAACAATACCTATAGATGTGTTGGACTGTGTAATTTTGAGCAGACAGCAATGCATAGCAATACCTATTTAGATCCTTTACTGGCAACTCTTTAGCAGGCACTACAAGTACCAAATCCCTATTTCTATCATGAAATATGCCAATTTGCTGCACTCAAACACCTTTCCCTATACTAAACATCCCTATTCTAAACTGTTGCTGTCCTATCTATCTCATTTACCTAGTATTAAACCCCTAGATAAGATCACCTACACTGCACATCCTTATTCTAAACTATTGCTCTCCTATCTATCTCAACTTAAACCCCTAGCAAAGCTCACTGTCTAGCAGCGACGGGAGCACAAGCAGTAGCACCTTCCCTAACGTTTCACATTCTCAAAATGGCGCCAACACAATTTATATACAGATGTACATGTGACTTAAGCGGCCAATCTCAGAGGCTCTTGTGCCTGAACCTTGTGGATGTTTGCTGTGATGATTGGCTGCAGGAACATTCCCAAATAGTTAAGAAAAAAAATGGCGCTGCACACCAAAATGCTTCTCCCGAATATGCATGTCTGTGTGCTGTCCATGTGCCACAATTTTTTTATACCCATTGACTTGCATTGGCAAGAAACGCAGGCATTCGGCAAGAGAAAAAAAATCATAGCTGGACACTGCCTCATTGTTTAACACTGACGCGAGTGCAATCCAATGTTTTATTGGATTGCACTGATTCGACTTACTGTAAATGCCAGTGGGAGCAAGGTTTAAAATGAGATAATGGATCATACAATTTGTTGTGCAATTTCTCCTGTGTTTGCCAATACACCATATGTGGTTGAAAACTACTTGTAAGGCACAATACAAAGTTAAGAAGGCAAGAAGCACCATATTTGAGTTCAGATTTAGTTCAGATTTAGTTGAAATGGTTTAGGTTTCTAGGAAGGTGCACCTTGTTGCTGGCCCCCCTTGCAGATCCCTAAAATAACTTTATAAAACCCTACCATTTCCAATGCAAATGAGTTTGATTGGCCAGATGGTCGGGCTCTAATACGTCTCCTGACGCTGTTCGCCGTCCCCCAGGCATGATTTAAATGGATGATGCCGCCCCCGTCTTAGTGCATGCTTCTGGAGTCTTGCGCAGGTGCATTTTGCTGTGCCCCTATTGCGGGGCTGAGCATAAAGTTTCCCTCGCGCGAGCGCCAGTGATGTAGTTGCACAGGTGCGATAATATGGACGGTGCTGTGTATGACCTACCTCATCAGCGTCATCCTCATACCTGTCCATAATCTTGCGCCTGCGTAACTACATCACCAACGCTCGCGCAAAGGAAACTTTATGCTCAGCCCCGCAATAGGGGCACAGCGAAATGCGACTGCATGAAACTCCAGCAGTGTGCATGAAGACGGGGGCGGCGTCATCCATTTAAATCATGCCTGGGGGACGGCGAACAGCGGCAGGAGGGGGAGACAGGAGACGAATTAGCAATTTTTTCATTTTTGCACTTTTATTTTTTCCTCCCCTTATTCCAAGAGCCATATCTTTTTTATTTTACTATCAACGTAGCCATAAGAAGGCTTGTTTTTTTCAGCATGAGTTAAATGACACCATTCATTTTACCATGTTATGTGCAGGAAAGTGTGAAAAAATTATAACTGTGGGAAAATAGCAAAAAAAAAAAGCTCAATTATGCTTTTTGTTTGAGTGTGTTTTATTTACAGTAAAATAGGACCTGGCAATATGATTCTCCATATTTGTACTCTTAACACGCATAGATATTGTTTTTGGTGAAAAGAAATTTAGAAATTTGTAAATAAAGATAAATTTTGCTTGTAATGCCATTTTCCAACAACTGTTACATTTAATTTTTTGGGATATAAAACTGTATTAGGGCTTGTTTCTTGCTCAATGACCTGATGTTTTTATTGATATTATTTTCCTGTAGATACAATATTTTGATCTCCAGTCATTACACTTCTTTAAGTTGTTGGGAGAAGGCAAAAAAAAGCAGAATTCTAGCGTTTTGATTTCTTTTTTCGTTACTGCTTTGAGAGTGCTCGGGGTGGTAGTCGTGGGCAAGGCACAGTTCTCATTCATCCGGACACTTTTCAAGGGGGTTGTGGCCCTGACTGGGTGCATTGACTTGTGTTGTGCCTGTCATACCATTTTGTCCCCATTGTTTCTGACGAATCACAACAAGAGATGAGTGAATCCAAACTGTAAAGTTTGAGGTTTGTACTGAACATTGACTTCAAAAACAAATCAGTGTCTAAGATCGTAGTGTGGGTGCTATACGTATGCTAACTCCTCGATCGACTATCGAGGTGGTTTGGTAAACTCGGTGCTCGAATAAGTGCTAGCCGCTTGCAGTATCTGAATGGCTCTCACTGGGGGGGGGGATAAAAACAATATTTTTAGATGTAGTGTGCTGAAAAAAAAGAACAAAACCTAAAGCCATCCCTCCCCTGGAAGTGCTCTTTTTAAGGCTGGCTTTATGTGGGTGGAGAGCCGAACAGCCCAATGATTGACTTCTATTGGTGTTCAGGTCAAGACTAGATCCCGAACTGTACTTTATCTAAAGTCCGGCTGAGCTTGGTGAACCCAAACTTCCATGGGTCTGCTCATCTCTAATCAGGACTAATCTGCAGGGAAGACAGCAACCGAGACTAAAGGCCCCGTCACACTAAGCAACATCGCTAGCAACATCGCTGCTAACTAACAACTTTTGTGACGTTGCTAGCGATGTTGCTGTGTGTGACATCCAGCAACAACCTGGCCCCTGCTGTGAGGTCGTTGGTTGTTGCTGAATGTCCTGGGCCATTTTTTAGTTGTTGCTGTCCCGCTGTGAAGCACAGATCGCTGTGTGTGACAGCGAGACAGCAACAACTAAATGTGCAGGCAGCAGGAGCCGGCTTCTGCGGAGGCTGGTAACCACAGTAAACATCGGGTAACCAAGAAGCCCTGTCCTTGGTTACCCGATATTTACCTTTGTTACCAGCCTCCGCCGCTCTCACTGTCAGTGCCGGCTCCTGCTCTGTGCACATGTAGCTGCAGCACACATCGGGTTAATTAACCCGATGTGTGCTGTAACTAGGAGAGCAAGGAGCCAGCACTAAGCAGTGTGCGGTGCTCCCTGCTCTGTGCACATGTAGCTGCAGCACACATCGGGTTAATTAACCCGATGTGTGCTGTAACTAGGAGAGCAAGGAGCCAGCGCTCAGTGTGCGCTGCTCCCTGCTCTCTGCACGTGTAGCTGCGTGCGCTGGTAACCAAGGTAAATATCAGGTTGGTTACCCGATATTTACCTTAGTTACCAAGCGCAGCATCTTCCACGCGGCGCTGGGGGCTGGTCACTGGTTGCTGGTGAGCTCACCAGCAACTCGTTTAGCGACGCTCCAGCGATCCCTGCCAGGTCAGGTTGCTGGTGGGATCGCTGGAGCGTCGCAGTGTGACATCTCACCAGCAACCTCCTAGCAACTTACCAGCGATCCCTATCGTTGTTGGGATCGCTGGTAAGTTGCTTAGTGTGACTGGACCTTAACAGTTCTTTTTAAACAATTCTTGACTGAAAAGCTTCAGCAGCTCTTCCAACCCATCTTTATATGTGATATAGTGGGTTAAATAATTTAAGCTATCACTATTAGACACATTTCCTTTTCCATCTCCTCAGTCATTACTTTCTCTGATGTTTCCAGTGCTTCCACCCTTAGCATCACTGTACCAAACACAAAAGTAATTCTAGCCCACACACCGTTCTTTGTCTTTACAGCAAAAAGGATTTACAATCTTTTCATATCTGTCACACAGGATTTGTTACTCATTTCATGTTTATTCTCATATGGTCCATTCCCATTGAGCTGTAGGCTACACCGGGCCCAATGCTAAGCAACCTTCTCCGGACCCTTAATACAGGTGTTGCCTTGTTCTAGGCTAGAACTAGGTTTTGATGCTGACCTTCACTCACAATCTCAGCCACTTTTCAAATGTCCGTCCATTTTCAGAAATCTCGCTGTCTCACTCTGGTCTTAGCTGTTGTAGATGCCACAAGTCACCCACTAGATGCAGCCTTTACCACCTAATTGACTTGCACGTCCATACTCATCACAAACTGTTCCCTATCTCCCTTCTAAACTGAAACCAGTCTCTTACCTCAAGAGCTAACCCCTCCCACTGTGGGCTTTTTCCATGCTTAGCTATTTCTGTCCCTGAAGTCATCTTGTTGCTGGGCATATCTTTCATAGTAAAGATCCATTATATAATTCTTCCACATCTTACATTCATAGGCAAACATTATTAAGCATTACTATGCATCACCAACATTACACATTTTTCTTACATAACATTGCTTATCACATTCTACATCCTACATAGTATTCCTATGTATTTACCTTATGTCCTACATAAAAGCCCTATATCTTATCATAAAACAAACATAAGACAAACCCCATTCCAAGTGATAGATGCGATTACTGTCTTCAAGGGCAGGAATACATGACCACCTAGGCCACCCTCCTACATGACATTTACCGATTGGATATATTTATTTTATATTTTGATATCTCACATATAGCAATATCAAATATGTGTTTTGGATTTGTTACGTCTTAATTTTTATTGATGGAAAAGGAAGGGGATTTTAACTTTTATATTTGTTTACTTTTCTAATATTTTTTAAAACATTTAGTTTTTCTTTTCACTGTATTTGTTTGTTCCCTTAGGGGACATGAACCCACAATCATCTGATCGCTTCTTCTATATACTAAATGCCACAGTATTGCTGTATATAATAAAAAAAATCAGGGTCTCCTATGAATGCCAGCACAGGCTGACTGTCACAGGATGACTGTCATTACAGCCCCACTGGCCTCAGCAGACCACTGGCTATCAAGGCAGCCCATCTGCATCTCGCAATTGCGTCATGGGAATGTAGATGAGAGGTTAGAACAGAGCACCCTTTCTTGCACGCTGTAAATACTGCTGTCACATATTGATAGCAACATTTAACAGGTTGACAGCAGTGGGCAGAACTTTACTATAGCTGCAGCTATTAGAAGCATGTGATGGTTGAATATGACAGCCATCATCTGCTGCAAAGATTGGGACTCAGCTTGCAAGCCAGCATCAAAGTCAGGGAGCCAGCATATGACGTACCCTATATGTCATATGTCATGAAGGGGTTGAAGAGCAACTGTTGTGTAAATTATTTCACAAGTCAACTGTCTATGAAATGAGAAGAAACATTTTCATGTATTTTATTAGAAGAAATACCTGTGTCTCATTTTTAGCCCATCTGTCATTGATCATTAAGAACCAAAAAATGGTCAAATCTGTTTTCAGATTTATCTTCACTCAGGGTTTATATTAGAGCTGCTGGTTGAAAAGTCTGTGAAGTTGTGAGAGGAAGCTGCTGATGCTAGAGCTACTTAGGCTGTGCAACCATAGATGCTCTCATGTGAGAGAATCTGACCAATTATTCTAAGCACACCCTGATTAATCTCTGATCAGAGTTTAATCTAGATTAGAATGTCAGATTAGTGTGTTCTGACTGTCTCAGATGAGAAAATCAAATCACACTGTGAGAAGAAGATGGAAAACAAATTAATAAATAAAATAAATTTACTTATCTCCATTCTTTGAGTCGATTGTCAACTAAAGGCCCTGTCACACACAGAGATAAATCTGCGGCAGATCTGTGGTTGCAGTGAAATTGTGGACAATCAGTGCCAGGTTTGTGGCTGTGTACAAATGGAACAATATGTCCATGATTTCACTGCAACCACAGATCTGCCAAAGATTTATCTCTGTGTGTGACGGGGCCTTAAGTGTACTCCCATGATTTTCAAGCACCCGTAGACTTGAATAGGTGCATGCCATCCAAATTGTGCTACCATTTTCAGCATGGTGCACTTTTTTATCATCCCGAATCAACATGAGAAAAGAAGCACTATTTGCACTGACCCATAAGCTGGTGTCACACATAACGACGACGACAACGACGTCGCTGCAATGTCACCATATTCTGTGACGTTGCAGCGACCTCAACAGCGACGTCGCTATGTGTGACACATAACAACGATCAGACCCCTGCTGCGAAATCGCTGCTCGCTCCTGAATGCTCCAGGTCATTTTTTGAACGCTGCTATCCCGCTGCGCCATGCTGATAAGCTGATAATCCTTTTGTTTGACACCGCAGCAGGGACGCTACGCTACGTCTGAAACCACACAACGACCGTCGACGTCGCTATGATCGCTACTCCGTCGCTGCTTTTTATAACATGTTTGACAGCTTACTAACGATCATCTATGGTCGCTGCTACGTCACAGAATATGGTGACGTTGCAGCGACGTCGTTATCATCGTCGTTATGTGTGACCCCAGCTATACTATAACATTGGTTGGAGTGGTAGCTGATAAAGCATTGTTAGCACTTGCCTCAGTTATATGATTCTGTGAAAGCAACCAAAGAAAAACTATTACAGCTTTTAGTGTGTAGAGCCAGCAACTGCTAAACAATGGAGGATATGTTATATAATGACTGAAAATAGTGTTATTTCTCATGTATATACATACAATATTTTATTATGAAAAGTTGCCTGAAACAACAGCTACACTTTAAAGGGAACCAACCACCAGAATTTTGCTATATAAAGTAAAGGCAGTAATATACTGGCACTAGGATGTTGAATCCAAGCATACTTTTCGTTGAAAGATCGGAAGCTTGGTTGCTGAAATATCTGTAATCAAAGTTAAAGAAATGCACTGCACATTTGATTGGCATCTGCATCAGGGGAAGGCCTTTGTGAGTCGGTCCGCACTGTAAAGTCCTCCTCCTGCATCCTCCATGGTGTGCCCCCTTTTCTAATTTAAAAGTCATGCTGCGCCATCATTACTGCTGATGAGGATACTGGAATAGACCTTTACAGCGAGGACCCGACCCACAAAGACCCACATCAATGTGCACATCAATCAAGGAGCAGTGCCTTTCTGTAACTTTGATTACAGATATTTCAGCAACCTAGCATCCGATCTTTCAACAAATAGTATGCTTGGATTCAACATCATAGTGTCAGGATGGCACTCCTTTTACTGTATACATCAAAATCCTGGTGGTTTAATGAAATGGTGCAAATATTCACACGAACACAGAGAAACAAATGTCCTATACCTATCTACCAATAGATAGACAAGTTGTTTCCTTAAGGCCCATTTCACACGTCAGTGAAAAACACTGACGTTTTTCACTGGCGTGTAAAACACGCACATGTCCCTGCGTGTGCCGTGAATCACAGCACACGTGGGTTGTCTAAGTGCAATCTGGGCTCCGTTCTCCGTGGCCCGTGATTGCACTTAGTAATCAACTCACCTGTGCGCGCTCCCACTCTCCATGGTGCTGATCGCTCCCGCGGTGAAGCATCCGGCCGGCGCTGACCCCTGCAGCAGCTGCTTCCAGGTCGGCTGTGTCGCGCATCATGAATATGCGCGACAATAATGAGCCGGCTCAGAAGCAGCAAGCTGCACGGGCTGCAGAGGACATTGCTGGACGCTGGGTGAGTTAAAATGTTTTTTATTTTAAAAGCACGTTTTTTTCTGGCACGTGTTTCACGGACCACACCACTTCGTGGTCCGTGGGACATCAGTGATGCTAGAAAAAAATGGACATGTCTCCGTGCGGCAATCACGCACTCGCGGGTACGCCGCACGGAGACACGTGCAGTGAAAAATCACTGACGTGTGAGCAGACCCATTCATTATAATGGGTCTGCGTATGTCAGTGATTCTGGTACGTTTAAAAAAAAGCACAAACGTACCAGAATCACTGACGTGTGAAAGAGGCCTAACAGTGAAAATAAAAAGTAGGAAACGGCTGGAAAATAAACAAATGGGAGAGGATAAGGAAAGGAATCATTAGGGTATGTGCGCACAGTGCGTTTTTCACGGCATTTTTGCGAGTTTTTTGGGTCCGTTTTTGGCCTCAAAACTGCATGACTTTGCTTCACTAGCAAAGTCTATGAGTTTTCATTTTTGCGGTCCACACACAACTGTTTTTTAAAGCTGCGTTTTTGAGCTTGAAAAAAAAATGGACATGTCAATTCTTTCCTGCGTTTTTCTGCGTTTTCCGCCCATGCAATGCATTGGAAAAATGCAGCAAAACGCAGAGATCAAAACGCAGCCAAAAACGCACCAAATCGCGGTAAAAACGCATGCGTTTTTATGCATTTTTAGTGGCCAAAAACGCACAAAAACGCAGCGTCAAAAAAATGCAGCGTGCGCACATAGCCTTACTGAGTAAATAAAATAGGATGAAGTTACAAAAGGACATCAAAGTTCTTTATTAGTGATGAGCGAGCGTGCTCGGCACTTCTCGCTACTCAATCGAGGATCAGAGTGCTTGGGTATTTGCAGAATTCAGCCGAGTATCGCTGGTGATCGGATATTTTATCTGTGAAAGACCGACCACCACACACAGGTTTGCTTCACTGCATGATGTGTGCAGGCTGCCGATGGAAAGCATTTGCAGTCTCTGAATGCCTCTCATGGGGGATAAAACAATGTTCTCAGACTAGTATGACCAAAAACAACAAAAAAAGCCTTCCCTCCAGCCAGAGATGCTCTATTTATGACTGGCTGTATGTGTGTGTAGATGTGAACAGGCCAATCATTGACTTTCCATATTGCTAATTACTCGCATTGAGCTCATCCGAGCGTCTGACCAGCTTGAATCGGCTAACGAGCATTCAAGCATTTTAGTGATGAGTGAGCACCCTGAGCACTGCTCATTACTTGATCAAACATTGAGGTGCTCAGGTACTCATGGAACACAGCCAAGTATTGGGGAGGTGGGATATCTAATCCATGAATCAACGATCACAAAGCACAGGCTTGCTTCACAGTGTGCGTACAGGCACCCCAGTGAGAGGCATGTGCAGTCCCTGAATGACTCTCCCGGTGGATAGAACAATGTTCTCGGACAAAGCATGATAAACCCCCTCCCTTTCTGCCACCAATCATTAACTTTCCATAACGCTCGTTCTCACGTCAAGCTCGTCCAAGCATCTGACCAGGTTAAAGTGAGTAACGAGCATTCGAGCATTTTAGTGCTTGCCCGTCACTATTCTTTATCCTAAGGTCAAACTAAGCAGTGTCAAAAGATTCCCTGCTGATTGATGACTGATTCTGAGCACATGATATGACTTTATATCCACTTATTGCCATCCTGTTATAGGTAGTTGTCTAGTTGATTTGATATATTTTGACATATGTTAGTTTTAAAATGTAAGCATTTTTTTTTCTGTGAAAATGCAAGTGATTAATTACCTACTGACAAGCATGCCTTTACGCCTTTTAAAAATGCCAAATTTCCTGTATAATGCAATTTGAAAATAGCATCAGCAAAATTTTCTTTATATTTCTGATTTTCATACAATACTAATACTTTAACATCATCATACAAAACATGGTTCATTTGTATTTGCCAGCATCACAGTGCCTTACTCCCTAAGGTAAAATACAGGGAACTCTGGAAATCATGCACTTAGTTCACTAGCTGCATTTATACTACTTGGTGTTGAAAAAAATGATTTGAGACTTAGGAAATTCCTTGGTGAATTCAGAGAATATTTTGGACTTGAAAGTGAAACACATACCAACCTATTTACAAATTTACACACAAATCTGAACAAATACATATTTAATATAGTAAAATGTAGTTCTTATCACAGGCAAATACTATAAAGAGCTGTTTAAAAATGCCTAAAAAATATTGCAGTCTATATTACATGCATTACCATGGGCCTCATGTTGGCCAAGTAGGGAAATATATATATATATATATATATATATATATATATATATATATATATATATATATATATATACACAGTGTATATATATACTGTATATACAGTATATATATATATATTTATATATATTGATTTTTTTTGTCTCAAATTTGACTATATGCAAATTCAGCAACAGAGAACTCTACTAAACCGTTTTTGCAATTGAACGTGTGAAAAAACATGATGGAGCTTTCATATCAGTTGTCATCAGTTGAGTCAGAAAAAAAAATGATGGGCCCGGATAAATTGAAAAGCCATCCTTATCTATGTTTATGAAATGTAGTGTCTGCAATCAAGATATCACTGATACATAGGTAACCAATATTGGTACATGTGGGCCATTGTGTCTTCCTGTTCATGAGATATTTACATTTTTTATAAATATTTTTCAAGCACAATTTTTCACCATTTTTTTCGTAGTTCATCATAAGTTTTATTCACAAACCCATTTTGTTTTAATTCATCAGAACACATACAGTGTCATGAAAAGTTTGGGCACCCCGGGTCAAAATTACCATTATTATGAACAGTTGAACAAGTTGAAGATTAAATTATCTCTAAAAGACATAAAGTTAAAGATAACACATTTCTTTTGTATATTAGGCAAAAAATACATTTTCATCTTTTATATTTTTAAATTAACAAAAAAGGAAAATGTGGCTATGGAAATGTTTGATCACCCTACATGGTTAGTACCTAGCAGCACCCTCTTTGGCAAGTATCACAGCTTGTTAACACTTTTTGTAGCCAGCCAAGACTCTTTGAATTCTTTTGTGAGGTATTTTGACCCATTTTTCCTTAGAAAAGTCTTCCAGTTCTGTGAGATTTCTGGGTCGTCTTGCATGCACTGCTCTTTTGAGGTCTAGCCATAGATTTTCAATTATGTTCAGATCAGGGGACTATGAGGGTCGTTGTAAAACCTTTAGCTTATATCTTTTGAGGTCATCTATTGTGGATGTTGAAATGTGTTTAGGATCATTATCCATTTGTAGAAGCCTCCCTCTTTTCAACTTCACATTTTTTACAAATGATGTTATGTTTGCATCAAGAATTTATTGAAATTTCATTGAATCCATTCTTCCCTCTACCCATGAAATGTTCCCAGTCCTATTGGCTGGAACACAACCCCAAAGAATGATTCATCCACCATACTTAATGGTTGGTGATATGTTCTATTGAATAAAGTAAGTTCCCTTTTTTTCTCCCCACATACATTTCATCACTGAGGCCAAAGAGTTCTATTTCAACCTCATCGCTACATAGAACTTGTTTAGATGTTTCCTTTGCATTTTTCTAATGGTTAATTTTATGATGAGGATGCAGGAGAGGTTTCCTTCTGGTGACTCTTTGATGAAGACCATGTTTGAGAAACTGTCTGAACAGTAAAACAATGTATTACAACTCCATAGTCTGCAAAAATGTCCTTAAGGTCTTTAACAGTTAAACAAGCATTCTGATTTACCTTTCAAGGAATCATAAGAACAGTGCTCAGAAATTTTGCTTGGTCTTCCACACCTTAGCTTGACCTCCATTGTTCCTGTTTACTGCTATTTCTCTATTACATATCAAACTAAGGAAAGGGCAACTTGGAAATGCTTTGCTATATTCATATAGCCTTCTCACACTTTGTGGGCTACACCATTTTTATTTTCAGAGTGCTAGGCAGCTGCTTAGAAAAACCCTTGGCTGTTGTTTTTGGCGCAAGGTTAGAAGAGGCTGGGTTTTTAAAAAGCTGTGGAATTTGCATTACTTGGCCTTTTCTAACAATGATAGTGAACAAGTCATAACCTTAAGAGGCAAATTAAGGTTTGAAACATTAGTCAAAATTATCTGAGCACAGAAATCTGCACGGATATCCAAACCTTTTCAGAGGCCCATTATCCTTTTTTTTTGCAATTTGTAAATTGTAGAAGAGGAAAATATTTTTTTTGCCTTAAATACAATGGAAATGTGTCATCTTTATGCCTTTTAGAGATCAGTTCAGCTTGCTTAACTCTTCACAATAACAGTCATTTTGACCAGAGGGACCCAAACTTTTGAATGGCACGGCATGTATTTTCTCAGTTTCTTTCAAAAGAACACTCTAAATTTCTCAAAACTGACATATTCAGGTTTGGCAAACTGCCGCATTAGCAAATTTTGACTACTTGAAATTCAATATACTGCATGCTTTATACTGAATTTTCCATCCAGCCTTTAAGATATAAAGTTGGTTCTGATTCTTAGGGGCACTTTGCACACAAGGACATCGCAAGCTGATGCTTGTGATGTCGAGCGCGATAGTCCCCGCCCCCGTCGCAGCAGCGATATCTTGTGATAGCAGCCGTAGCGAACATTATCGCTACGGCAGCTTCACATGGACTCACCTGCCTTGCGACGTCGATCTGGCCGGTGACCCGCCTTCTTATTAAGGGGGCGGGTCGTGCGGCGTCATAGCGACGTCACAAGACAGGCGGCCAATAGAAGCGGAGGGGCGGAGATGAGCGGGACGTAAACATCCCGCCCACCTCTGTCCTTCCGCATACCCGGTCTGAGCTGCAGGACGCAGGTAGGAGATTTTCCTCGCTCCTGCGGCTTCACACACAGCGATGTGTACTGCCATAGGAATGGAGAACAACATCGTACCTGTCGCAGTCGCGTAATTATGGAATTCCCAGACACTACACCGATGATACGATTACGACGATTTTGCCCTCGTTAATCGTATCATCTAGGATTTACACACTACGATGTCGAGTGCGACGCCGTAAGTGGGACACTTTTGACATGACCCCTCCGACATCGCACCTGCGATGTCGTAGTGTGCAAAGTGCCCCTTAGTGTTGCCGATCCAATCCAGTGCCTATAATAAGATAATTTTTGATTCCACTTTAGTTTGTGATTATTTTTATGATTTGATGGATTAACATATTTTTCTGCATTATATAGCAAAGACTGAGCAACAAAAAAAAAAAAAAGACTGTCCATCACCTGCACAGACAAGAACAATGATCCTGAGCTGGAAGCCAAACACTCTCTCTGCCTTTATGCATAATACATGCAAAATAGGTGAAATAGTATGTAAAGTGAATTTTAATTGGTTATAATTGTCATTTCATTTAATAAACTATTGTCTGGAGACAAGGATATCAATTATCACTCTATGGACTCTGTTCTCTATAAAAATAAGCATACAGAGCGATGTGCTCCAGTTGTAGAGATATGTTAATTAAGAAAACATAACAGTAAATTAAAGACTTTTAACATATTAATTAATAGCTGTACAGGTTCTGAGTATCCACTTGATAGAAGTAACATGACTGTATCTGATTGAACTGCTACAGGAATTGTGGGCAGATTCCATTTGTTCTATCCTTTTGTTAATACATTTGCAGGTAATGATAAATTAGCTCTGACACTGTTTAAGCACAGTTATCAGGCCTGTTCTTTGTGTATATGTGCTTGCCGCTCGCTCAGCGTGAATTAAAGGAGAGGTTTAGCATCACTTTTTTCTTCCTTTCCGCTTTCCTCAGCTTCCACTTTTCCCGTGATTGACAGGTACTAATAACCTTCCGTGCTATAAGTGCCATGGAGACACTTTATTAGGACAAACAGCCAAGGAAATCTAGGAATGGAGCCAAGTCTGCAGTGAGTTATTATCGGACCTGTATTTATCTCAGCTTTGTAATATTTTTCAGTGATATGCAAATGATGAAATAGATCTTGTTCTGTTGAAGGACAGGTCCCTCTGTTAATTGATCCACTGAGATTCAGTCCAACCTCTTTTCGCTATCAGTAAGTGAAACATGTTACATGAAAGGAGCTCTGAGCTGTGTATGCTTCTAATAAATTTACTCTGCCTTTTCTCCAAGTGTCTTAATAGTAGACATTTTTTTCTTTTTAACATTTTATGCACATTTTCTTTTTTACTCAGTTGGAAACAGCTGTTCACAATATTATTTTCATATTGCGTGTAGGGTGAAAATGGAAAATTAGGAAGAAATAGACCCCACTTCCAAATACCCATGCAGCAAGAAATCCTTTTTATGTACTGGTTTAGTTATGGATTATAGAGGAAAGGACTATTATGGAATTAACTGTGGTATTGAGATAATTCCACTTCCCCACTTCTAGATGTTTTTTTTAATTTTCAGCATGTTTACAGTCATGTTATTGAGTTCATTATCTCATTTAATATATAATTAAGAAGTATCGTATACAAAATTCATGATCCATATCAAACAATTATAGTCATCATTAATTAAATATTCAGTTTGTAGAAGCAAAGGTTCCTTACACATAAAACACATAAAATACATAAAACAAATATTCCCTGGTAGCTAACTGCTAGACAAATACATACATGAAGCCTATTGCAACACATCTAGCACTCAGCATTCGGCAAATAGTATCCCATGACTTTGTGCATGGCCAGATAGCTGAAGAATTTCTCCATACATTCAACCCATAGTATTATTGTCCATTTCCATTCTCCGTAAGGTGCACAATATGCAATCACTAAGCAGCAAAAAGACAAGGATTGTTGGGTCCTATTTCTATTTATGGCCATGCATTAAGTTTTTGAGATAACAGAGATGCAGCTTCAGTTGGGAATGCACTGGGTTGCTAGAACAATTAGGGCATGAGCTTGTCTGAGACCCGCAACACACATCCGATTTTTTTGTACGTGTGCGGTACGTATTTGCACGTACCGGAGACACGTACACACGGAGACCCATGTTAATCAATGGTAGATGGCACACGCACGTAAAATCACACGGAACACGTGTCCGTGTTGTAAGTACGTGTGTGCGCTTTTTACACGGACGACATGTCCGTTCTTTGCCGGCAGCACGCAGGCACGGACCCGCTTTAGTCTATGGGTCCGTGCCTGCACGGACCGCACACGGAGTATGTCCATGTTCAGCACGTATCGTCCGTGTCCGTTTTTCATCACAAAATCTGAAACACTTGTTTCCAATCTATCAGGTCATTTGAAAGCAAACAACAACACCAGGATCTCATGATGAATGATTAACCCCTTCACCCCCGGCCACTAAAACACCCTAATGACCGGGCCATTTTTTGCAATTCTGACCAGTGTCACTTTGACAGGTTATAACTCTGGAACGCTTCAACGGATCCTGGCGATTCTGAGATTGTTTTTTCGTGACATATTGTACTTCATGTCAGTGGTAAATTTAGGCCGATATTTTTTGCGTTTATTTGTGAAAATTTAGGAAATTTGGCGAAAATTTTGAAAATTTCGCAATTTTCAAAATTTGAAAATTTATGCCCATAAATCTGAGAAATATGTCACACAAAATAGTTACTAAATAACATTTCCCACTTGTCTACTTTACATCAGCGCAATTTTCGAAACAAATTTTTTTTTCGTTAGGAAGTTAGAAGGGGTCAAAGTTCATCAGCAATTTCTCATTTTTCCAACAAAATTTAGAAAATAATTTTTTTTAGGGACCACATCACATTTGAGGTGACTTTGAGAGACCGAGGTAACAGAAAATACCCAAAAGTGACCCCATTCTAAAAACTGCACCCCTCACTCTGCTCAAAACCACATCCAAAAAGTTTATTAACCCTTTAGGTGCTTCACAGGAACCAAAGCAATGTGGAAGGAAAAAATGAAAATTTTACTTTTTAACACAAAAATGTTACTTTAGCCATAAAATTTTCATTTTCACAAGGGAGAAAAGAGAAAGTGCACCCTACAATTTATTGTGCATTTTCTCCTGAGTACGCCGATACCCCATATGTGGTAAAAATCAATTGTTTGGGTGCACAGCGGAGCTCGGAAGGGAAGGAGCGCCATTTGAATTTTTGAATGCAAAATTAGCTGCACTCATTAGCGGACGCCATGTCGGGTTTGAAGACCCCCTGAGGTGCCTAAACAATGGAGCTCCCCCACAAGTGACCCCATTTTGGAAACTAGAGCCCTCAAATATTTTTTCTAGATGTTTGATGAGCACTTTGAACACCTGGGGGCTTCACAGAAGTTTATAACGTTGAGCCGTGAAAAGAAAAAAAATTTTTTTTACCACAAAACTGTTGCTTCAACTAGGTAGCTTTTTTTTTCACAAGGGTATCGGGAAAAAATGCAACATAAAATGTATTGTCCATTTTCTCCTGAGTACGCAGATACCTCATATGTGGTGGAAATCAAATGTTTGGACACACGGCAGTGCTTGGAATGCAAGGAGCGCCATTTGAATTTTTGAACGCAAAATTAGCTGCACTAATTAGCGGACGCCATGTCGGGTTTGAAGACCCCCTGAGGTGCCTAAACAATGGAGCTCCCCCACAAGTGACCCCATTTTGGAAACTAGAGCCCTCAAATATTTTTTCTAGATGTTTGGTGAGCACTTTGAACACCTGGGGGCTTCACAGAAGTTTATAACGTTGAGCCGTGAAAAGAAAAAAAATTTTTTTTACCACAAAACTGTTGCTTCAACTAGGTAGCTTTTTTTTTCACAAGGGTATTGGGAAAAAATGCGACATAAAATATATTGTCCATTTTCTCCTGAGTACGCAGATACCTCATATGTGGTGGAAATCAAATGTTTGGACACACGGCAGTGCTCGGAATGCAAGGAGCGCCATTTGAATTTTTGAACGCAAAATTAGCTGCACTAATTAGCGGACGCCATGTCGGGTTTGAAGACCCCCTGAGGTGCCTAAACAATGGAGCTCCCCCACAAGTGACCCCATTTTGGAAACTAGAGCCCTCAAATATTTTTTCTAGATGTTTGATGAGCACTTTGAACACCTGGGGGCTTCACAGAAGTTTATAACGTTGAGCCGTGAAAAGAAAAATTTTTTTTTTTTACCACAAAACTGTTGCTTCAACTAGGTAGCTTTTTTTTTCACAAGGGTATCGGGAAAAAATGCAACATAAAATGTATTGTCCATTTTCTCCTGAGTACGCAGATACCTCATATGTGGTGGAAATCAAATGTTTGGACACACGGCAGTGCTCGGAAGGCAAGGAGCGCCATTTAAATGCAAAATTAGCTGCACTAATTAGCGGACGCCATGTCGGGTTTGAAGACCCCCTGAGGTGCCTAAACAATGGAGCTCCCCCACAAGTGACCCCATTTTGGAAACTAGAGCCCTCAAATATTTTTTCTAGATGTTTGATGAGCACTTTGAACACCTGGGGGCTTCACAGAAGTTTATAACGTTGAGCCGTGAAAAGAAAAAAATTTTTTTTTACCACAAAACTGTTGCTTCAACTAGGTAGCTTTTTTTTTCACAAGGGTATTGGGAAAAAATGCAACATAAAATGTATTGTCCATTTTCTCCTGAGTACGCAGATACCTCATATGTGGTGGAAATCAAATGTTTGGACACACGGCAGTGCTCGGAAGGCAAGGAGCGCCATTTAAATGCAAAATTAGCTGCACTCATTAGCGGACGCCATGTCAGGTTTGAAGACCCCCTGAGGTGCCTAAACAATGGAGCTCCCCCACAAGTGACCCCATTTTGGAAACTAGAGCCCTCAAATAATTTTTCTAGATGTTTGGTGAGCACTTTGAACACCTGGGGGCTTCACAGAAGTTTATAGCGTTGAGCCGTGAAAAGAAAAAAAAAAATTTTTACCACAAAACGGTTGCTTCAATTAGGTAGCTTTTTTTTCACAAGGGTAACAGGAAAAAATGCACCATAAAATGTATTGTGCATTTTCTCCTGAGTACGCAGATACATCATATGTGGTGGAAAGTAATTGTTTGGGCGCATGGCGGGGCTCAGAAGAGAAGGAGCGCCATTTGACAGCAAAATTGGTTGGAATCATTAGCGGACGCCATGTCACGTTTGGAGACCCCCTATGGTGCCTAAACAGTGGAGCTCCCCCACAAGTGACACCATTTTGGAAACTAGAGCCCTCAAATAATTTTTCTAGATGTTTGGTGAGCACTTTGAACACCTGGGGGCTTCACAGAAGTTTATAGCGTTGAGCCGTGAAAAGAAAAAAATTTTTTTTACCACAAAACGGTTGCTTCAACTAGGTAGCTTTTTTTTTCACAAGGCTATCAGGAAAAAATGCACCATAAAACGTATTGTGCATTTTCTCCTGAGTACGCAGATACCTCACATGTGGTGGAAAGTAATTGTTTGGGCGCATGGCGGGGCTCAGAAGAGAAGGAGCGCCATTTGACTTTTCAAACGCACAGACGCAGTGCACTGATCGGCCGCTGCAGGACGCACGGTCGGATGCGATAAAAAAAGCGTCTGGGATACGTAAAAAAAAAAGTCACGCCAAAAATTGACCATGGATGCAGATATGTTATGTGCATCCCTGATCAGCGCTCGGCGGGACGCACAGACTGATGCCATACAAAAATTGTCGCGAATACGGAAAAAAGTCACGCCAAAAATTGAGCAGGGATGCCGATCCGTTATCTGCATCCCTGATCAGCGCTCGGCGGGACGCACGGACGGATGCGATACAAAAAGCGTCGCGAATACGGAAAAAAGTCACGCCAAAAATTGAGCAGGGATGCCGATCCGTTATCTGCATCCCTGATCAGCGCTCGGCGGGACGCACGGTCGGACGCGATACAAAAAGCGTCGCGAATACGGAAAAAAGTCACGCCAAAAATTGAGCAGGGATGCCGATCCGTTATCTGCATCCCTGATCAGCGCTCGGCGGGACGCACGGACGGACGCGATACAAAAAGCGTCGCGAATACGGAAAAAAGTCATGCCAAAAACTGACCACGGATGCAGATCCGTTATCTGCATCCCTGATCAGCGCTTGGCGGGACGCACGGACAGATGAAGTGTAAAAATGGACAGGATACAAGAAAAAAAAAAAAAAAAAAGTTATACTCACAGTACCAAGAGGATCACTGACCAGAAGAGTTGCAGAGGAACAAGAAGGCAGTGAGATAGACAGCTTTACACCAGCAGCAGGCAGGACGTTGGACAGATCAGCAGAAGGACCCAGCGATGGAGGCAGATGTGATCGGGCCAGTGAAGACCTCGGACGACCCGTGAAGGCAGGTAAGAGGACGTCGGGGGGGGCAGGGGGGGATGGGGAGAGGGGGGGCAGATGGGGGGGGGTTAGAGGGAGAGCAGAGGGGGCGGAGAAGCAAAGGCAGAAGGAAGGAACCTTGGAAGCAGAATAGAGATGACAGAGGAGGCAGGCAGATCGCGTGGGGAGCAGATCGGGATGCCGGGGGGCAGATCGGGGCGTAGGGGGGCAGATCGGGGCGTAGGGGGGCAGATCTTGGGGGGCACGGGCAGGGGCCATCACGGGAGCGCGCAGGGGCCTTCACGGGAGCGCGCAGGGGCCATCGCCGGAGCGCAATACTTACCTTTGGAGCTGGCGCGGTGACAGCAGAGGCGGCGTCTGCGGCGGCAGCAGCGGTGGCGTGGTACCAAAAGTACCAGCCACTCCACGCTGCAGCCATGTTGGGGGAGGGTCCCCAGAGCAGTACAGGCCTGGGGAGGGCGGCCACCGGCAGATCAGACCGCCCCACTGCACACTGATTGGAGCGATTGCGCGTCATAGCACGATCGCTCCAATCAGTGCTGCAGGGGCTGGGGGCGGCATGTTTGAGGTCCACCTATGATATGCTGCAGCAGCTGCGGCATCTCATAGCTGGATCTCACAGGATCGCACTAATTCGGGCATTATTTTTGCCGAAATTAGTGCGATCGATGTGGTTGGCGGTTCAGATTTGAACAGCCAATCACATCGATCGTCGATAGGGGGTGGCGATGCCACCCCCCCTGGGGTCAAGCAAAGGTCCCCTGCTGTAAGAAACAGCAGGGGACATCATTTGAAAGCCGTTGCTATGGCCACGGCAATCAAATGAAGTTTAGGCAGTAAAATTACGTCCCTGGTCGTTAAGTCACGTTAAAATAGGACGTAATTTTACTGCCCGCGGTCGTGAAGGGGTTAACAACGTTAATTGGGTAAGAATACGGATCTTAAAAAACGGACGGCACACGGACTGCACACGTACGTATTTTATGTCAATACGGACATTCCACACGCACACACGGCTCGCATATGCCATCACACGGATGCCATACGTACCGGAGAAACGCCCCAAAAAAACGGAACACAACCCGAAAAACGGACCGTGTCATACGGACGTTTTTTTTGCGGAAGTGTGTTTTAGGCCTGATAGAGGTTATTATTTTTGTTGAACAAGTAGTTAACTATTCGTACTCGCTATGCTGTTAGTGGGTACTGTCCGCTACTTGCATATTTGTTACGAGTAGCGGGCGTAATGTAAGTCAATGGGAAATACTCACTAAGTAGCGAGTAACCTGAAAGCCATACTTTTCGTGCAAGTAGCGAATAGTATGATTTTTGGGTTACTCGCTACTTAGCGAGTATTTCCCATTGCCTTACATTGCACCCGCTACTCGTAACGAATATGCGAGTAGCGGACAGTACTCGCTAACAGCATAGTGAGTATGACTAGTTAACTACTCACTCAGCTCTAGTTGTTATCTTTTATGCTCAGTGCTTTTGAATATGAAGAAGCACTAGTTTTTCAACTTGTAGGGAAAAAGTATCCTTTTTTGGGATCTGCAACACCTTTGTTATTCTCAAAATGATTAAACAATTACAATGAATTTTTATCAAACCTTATTCTTTTGTATAGCGAGCAACATACGTGTTGACTAAGTAAAGCAATGGCATGGCTTGTTTACAGCAAGACTTTAAAAAATGACATCCATTTTTGTGATCTTTTTGATGAGAATACATTTTGCATCAAAAGTACAGTCTATTATAATAAAACATAGTATGCAGCCAGATGTGTGGGTGGTGTGTCTATGCAGTGGCCATGGCAGAAGCTGCATGGTAAAGCATGGAAATCTAGACCAAGCAACATTAGCTCAACAGGTAGAGGTGCATTGATTGATGATGCAGATGTTGCTTTCACAATTGGGCCCGGTGGTGTAGAAAGACCACCAACCTCAACGCCTACTTCAGCTGGATATGTGTCTGAGAGCAATCATCCATGTGAAATGTATTGTAGCACATAGATTCGTCAGGTCCTTGAGCTACAATACATGCTGCCAGGCAAACAGTGGATGGCCGCTAATGTTGGCGGTACAGTGACTGGGGGCAGTGCATGACAGTGACATCATGTGCCATAGCACGTACTCCGATTTCAGCTGCCAGCCACTGTACACTAACTGCAAAAGAGGACACCATGTGATATGGGAGCAGAGAAAGGTGAGTATAATGAGTTTTTTGTATGCATTAGAGACAGAACGGTGCCTGTACATACCAGTAAGGGGACCCAGGCTGGTGATATATATACCAGAATGGACCCAGGATGGGAATATATGTACCAGTATGGGAACATATATACCAGAATGGGGTACATACTCGTACTTGGATGGGCCCAAGATGGGGCCAATTTATAGCAAGATGGTTCACAAGATGGGACCTATATACTAGAGTAGGGTCCAAAATAAGGACATTTATATCAGGATGAGCCTAAGTTGGGGACCATGTATATAAGGATAGGCCTAGGATGTTGATGTATATACCAGGATGAGGCCCAGAATGAGAACATATATACCACGATGGGGACATAAATACCAGGATGGGGAAAAATATACCAGGATGGGCTGAGGATGAGGACATATATACCAAGATGGGGAACATATTTACCAGGATGGGGGCTATATACCAGGACGTTGATATATATACCAGAATTGGAAAAGGATTGGGGAAATATTTTCCAAGATGAGGACATATATACCAAGATGAGGACATATATACAAGGAAGGGAGACATATTTACCAGGATGACAATAAGGACATCACGTTGCAGATATTGCAGCAAGAAGGTGCTGAGGTGTTGGGCGATGTGAGCTGGCAGTTTCATTTTAAAAAATCAAAAGATGCATGAGTGACAGGTGTAGGTGTTTTGCTCTCAAAATCCTGGCACTACAGACAAGACACAACTTGGAGACCGATATCAGTTTTCATATTTAAAAACCTTTTAAGCAATCAACAGGACGACAACACCAATTCATCCTCCCCAATTCCCCATAGTCTGTTTACACACCAGGGAAGTATGGTCCATGTAACACACAGGATGTGGGCTGCCATTTTCATTTTAAAAAGTGAGCACACAGCGACCATGTCTTCTGGAACAGCACATCCAGGCCATAATAGTGCCCTAAAAATTGCTGTACAAACAGGTTGATCCATGCAGTGAATATGTGATGTTGCCCAAGGGTAGTGCCACCACCAGGTTTGCACCATTATCACACATGGCCTTTCCTAGCTCCAGGTTGCGTGGAGACAGACATTGATCAAACTGGGCCTGGATAGTGGTCCACAACCCTCAGCTGTGTGACTGCATTCTCCAATGCATATATATTTAAGCGCTGCCTGATTGCATTTACTTAAACACAGGACGTGGTCTAGCATTTTCATTTAAATAATCAAGAGATGAATTAGTGACAGGCGAAGGACTTTTGCTCCCAGAACCTTGCCACTACAGACAAGACAATGGGACAGCAAGACTGCACCATCAATTCCCCCCCATTTTACCATAGTTGTTTTCACGCACACCATGGAAGTATGGTCCATGCAACACACAGGATGTAGGTGTCGCGGGCGGAGGAGGGGACGCCGCGCTCTCCCACTGCTCGGGTCCGGCTGCCGCTGCTGCTGCTGCGGCCTGCTGCTGCTGCTCGGTGGCTCGAGCGATGGGCCGGATCCCGGGGACTCGAGCGGCGCTCCTCGCCCGTGAGTGAAAGAGGATTGGGATTTGGGATAGTTTATTGTCCGTGACGCCACCCACGGTTGTGGTGATTTGTTGACACCACCGCTGCTCTGTATGGGGATCCTGGGGACTGATGACAGTGAGCAGCAAAGTTGTTGGTTCTCCCCTCCGTGGGTAGGGGGTTGTTGTCCCGGGGCCCAGTGATGAGGTGCGTGATGCAGGGCTTGGTGGGGCTGGTGCAGGGCTTGACGGGGTGCAGGGACGCGGGGGCAGCACTGTGCCTTGCGACACTGTGGTACTCACTCAGCCTGAGACAGGGACACAGTTCTCGGTAAAACACATGGCTGGAAAGACGGTTTCCACGGACGGCTGCAGTTGCTTTTCCCCAGTAGTTGACGGTGACGGTCCCTTTTTCTGCACCTAAGATGATGATGGTTTCGATGGGTTCCCACCGGTAACCCGCTCCCCGGCTTGGATATGGGCCGGAGGAGCCCTACTTTGCCCGCAGGCGCTGGCCCTGATAAACTGGTGCCCTGGTGGTGGCGGTGTCTCTCTGTAACGGTTGGACTGTTGCCTTCAATCGGGACTTGGTTGTTGGGAGACCCAGAGGTCCCCTTCACTAACGGATTTGGCAAATTCACGGCGACTCCTAGCCTTGCCGGGATCCGAAAGGCCCCTGCCACTGGTGCTGACTGTTCTTCGTATACCGCTCTGGTACCGCCGGGCCACCACCCGTCCGCGGTCCTTTAAGCAACCTCCAAACAGCCACCCCTGCAGACAGTCACCGCCGTCTGCTGACCTTGCTGTCTCAGTTCGGGGCACACATCCGGACCAGCTTCAGGCTGTCTTAACTGTCACTTTCCCTTTCTTCAGCTCCTCTCCTTTGCTCCTCTACCACTTCCTTCTACTTCCTCCTCCTAAACTCATCTGCTTCCTCTCACTTTCACTTCCCTCACTTGACTGCCTGGTTTTCCCGCCTCCAGGGCTGTGAACTCCTCGGTGGGCGGAGCCCACCGCCTGACCCACCCCCCTGGTGTGGACATCAGCCCCTGGAGGAAGGCAACAAGGATTTTAGGTTAGCCTTGGTGTTCCTAACTGGGGTGTAGGGTGTGGTGGTGTCATTATCTGTGACCCCTGGCTTGCCCAGGGCGTCACATTCCCCCTTAGCAAAATGCAGACCGTCCGCGGGCTGCCCGTCCAACACCGGTTTTATTTTCTGAAAAGATATAAAAAGAATAACACACATACAAATAGAAAAACATCATCCCACATCGGGAGGTTCGGTACTTAAACGTTGCAAAACGGTAACATTAAAACGGTTGCGGCTGCCGCTCTCTCCCACCCAAGTAACCTGGCCCTGATGCTGCCCCTAAAACCCAGGCAGCACCCCTTGACCCCAGTCCTGAACCAGTTACCCGAGCGGGATCTGTCCTTCCCCTCCAGAGGGTAGCCACCGGTTCCTGTGGTGGCTGGGCCCCAGCCTGCTCCACTGCGGGCCCTCCCTCCAACCTGCCTCTCCGGAGGCGGTAACGGTAGCTGCAACAAACAGATTTTATTTACAAGCCACTAATGTTTGTGGTTGCCCTGCAAGTTCACGGGCTTGTCCATAGAGAGTTCCCTATACAGCTAAGGGGTCCCCACGGGGACAACGGTGCCGGCAACGGCCGGTTTCCAATCACATGGCTAATCAGGTGAGACTTCGGTGATCACTCATTTTTAAACACTGGTGGTCCCAACGGGGACAATTTTTAGGCGGAGGACCGCCGGCTTAGCAGTCCATCCTCAATCGCAGGGCTCTAGTGCCACCTTCACATGGTGCACCGCTGTGGACCCCGATGGTAGCTCGCTGCAGGTGATCTTCCTCCATATTCATGCGGGCATGCACATCCGCTCTACACCCCTCTCGGGCATCGATCTCCCTGCACAGCTGCCGTTGCCGCCGCTCCCAGCCGGGAGCACTTTCTGTTTGCTCTGGTTCAGCGTGTGCGGGGGACGGACCCAGCCAGAGTCCCTCCGTGTCGGCTACGACTGGCACCTTCAGTAATGAGGGACCCCGCTGTGACATGGCCTGCTCTGCCGCTTGTCAGCTACATCCCCCCCGTGCCTCAGCCGAGGCCCGGTGCCTGGGAGCGGTCAACGTGACTCGCGGTGTTGGCGTTTGATCGAGGATCGCCTCCGCTGCGGCCGGGTGGACTGCCGGGGCCGTCATCATCTCCGTCGCGGCTGGGATGGAAGCCGGGACGGGTGCCAGGGCGGTGGTAAAGGTAAGGCCCGGGGGCCGCAGGTCTGGGCCCTCTCCCACAGATGCTGCGGGCTCCGCTACCGGTGGCAGGGGTAACGGGTCGGTCGGGGCGTTGGCCGCAGGCATGGGCAGTGAGGGAGGTAGTGTGGTGGACGGCAGAAGGCCGGGCCCCTCAGCCGTATCGACCGATCCCTCGGGGACATAGGGGCGTGGGTCGCTTACCCGCTCCTCTGAGACCACCTCCACTTCGGATGCCCAAATGGTTGCGGCCAGGCCCTTCATCTCCGACGTCCACTTCGCCAGCATGAAGTGGACTTGGGCCTGGAGCTTCTGGCACATCTTGCTTCTGGATCCAGGAACGTGTTTCAGCAGAGTCCTGGCGTCCCTGCACACTACAGCGCTAGTTACATGCGGCTGCGACCACCGCTCCTCCAGCGGCTCCGTCGGGCGCAGACATCTTGTTTCCGTCCCCCTTAGCCTCTTTCCGGCCCCTCCTCTATAGGGGCGGGGTTTTGGCCTTCGCGCCTCTACTACTCGAGAAGACGCTCGAGCGGGAACTTTTCGCGCCAAAGATGGTGGCTTCTGAAATTTTCCGGACGGATACCTCCGGCAGTCACAAGGCGCACTTATACCCAACGGCAGAGCGGTAAGATCCTGTTTGTGACGCCAAGTTGTCGCGGGTGGAGGAGGGGACGCCGCGCTCTCCCACTGCTCGGGTCCGGCTGCCGCTGCTGCTGCTGCGGCCTGCTGCTGCTGCTCGGTGGCTCGAGCGATGGGCCGGATCCCAGGGACTCGAGCGGCGCTCCTCGCCCGTGAGTGAAAGGGGATTGGGATTTGGGATAGTTTATTGTCCGTGACGCCACCCACGGTTGTGGTGATTTGTTGACACCACCGCTGCTCTGTATGGGGATCCTGGGGACTGATGACAGGGAGCAGCAAAGTTGTTGGTTCTCCCCTCCGTGGGTAGGGGGTTGTTGTCCCGGGGCCCAGTGATGAGGTGCGTGATGCAGGGCTTGGTGGGGCTGGTGCAGGGCTTGACGGGGTGCAGGGACACAGGGGCAGCGCTGTGCATTGCGACACTGTGGTACTCACTCAGCCTGAGACAGGGACACAGTTCTCGGTAAAACACACGGCTGGAAAGATGGTTCCCACGGACGGCTGCAGTTGCTTTTCCCCAGTAGTTGATGGTGACGATCCCTTTTCCTGCACCTAAGATGATGATGGTTTCGATGGGTTCCCACCGGTAACCCGCTCCCTGGCTTGGATATGGGCCGGAGGAGCCCTACTTTGCCCGCAGGCGCTGGCCCTGAGAAACTGGTGCCCTGGCGGTGGCGGTGTCTCTCTGTAACGGTTGGACTGTTGCCTTCAATCGGGACTTGGTTGTTGGGAGACCCAGAGGTTCCCTTCACTAACGGATTTGGCAAATTCACGGCGACTCCTAGCCTTGCCGGGATCCGAAAGGCCCCTGCCACTGGTGCTGACTGTTCTTCGTATACCGCTCCGGTACCGCCGGGCCACCACCCGTCCGCGGTCCTTTCAGCAACCTCCAAACAGCCACCCCTGCAGACAGTCACCGCCGTCTGCTGACCTTGCTGTCTCAGTCCGGGGCACACACCCGGACCAGCTTCAGGCTGTCTTAACTGTCACTTTCCCTTTCTTCAGCTCCTCTCCTTTGCTCCTCTACCACTTCCTTCTACTTCCTCCTCCTAAACTCATCTGCTTCCTCTCACTTTCACTTCCCTCACTTGACTGCCTGGTTTTCCCGCCTCCAGGGCTGTGAACTCCTCGGTGGGCGGAGCCAACCACCTGGCCCACCCCCTGGTGTGGACATCAGCCCCTGGAGGAAGGCAACAAGGATTTTAGGTTAGCCTTGGTGTTCCTAACTGGGGTGTAGGGTGTGGTGGTGTCATTACCTGTAACCCCTGGCTTGCCCAGGGCGTCACATAGGCAGGCATTTTCATTTAAAAAAATCAAGAGATGAATAAGTGACAGGTGAAGGACTCTTGCTCAAAGAACACCGCCACTACAGACAAGACACAATTTTGATCCCAGATTGGAGTGTTGGTATTTAAAAACCTTTCAGGCAGACAGCAGGACATTGGCATCAAATCCCCCCTCCTAATTTCTCCATGGTCTGTTTGCACACCAAGAAAGTATGATCCATGCAACACACAGGATGTGGGCTGGCATTTTCATTTAAAAAATCAAGAGACGAATGAGAGACAGGTGAAGGCCTCTTGTTCTCAAAAACCTGCTACTTCTCAAAAGACACAACTTGGAGTCCCAGATTGGAGTTTTCATGGTTAAAAACCTTTCAGGCAGACAGCAGGACAGAAAGATAGCGGAATCAATCACCCCCCATTTCTCCATAGTCTGTTTGCACACCTGGGAAGTATGGTCCGTGCAACACACAAGATGTGGTCTTGGTGTGTCACATGGGTCAAAAACACCAGGCTTGGTCACTTCCATAACAGCTGATGGGCTCTTACTCACATTTACTGTAGCGGGTAAATAAGTGTAGGTCATGTGCTCAGAGACATGTGTGAGAATAGTTTCCACAATGACGCAGAAGGAGGAAGAAGCAGCAGACATGGTTAATTTGGCAACCAGTGGGTCAGTAGGCCCAGTAGTACGCATTTTAGCACAATAAGATTCCTACGGTAAGGCATGTTGCTTGCACATGTGCTGGTTCATCCATGTAGAACTCAATCTATTTTAATTTTTCTTCTACCGACTCATTTACAATGTTGGCAGATAATAAAAGTTGGGTCATCCTTTGTGTTCTCAAAAAATGCCCAAGCTTGGCAACCCTTCATGCGAACTGCATCACATGACCGCTGCTGGCCACAGCCAAAGTTTTGGCTCAGGATATAGTGCTTCTCATGGTCGCATCGCTATGTGTTTGTTATGGGGGTCAGCACTGGGGGCAATTGCAAAGAAGAACTCCATCAAGGAAGACCTCCGTGAAGACAACCTGCCTTTTGGTGGCACTTCACATTTGAAAATTTCTTTGCATGTGAGGTGAAAAGAAAGGGTATCTTTTTCATGTAGACTATATCGACATCATCAGACTTGGAGTGACTCATTTTTACCCTAGTTTGGCCGCATCGCTGCCCTTGCATACACAGATAAATGAAGACTCCATTTGGAAAAGCCGCAGCTCAGCGATCAAGAGATAATGTTTCACATGCAGGAGTTTCTGCAAATATGATGAAGAAAAGGACCTCTCACAAGAAACAACGAAGTAATATGGGACAAAGTAAACCAATTTCTCAATCAATAAGAAATATTGTAGATTGCAGGATACAACATGGCTGGAAAGAGGGCAGTGGTAGAAAAACTCAATGGAATTGGATTAACTACCAGTCAACACTTCTCTTTATCCTATAAAATGTGATGGATTTGATTGTGTGTTAGACTTGAGCTTCACAAAGATGAAAGGGTGTCTGCGTTCGACGAACTACCAAATAGAGTTGCATTATCCTAAATTAGTGATGCTTATTTAGAAGAGGGGCGGCATTAGGGACACCTAAAGGGAAGGCCTCTATGAAGACAACTTGCCTTTTGGTAGCACTTTATGGTTAAAAATCTATTTGCGTTTGAGATGGAAAGAAAGTGTATCTTTTTCATGTAGACTGTAACGATATAATCAGACTTAGATTGACTCATTTTCACCCTAGTTTGGCAGCATTGCTGCCATTGCATACAGATATGAATGAAGACTCCATTTAGGAATTGCCAACAAAACTTCCTCGGCTTCCTCCTCTTCCTCATCTGCTGAGCTACACAGCTGCATGCCTCTGGGTTCACACCAAGTGGGATCTACAACTGC
The DNA here is from genome assembly GCF_048569485.1 of Anomaloglossus baeobatrachus. Classification (NCBI taxonomy): domain Eukaryota; kingdom Metazoa; phylum Chordata; class Amphibia; order Anura; family Aromobatidae; genus Anomaloglossus; species Anomaloglossus baeobatrachus. Next base: position 493,887,126 of record NC_134354.1, read on the forward strand.
ATCATCAGTCTCAATGTTGTCCCACTCTTCCTCTTCGTAACCTTACATCACATAACAGTAAGTGTGCAGCTCATGTATCTGATTCTCATTATCAACACTTCAACCCCTGGGGTTTAACGTCAGTTGAAGAGAGTGGAGAACCTGCTCAGACCCTAAATCGTCTGGGCAAGGATCCAACTGACACATATTTTGGGCATTGGTGCACAGGCTTTCCTTCTCTAGAGTCTGGGAATCTTTGGAGCAGAACCCTCAAACCCATGGGATATAATGTGTGAATAGCTCTGCAGACTCACTCATGTGTGATTCACCACAGTGAGTTTGCCGGTTGGAGATTTGTGACGCTGGGGATATGAGTGTAATTGTTGTAGCACCTCTGGCAAATTAACTATTTGTGATTATGAGGTGCAGGAAGAGGAGAAGAGGTCACTTGATGCACCGCTTGCCATACAATATAGCAAATGCTTTTTATCAGCCTCATTTAGACATTGAAGCAATGTGCGGCTGCTAAGGAAATCTAGTGGAGTAGGCTGTCCAGTATCAGAGCTTGTTGTCATTTCTCTTGGGATAAATGAGCTGTTGTTTGCTTACTGGAGCTTTGAAGAACACAACTTCCCACATGTACACCTACAACACCCCGCCTATTTAGTCTTCCACCACAACCTCATCCTGATTTACCACTCATGGTTGATGTACCTTTCCCCATTCAAACTTATGTTTTTCAACCCTATGGCCATACCTGTCAGACACCTGATACAAAAGATAAATTATTTACTTCATGCCTGAGTTGGAAATATTGTAAAGACACTGAAAAGTACCAATGACTCCAAATGTAGTTTACTACGTCATTTTCAGCAGAACCTGAAAAGTGCCCAGACCTTTTTAGCTACTTCACTCGCAAATTAAGAGCAGGCAGTACTAACAAACAATATGTACAAATGTGATTGACAGCGTAATTTTCAGTGGGCAGGTGACAAGACCTTTTTACCTAGTTCACCAGCAAATTTAGAGCAGGCACTAGTAAGTAACAATACCTAGAACTCCTTTTACTTAAGAGGGAGGCATCATGCATCCTGAAGTTGGAAAATAGACATCCAATTAACATGTCTACCAAATTTTAGGTTTTTATTTTGCAAATTTTTTGGGTGGGGGAGAGGGGGGGTGGGGGTTGCATTTTCTTTTATTTTATGTGTCATTATTTAGTAACTTCCAGCACGACAGTATTTACTATGTACTACGTAACAGTGATAATGGATCTGTTTTTCGATCCACAATCTGTGAAAGTCTGTGAAGTTTCCTCCATCTAATTGATTAATCTTTATAACAATGATTTTCCTTCATTCAAGCAACATTTGAGTGTTGGTATGTAGTTTAGTTTCCTCTAAACACTCAGTATAAAGCCTCTTTTACACGTCAGTGAAAAACACATGTTTTTCACTGACGTGATGAAGGTATATATTTCCCTTCATGTGCCGTGATTTTAGCACATGTGTGATCTCCGTGTGCTATCCATGATAATACACGGAGATCAGGCACTTATATTCATCTGTCCACACCGCTGCTGTCTGTGGTGTTGAAGTCTCCGCTGTTTCCCCGCTGCAGCTACTTCTGGGGTGGCTGTGCAGTGCATATGTATGAGCATAATTAACCATCCTGAAAGCAGGAGACAGCAGCGGCTGGAAACGAGTGAGTTTAAAAAGCTTTTTATTTTAAATGTACATGATTTTTCTGGTATGTATTTCATGGATCACACCATAGTGTGATCTGTGGGACATCAATGATGCCAAACAAAAAAAAAACGGACTTGTCTCCTTGCGGATCACACGGACATACATGTACGCTACACGGAAACAACATGTCAGTAAAAAATCACTGTGTGCGCAGACCCATTGATTTTAATGGGTCTGCATATGTACGTGCTTCTAGTACGTATAAAAACTGCAACATATGTACCAGAATCACTGATGTGTGAAGGGGGACTAAGATGTTTCAATTTATGCTGCAATGTTTCATCATTATTTCCATTCATTGTTTGGATGGTTTATATGTTTGTATTCTTATTTATTGCAGTATTAATGAAGACTACAGATCCAATGGACTATTTATAATAACCCTTGGGCTTATGTTCCATGATTTTTTTTTCATATTTCTTTACATTTTTTGAATAGTCTATTAGCTTTAACATATCTGGATTAACTTTGTCTGCTGATGCATCCTATGTGAGAGTAGATCCTTAACAAAAGGACTCAATTTAACACCTGGTTTTATGACTCACTACATGGACACACTTCACACCTCCACCAGAAGAACTTCAGAAGTGATCTGAACAGACCATTTCTAACTCATCTGCATTTCTCACCGAAACATTAATTTTATTTCCTTAGCTTATCTTTAGGAGGCATTCATTCATTTAAATGTTGCGATTTTGTCTCAGTAATTCATTTCTAATATGCCTGAAGAAGGAGCCTTGATGCTCTGAAAGCTTGCTAATATATTTTTTCTGGTTTGCCTATAACGGTATCACTCCTAAAATAGTTTTGTCATTCTTGGGACATAGTATTTCAATTGATTTTTCTGGCTAAGGCCCGTTTTACACGTCAGTGAAAAACACAGACGTTTTTCACTGGCGTGTAAAACACGGACATGTCCCTGCGTGTGCCGAAAATCACGGCACACGTGGGTTGTCTAAGTGCAATCCGGGCTCCGTTCTCCGTGGCCCGTGATTGCACTTAGAGATTCACTCACCTGCGCCCGCTCCCGCTGTCCATGGTGCTGATCGCTCCCGCGACGCAGCATACGGCCGGCGGTGACCCCCGCAGCAGCTGCTTCCGGGTCGGCTGTGTCGCGCATAATGAATATGCGCGACAGTAATCAGCCGGCACAGAAGGAGCAGGGAGAACGGGCTGCAGAGGACATCGCTGGACGCCGGGTGAGTTAAAATGTTTTTTATTTTAAAAGCACGTTTTTTTCTGGCACGTGTTTCACGGACCACACTCAAGCGTGGTCCGTGGAACATCAGTGATGCCAGAAAAAAATGGATATGTCTCCGTGCAGCAATCACGCACACGCGGGTACGCCGCACGGAGACACGTGCAGTGAAAAATCACTGACGTGTGAGCAGACCCATTCATTATAATGGGTCTGCTTATGTCAGTGATTCTGGTACGTTTAAAAAAAAGCACAAACGTACCTGAATCACTGACGTGTGAAAGGGGCCTAACACGGTACCACAATATATTGTATTGCACAATGTAAGAGCATTGAAGACACCTTGTTTAAATGTCCATGAGCTCTCCTGGACTAACTCTGCCTGCTGATCCTTTTACTTGGATTTTTGAAAATACCAGATTTTGAATGTCTATGAGTTTTCCTACACAAAATTGGCCTGCTGACTTACCTACCTAATTATACTGAACACACATTTTATTGAAGATTGTTGCTCATGCTTTGTCCATGGCTTCGAATAGATACCAGGTGGGTTTATCCACTATTATAAACCGTTCATGGACTTCTCGCTATTGTTTATCTGAGCTTTGTGGATTTTTGGATTTAGATAAATAGAAAATGCAATTTTTATATTTGCGTGTTTGTACTGCATTTATATTTTTCTGTATTTTTCTGTGTGTGTTAATTACAGTTAGGTCCAGAAATATTTGGACAGTGACACAATTTTCGCGAGTTGGGCTCTGCATGCCACCACATTGGATTTGAAATGAAATCTCTACAACAGAATTCAAGTGCAGATTGTAATGTTTAATTTGAAGGTTTGAACAAAAATATTTGATAGAAATTGTAGGAATTGTACACATTTCTTTACAAACACTCCACATTTTAGGAGGTCAAAAGTAATTGGACAAATAAACCAAACCCAAACAAAATATTTTTATTTTCAATATTTTGTTGCGAATCCTTTGGAGGCAATCACTGCCTTAAGTCTGGAACCCATGGACATCACCAAACGCTGGGTTTCCTCCTTCTTAATGCTTTGCCAGGCCTTTACAGCCGCAGCCTTCAGGTCTTGCTTGTTTGTGGGTCTTTCCGTCTTAAGTCTGGATTTGAGCAAGTGAAATGCATGCTCAATTGGGTTAAGATCTGGTGATTGACTTGGCTATTGCAGAATGTTCCACTTTTTTGCACCCATGAACTCCTGGGTAGCTTTGGCTGTATGCTTGGAGTCATTGTCCATCTGTACTATGAAGCGCCGTCCGATCAACTTTGCGGCATTTGGCTGAATCTGGGCTAAAAGTATATCCCGGTACACTTCAGAATTCATCCGGATACTCTTGTCTGCTGTTATGTCATCAATAAACACAAGTGACCCAGTGCCATTGAAAGCCATGCATGCCCATGCCATCACGTTGCCTCCACTATGTTGTACAGAGGATGTGATGTGCCTTGGATCATGTGAGGTTCCCTTTCTTCTCCAAACTTTTTTCTTCCCATCATTCTGGTACAGGTTGATCTTTGTCTCATCTGTCCATAGAATACTTTTCCAGAACTGAGCTGGCTGCATGAGGTGTTTTTCAGCAAATTTAACTCTGGCCTGTCTATTTTTGGAATTGATGAATGGTTTGCATCTAGATGTGAACCCTTTGTATTTACTTTCATGGAGTCTTCTCTTTACTGTTGACTTAGAGACAGATACATCTACTTCACTGAGAGTGTTCTGGACTTCAGTTGATGTTGTGAACGGGTTCTTCTTCACCAAAGAAAGTATGCGGCGATCATCCACCACTGTTGTCATCCGTGGATGCCCAGGCCTTTTTGAGTTCCCAAGCTCACCAGTCAATTCCTTTTTTCTCAGAATGTACCCGACTGTTGATTTTGCTACTCCAAGCATGTCTGCTATCTCTCTGATGGATTTTTTCTTTTTTTTCAGCCTCAGGATGTTCTGCTTCACCTCAATTGAGAGTTCCTTAGACCGCATGTTGTCTGGTCACAGCAACAACTTCCAAATGCAAAACCACACACCTGTAATCAACCCCAGACCTTTTAACTACTTCATTGATTACAGGTTAACGAGGGAGACGCCTTCAGAGTTAATTGCAGCCATCAGAGTCCCTTGTCCAATTACTTTTGGTCCCTTAAAAAAGAGGAGGTTATGCATTACAGAGCTATGATTCCTAAACCCTTTCTCCGATTTGGATGTGAAAACTCTCATATTGCAGCTGGGAGTGTGCACTTTCAGCCCATATTATATATATAATTGTATTTCTGAACATGTTTTTGTAAACAGCTAAAATAACAAAACTTGTGTCACTGTCCAAATATTTCTGGACTAACTGTATTGTTATGGATAAGTAATGCAGACATATGTTGTGGACATACACAGGTAAATGCATTTATGTCTGCATATACTTTTTTGGAAAGAGGTTTTGTTTTATATGCAAATACATCTTTTTTTTATTTTTGGTTTCCTTTAAGGTCCAGTCACACTAAGCAACTTACCAGCGATCCCAACAACGATAGGGATCGCTGGTAAGTTGCTAGGAGGTTGCTGGTGAGATGTCACACTGCGACGCTCCAGCGATCCCACCAGCAACCTGACCTGGCAGGGATCGCTGGAGCGTCGCTACACGAGTTGCTGGTGAGCTCACCAGCAACCAGTGACCAGCCCCCAGCGCCACGTGGAAGATGCTGCGCTTGGTAACTAAGGTAAATATCGGGTAACCAACCCGATATTTACCTTGGTTACCAGTGCACAGAGCTACACGTGCAGAGAGCAGGGAGCAGCGCACATTGCTTAGCGCTGGCTCCCTGCTCTCCTAGTTACAGCACACATCGGGTTAATTACCCGATGTGTGCTGCAGCTACATGTGCACAGAGCAGGGAGCAGCGCACACCGCTTAGCGCTGGCTCCCTGCTCTCCTAGCTACAGCACACATCGGGTTAATTAACCCGATGTGTCCTGCAGCTACATGTGCACAGAGCAGGAGCCGGCACTGACAGTGAGAGCGGCGGAGGCTGGTAACAAAGGTAAATATCGGGTAACCAAGGACAGGGCTTCTTGGTTACCCGATGTTTACCGTGGTTACCAGCCTCCGCAGAAGCCGGCTCCTGCTGCCTGCACATTTAGTTGTTGCTGTCTCGCTGTCACACACAGCGATCTGTGCTTCACAGCGGGACAGCAACAACTAAAAAATGGCCCAGGACATTCAGCAACAACCAACGACCTCACAGCAGGGGCCAGGTTGTTGCTGGATGTCACACACAGCAACATCGCTAGCAACGTCACAAAAGTTGTTCGTTAGCAGCGATGTTGCTAGCGATGTTGCTTAGTGTGACGGGGCCTTTAGGCAATGAATCCAACTACTGATTGCTCATGTCAGCTATGTTTCCTGGCGATGTTATGGTTAATGTTGGTTGTGAGAATTATAAGCCAACCAGGACTAGGTGGTACACAGTTCATTGAGAAAGCCTGCAAGTTCATTAAAAACGTAGTTTTACTGAATATAAACTTGAAAACAACAATGTATAGATAGCAGGCATAAATCTTCTCACACGTTTCAGTGTCACAGAGAGTCAGTGAGCACACATTCTTCACTTCAGTTGTTCCAACATCCAAAAGTCCTTTTCTTCCCAACACTACGAGGCCTAGTACTACATCACAGTCCTTGGAAAACATTTTCTTCCTCAAGTGGTTCCACGTCTTTTCCCTCTTAGAGGGATGTTGTCAATATTGCCGGACTGTGCTATAAGCTACTGAAGACACTTAGGGAACCCCCACTCAAGACACTACATTCCTTGTCCTGCCCGGTCTTGCACCAAGACACTTCTCTCTTATTCACCCCTTCCTTCTGTCATTGCACTGATCCGGCTCCACTAGATCACTCTGTGTCAAGGTCACCTCAATCTTTTTCTCACTTGTTCTCACTTTTCCTCAGTGATGCTATCTACTGTAATGGTATTCCTCTCTTCAGGACACATATGTCATGCGGCTCAGCTGCAACTTGGACCTCAGGTTAATTTATCTCTGTCACAGGATGGGCCCTATCTTTTTTTTTCCGTTGCAAAATTCTATTGCTACCACGCCTGGGTAGTGTCACCTGTTTCAAACTGCGGGAAGCCGACTATCAATCAACATGACACCAGCAGTCATACCTCGTAGAAAGAGCAGCCCAGAGAATAAGAGCTACTTTGCTGAAATGGAGCAGCTGAATCACCAACAGTGACCACTGTGAGCCGACCCAGGGTATAAAAGGCAGGAAGTTGCCTCTTTTAGCAACTAACCCCTTTTAAATTGAGCCACCCCCAAATGTCACATAAATCCAAAGAAAAGATTTTTGCAATTATAGATGTTGTTTCTCTGAAAATAATTAATAATAGGGCCATAATATTATGTGTTCTTCTGTCTATTATTTATGATGTCATTACATTATTTGACATTTTGACAACTAGTACAGTTCAGTATGTAATCTAGATTCGACAATGTTTTCATATCATACCATTTACAACTACAAGGATAAAATGGTACATTTTTTCGGAAGACTTATGTAACAGGTGCCCTATTTCCATTAGCATTCATAATTACTTAATGACAAATCAGATATGGTTCATTGATACTAACTATAGAAACATGCAATCTTAAGTAGATGGAATAATAAGCATATTCCTAAACCCATGCCTCTGATGACCATATCATGCAATCATTGTATTTGGTTTTAACTGTGAAATTTATATTTACACAGAGAAATACCAAATCCATGTAGTGCTGCTGCATTTTTCAGAATTAAGCTACAGAAGACTTAAGCCCGCTACACACGCTTCAATATATCTCACAATCCGTCGTTGGGGTCAAGTTGTAAGTGACGCACATCCGGCATCGTTTGTGAGGTATCTGCGTGTGACAGCTACATGCGATCAGGATTGAACGCAAAACCGTTGATCGCAAACACATCGTATCATTCTCTAGAATTGAGCGTTTTGTTGCACGAACCTAGTCAATTGTAACGTGTGACATCCCTCATACGATTTTGTTGTCTGATGCTATGTGCGCAGGTGTGCGCTCTGCACCGCAGCTTAAAAAAGGTCTGCTTCAGAGCGCAGCTGAAAAGCTGCGTTCTGAAGCGCCTCACAATGTCTGTCATGCACTAATCTCTGTCAGTCCGTCACTATCTCTGTCCCTCACTCTCTGTCCATGTCAGTCTATCCCCCTCTCTCATATACTCACCAATCCCCGATCCCCGGCGCTGCACGGCATTCACGCTGCTCCGGCGGCTTTTACTGTTTTGAAAAAGCCGGCCGCCCATTAAACAATTTCGTATTCCCTGCTTTCCCCGCCCACCAGCGCCTATGATTGGTTACAGTGAGACACGCCCCCACTCTGAGTGACAGGTGTCACACTGCACCCAATCACAGCAGCCGGTGGGCGTGTCTATACTGTGTAGAGAAATAAATAATTAAATAATTAAAAAAAACGGCGTGCGGTTCCCCCATTTTTAAAACCAGCCAGATAAAGCCATACGGCTGAAGGCTGGTATTCTCAGGATGGGGAGCTCCACGTTATGGGGAGCCCCCCACCCTAACAATATCAGCCAACAGCCGCCCAGAATTGCCGCATACATTATATGCGACAGTTCTGGGACTGTACCCGGCTATTCCCGATTTGCCCTGGTGCGTTGGCAAATCGGGGTAATAAGGAGTTATTGGCAGCCCATAGCTGCCAATAAGTCCTAGATTAATCATGTCAGGCATCTATGAGACACCCTCCATGATTAATCTGTAAGTTACAGTAAATAAACACACACACCAGAAAAAATCCTTTATTAGAAATAAAAACACACACATATACCCTGGTTCACCACTTTAATCAGCCCCAAAAAGCCCTCCTTGTCCGGCGTAATCCAGGATGATGCAGCGTCGCATCCAGCGCTGCTGCATGGAGGTGACCGGAGCCGCAGCAGACACAGCCGCTCCGGTCACCTCCACACAGCAAATGAACACAGCCGCGCGATCAGCTGCTGTCACTGAGGTTACCCGCGGCCACCGGTGGATGCAGCGGTGGCCGCGGGTAACCTCAGTGACAGCAGCTGATCGCGCGGCTGTGTTCATTTGCTGTGTGGAGGTGACAGGAGCGGCTGTGTCTGCTGCGGCTCCGGTCACCTCCATGCAGCAGCGCTGGATGCGACGCTGCATCATCCTGGATTACGCCGGACAAGGAGGGCTTTTTGGGGCTGATTAAAGTGGTGAACCAGGGTATATGTGTGTGTTTTTATTTCTAATAAAGGATTTTTTCTGGTGTGTGTGTTTATTTACTGTAACTTACAGATTAATCATGGAGGGTGTCTCATAGACGCCTGACATGATTAATCTAGGACTTATTGGCAGCTATGGGCTGCCAATAACTCCTTATTACCCCGATTTGCCAACGCACCAGGGCAAATCGGGAAGAGCCGGGTACAGTCCCAGAACTGTCGCATATAATGTATGCGGCAATTCTGGGCGGCTGTTGGCTGATATTGTTAGGGTGGGGGGCTCCCCATAACGTGGAGCTCCCCATCCTGAGAATACCAGCCTTCAGCCGTATGGCTTTATCTGGCTGGTTTTAAAAATGGGGGGAACCGCACGCCGTTTTTTTTAATTATTTAATTATTTATTTCTCTACACAGTATAGACACGCCCACCGGCTGCTGTGATTGGGTGCAGTGTGACACCTGTCACTCAGAGTGGGGGCGTGTCTCACTGTAACCAATCATAGGCGCTGGTGGGCGGGGAAAGCAGGGAATACGAAATTGTTTAATGGGCGGCCGGCTTTTTCAAAACAGTAAAAGCCGCCGGAGCAGTGAGAAAGCCGTGCAGCGCCGGGGATTGGTGAGTATGAGAGAGGGCTGCTAACTTCAGTTACTCAGGAGTTTAGCGGTCACCGGTGAGTCTTCACTGGTGACCGCTAATCAGGGCGCGACACAGACAGAGCCGCAGCATGACAATGAAGTCGGGTGAAGTTCACCCGAGTTCATTCTGACAGTGCGGCTCTGTCTGTGTCTGCTGTCGTCTGCCATTCAGCTCTGCTACATGGCTGTCTGTGTCTGCTGTTAGCGGCCATGTAGCAGAGCTGAATGGCAGATGACATAGTAAAAACGCATCCCTACACATTACACACGCTTGGCAAGTCAATAAATAAAAAAAAAAAAAAGGTGCTCAATGCATACGTCACAGAACACATGATCTAAAGGATCGCACACAAAATTGACCAATTTAACATAGACTACTAACGCTGGTGTGACAGCAAATGAACGACCAACGTGAAATCTCATAGATCCCGTATGCAACCTGGGCGTGTCACATCGCAAATGCGATTGTACAACTAATTGCAACGTGTAAAGTGGGCTTTAGTTATGAATTCAGAATTTGACCTTTTGAATTAAAGGCCTGATTTGATAATTAAGAAGTATTAGTACTAACATCAAGCTATTAGTCTCTGCTCAGTTCTTGCTTTTCTTTTTCTTCCCTCAGAGGTATGTTGGGAGCATTCCCCAATACATACCTCCAACAGAATGCTGTTGTGGCTTATTTCAAACACTGACTCATTGTAAAGCCCCCCTTTACAAGTCAGTAATTCCAGTAAGTATGTCGCCATTTTAATATGTACCAGAATCCGGGACATACGCAGACCAATGAAAATCAATGTGTCTGCTCACATATCAGTGATTTCTCAGAGACCGCATGTTCGTGTGGCACACACATGTGTCTGTGTGTTCCACATGGAGACAAGTCCATTTTTCTCCACAGAAAACACAGTGGTGTGATTCCATATGACACATACCAGAGTCATAACAGGTCATTAATAGACTTGAGCGAACCTGTGAAACAGAACTTCTTATGATTTATGGAGTATTTGACTAATAGTAGTCTTTTTAACAGATTCTACCTCTGAGCTGTGGATCTCTTCATCTCTTTCAGAATGACTATAAGCCTCTTGGCTAGATCTCCAAGTAGTGCTTGAGTAGTTAATTTAGGTTGAGAGCCATGTGTTGGTAGGTTTTCAGTTGTCCCTTCCGCTTTTCATTTCCGTAATATGGATTGAACAGTGCTCTATGAAATGTTGAGAGCTTGGGCTATTTTATTTTTATAACCTAATCCTGCTTTACTCTTCTCCACAACTTTATCACTGGCCTGTCTGGTCTGTGCCTTGTTTTTCATGATGCTGTTTACTCCCTAATGTGCTCAAACAAAAGTCTCAGGACTTCACAGAACAGCTGTAATTATGCTGAGAATAAATTACACATAGGTGGACTCAATTTACTAATTAGGTGACTTCTGGAGACAATTGGTCACTCAAGTTTTTATTTAGAGTTTTCAGACTACAGAAGGATGAACAGAAATGCATGTCACAATTTTCACATTTTTAAAATATTTAGAAAACTATGTATCATTAACTTTAAACTTAACAAATACTTGATAAGTTGTGTTGATATGTCACATAAAATGCCAATAAATAACAATTAAAGGGAATCTGTCACCACTTTGACCTTTGCAAACTGTTAATATGGTCATACAAGTTTCAGAAGGCTAAAAAAGCCATACCTTTATGTCTCATATCAGATGCCTTGTTGTTGAAATATCACCTTTCATCCCTTTATATAAATGAGCTCTTCCAGGCTAAGGGGCGGATGCTGTCTGTAAGATAAATCTGCCTCCAAAGCAGAGATTATTTATAAAAAGGGGTGATACCAGTGTGATGGCCACTCTCTGCTCTCACTGCAGAGCTGTATGTGATTATAAGGGTACGGTTCCACTTGCGTCTTGCACGGAGGAGTACAATCCGATAAATCATTGGGTTGCTCTCTCACCAGTGCAAAACTATGGGGCAGTGTCCATCTCTAAATGATTTCTCATGCCATAGCGGCATGAAAAATGAATCGCAGCATGCTGCGTTTGGTAGTGAATCTCGGTTCATGCACCCCCATACAAGTCTATGGGATTGCGTGAAACATGGCACTGCACTCGCATGTAATCCGAGTGCAGTGCAATATACGCAGAGACCGACAGCTGAGGAGATGGGGAGAAAGTGTTCACTCCATCTTCTCCGAGTCTGTGATACTATCGCAAGATCACATCACAGTCTGATGACCCTCAGCTGACACCAGCAGCAGAGGGTCCTTAGCATATCACTTCCGATGCTCTCACATCTCACAGCTATACACTATTGGATTCATACCCTTACTGACACTTCTGCAGGTGCCTCTCAGCTTCTGCTTCCAGGCTGACAGTGTTGCGACATTGTTGTAATGAAGCAGAGTTCAGGGAGTTGCAAAAAAATCTGTTTGAAAGAAGTCAAATTTCATTTCTCCTGTTCTGTGTCAGTTACTTGTCTTACACTGGTAACACCCCTTTTATTTAAAATAAGCTCTGGAGGAGGAATTCTCTTCCAGTGTCCTCCCCATAGCCTGGAACAGTTCATTTACATAAAGTGATAAAAGATGATTTTTCCACAACAAGGCATCTGATATGAGACATAAAGGTATGGATTTTTTCAGCATTCTACAACTTGTATGCCCATATTAACAGTTTTAAAAGGTCAAAATGGTGACAGATTCCCTTTACGTTTGTGGGTGTAATGTGGAATAATTCACAGGGTATAAATACTTTTCAAGGCACTGTATACGGCAAGCAAAGCATGTTTAATTCCTTATATAATATTATATATTGTTGCATAGTTTTGTCTTTTTTTATGTTTTATTTTTCTACATTATCCATCTGTATTTTCACAACATGATACAGCAAGGAGCAGTTGCACTTCGGGAATATATTGGATGTTTCATCTCAGTTTTTTTATATACCGTACATGTTTCTCTACTTGAAGGCATTTTTTCTTCAATTGATTAGAAATGATGAATCGACCCTGTGAATTGATTTCAAGTAAAAATATATATAAAATTCCCAAGTCCCAGCAAATTCGATTCACGGGGTGTTCTTTTTTCATCTTTAAAAATAAGTACACATAAGTTTTGCATACCTGTTTTATTTTACTAGTCTATTGTATTTACTGTACACCCCACATCAATACTGCGTGCTTTTGTCACTAGCTCCTTTTTGGGCATAACCTTTGCGCACTTAGATAGCAACGTAGCATCTTTTGCTGTGGAATTTTTTGTAAAGTGTGGGATAATTTGAAAAAAAAAAATTTTTAACAAAAGGAAAAAATAAGGTTAATACTTTGCATAGCTGTTTTAATAGTCAAAATTAACAACTCTACATGCCATAAAAACAAGTTACTTTCTTGGCGTGTGTCTTCCGAGCACTGTAGCTTTCCAGGATTGCAGGATTGCGTCACTGCAACGCCGATGGAGCCAGGTGAGTAAAGATTTACTGCGGCATGGATTTAAATGGCACATCTTGACAGTGCTATTTAAGGAGTTAACTGACGTGGGTGGAACACAGATTCACTCATGCCACTCCTGTTCAAATCAGAGGGGATGATTGTTTTTTCTCAACTTTGTGGTTGCTTTGTATAGTATCATATGTGATTGCATTTTTACTTTGTTGTGCATTTGCACTAACCCACTTTTCCCTATTGTACCTGGGGTTTTGGGTTTTCTACCACTTCCTGTCTTCTTGTTTTTATAAATTGCTCATATTTGGTGTATTTTTAGTTGATCCCATTTTATTATTTGTTATGCTTTCTAAACTTTTCTCTTTTGGTGCAGTGGCAATCGATGTAATGGTTTAAGGGGTTGATGCCAGTTGTGAATTGACAACCGGCATCAAGCTCAAGGGTTAGAAATGGAGAGGTATCCCTCAATCACCCCCATTACAAACCAAGTAGATGTAAAGAAAAAAAACGCAGAAAAAATGCTTTATTTAATCACCCTGACTATAGCCTTCATTCACCAATTTATTAAAATAAATTTAAAAAATCCTTGAAGTTCTGATGTAATCTACATGGAGGTCCCTCAACGTTCAGAGAATAAACTCAATAGGTTGGAACACCTGCCACTGCCGACTTTCATGTTACCTTCTGTGAGAACTGCTGATGGCAGTGAACTGTAGTGACCCTATGAGGTCATCACTCTTCAAATCAGCTGGGTCACACAAAAGTTAGGTTGAGAACCTCCGGTGGCAGTGACAATCGGTGATGTCCCAAGGTCACCCCAATTCACAGCAGCCGGGTCACAAAGAAAGTAGTATGAGAGCCAGCAGTAGTTAACTACAGTAATTTCATGACTTCCGCAGAGTTCACTGTGGCCGGCGGTACTCAATTTACCTTCTGTGTCAGCTGATTGCTGTGAACTGTAGTGTGACCTCATGAGGTCATCGCATTTTATTTCTCAGGTTCGCTTTTAGGGACTACTTCGGATTTTTTGGATTACATCACAACTTCAAGTCTTTTTTATTTTTTTAATAATATGGTAAATGAGGACAAGAGTTGAGGGGCTTAAAATGTTTTTGTGAGAGTTTTTTTGTATTTACAACAACTGAGTAAGTAATGGGGGTGTCTGATAGACACCTCTTCATTATTAGGCTAAGACCGCACTTTGCTTTTTACCTGCTTTTTACCTGCTTTTTCCACTGCAGCGTTTAATGCCAAAACCGATGTGTTCTGCTTTTCAAGCTTAGTCTATGGGCATTTGGGTTTCTAGACCGCACTATGCTGTTCAAAATGCTGCCTTTTTGTGGCAGAAATTTGGGCAAAAACTCTGCTTTGCAGTTCTAAACGCAAATGGCAAAAACAATTGACATGTCTAATCTGAATCTCCTTCCTTTAAGTTTCATCTCATTGCTTATTGTACTTCCTTGTGCTAATGTGAATAGGGTACAATTCCAGAAGTGACAGAGAAACAGAAATAAAATCAAAGGTGTAAACAGCACCTGTTATGGTTTGTGAGTCTGGCCATTAGATCCTGTGTCTTATAGCTAAAGCTGCTTTATACTGTATGTTTAGTTTATAATGAAATGTCTGACAATTTATTTTGTATTGGCGTGTGACCTGTTTTGCTGTGTAATATAAGGGAATAACGTTTATAGCAATAGTCAATTTTAAATAATTTTTTGGGGTGAAATTGTTTTTGTGAGCCAACGATCAAACCCAAGAAATGTGGATCCTGCAAATTATTATGCAAACACCTTTTTCACAAAATATACTGTATAGCATATACTTTGCTTCTAAATCAGACATTATATGATGGCTTTCAGCAACATAATGTAGTATTATCTCAGAGATCAAATACACTGACTTAAAACTTTCTCCACTCCATTTCGATAAGATTAGTTGTTAGAGATCTGCCTATGGTGATGTTGATTTTGCTAAATAACCATTGACAGTCTAAGGTAAAGCTGCAAATGAGGGCTAAAGTGTGTCAATAGTGTTTCACAAGAACAATTTCAGGCAAGAGTTGTACTTGTTGGAACATTTTGACATGTATTTAGTGATGAAACGTTGTAAGTTTTCAGTGTTCCGAGACTCGCTGTTAGCTGTAGTGTTTTATTGATTTTTTTGTTAAAATGCACATGGCCACCTGGGACATCACTAAGATTGTAGCAGCAGAAAAGAAATAACTGGAAGAACTGCCTACATTTGATTGTCTCCAAAGTTAATTAACAGTGACTCTTGCACTTGAATTATCATTTTTTCATAAAAGATGCTTATATTTTTGTATACTGGTATATAAATTTTAGAAGATTCTATGGATATATATATATATATATATATATATATATATATATTCTGTTAAATATATACAGTATATATATATATATATATATATATATATATATATATATACATCATGTGCAGAATTATTAGGCAAGTTGTGTTTTAGAGGATTTTTTTTTTATTATTGATCAACAACTATGTTCTCAATCAACCCAGAAGACTCATAAATATCAAAGCTTAATATTTTTTGAAGTTGGAGTGTTTTTTTTTTAGATTTGGCTATCTTAAGAGGATATCTGTTTTTGCAGGTAACTACTACTGTGCAGATTTATTAGGCAACTTAATAAAAACCAAATATATTCCCACCTCACTTGTTTATTTTCACCAAGTAAACCAATATAACTGCACGAAAGTTAGAAATAAACATTTCTGACATGTAAAAACAAAACCCCCAAAAATTAGTGACCAATATAGTCACCTTTCTTTATGATGACACTCAACAGCCTACCATCCATAGATTCTGTCAGTTGCTTGATCTGTTTACGATCAACATTGCGTGCAGCAGCCACCACAGCCTCCCAGACACTGTTCCGAGAGGTGTACTTTTTTCCCTCCCTTTAGATCTTACATTTTATGAGGGACCACAGCTTCTCTATGGGGTTCAGATCAGGTGAACAAGGGGGCCATGTCTTTATTTTTTCATCTTTTAGACCTTTACTGGCCAGCCACGCTGTGGAGTAGTTAGATGCATGTGATAGAGCATTGTTCTGCATCAAAATCCTGTTTTTCTTTAACGAAACCGACTTCTTCCTGTACCACTGCTTGAAGAAGTTGTCTTCCAGAAACTGGCAGTAGGTCTTGGAGTTGAGCTGCACTCCATCCGCAACCCGAAAAGGTCCCACAAGTTCATCTTTGATGATACCAGCACATACCAGTACCCCACCTCCACCTTGCTGGCGTCTGAGTCAGAGTGGAGCTCTCTGCCCTTTACTGATCCAGCCTTTGGCCCATCCATCTGGCCCATCAAGAGTCACTCTCATTTCATCAGTCCATAAAACCTTTGAAAAATCAGTCTTACGATATTTCTTGGCCCAGTCTTGATATTTTATCTTATGTTTTTTGTTCAAAGGTGGTTATTTTTCAACCTTCCTTACCTTGGCCATGTCCCTGAGTATGGCACACCTTGTGCTTTTTGATATTCCAGTAACGTTGTGGCTCTGAAATATGGTTAAACTGGTGACAAATGGCCTCTTGGCAGATTCACGCTTGATTTTCCTCAATTCATGGGCAGTTATTTTGCGCCTTTTTTGCCCAACATGCTTCTTGCGACCCTGTTGGCTATTTGCTATGAAACACTTGATTGTTTGGTGATCACGCTTCAAAAGTTTGTCAATTTCAAGACTGCTGCATCCCTCTGCAAGACATCTCACAATTTTGGACTTTTCTGAGCCCGTCAAATCTCTCTGCTGACCCATTTTGCCAAAGGAAAGGAAGTTGCCTAATAACTAAGCACACCTTATATAGGGTGTTGATGTCATTACACCACACTCCTCCTCATTACAGAGATGCACATCACCTGATTTACTTAATTGGTAGTTAGCTCTCAAGCCTATACAGCTTGTTAATTGGTAGTTGTATCTCAAGGCTTTACAGCTTGAAGTAGGACAACATGTATAAAAATTATCATGTGATCAAAATACTCATTTGCCCAATAATTCTGCACACAGTGCATATATATATATATATATATATATATATATATATATATATATACACACACACACACACACACACACACAGTGTTTTACTTGGATTACTGATATAATTAATTATCTGGGTTATTCTATTTATTTTAGCCCTATAGTCTTCATTGCAAAAAAAACCTTTTTATTGGTCTACAGTCCCTGATAACAGTCATATTGTCAAGGTAAGCAAGAACTGGCTTTGTACAAGAAACACAATTCACTGTACAGTACACTGGCGGACACAGATGGAAAAGGGCCCCTGTGCAAAAACAGTAAATGGGAATTTTACAGTCCAATAACTCATCAAAATGAACAATTCCTCCTGCTTCGAAGGTACTAATGGGCCCCGTTCTCTTGGGACTCTGTACAGCTGTACAGGTAGCACCAATGATATGTCCACCCTTGTACAATAGATTTTTTATTTTCATCTCATAATATATTGAAAATAATATGGTTTTGGCCCTCATATATAACACACTGGAGATAATTTTTCTGTATTTAGTCCAAATGTAGAAGGTGAGCAAAGATTTGACTCAGCAAAGCCACAGAAGACAGATGCTATTGCCTTTATAGAGACGTCTGGTTGCAAAGCCCACCAACAACAACATCACATTCCAGCTATGAACCATGGCAATGGCCACAATATGGTTTGTGGCTTCTATGCTGTGGTGGGACTTGGATACTGTGGGATCATTGAGGAAATAATGGATTCCAATGTATAGCAAAAACATTTTATAGAAGAATTTAAGGGCACGAATCTGTGACCTCAAGATGAAGGGATTTTTATTGGTGCAATAAGATATTTATGATAAGCACAAAAGAATATTACTACAAAAGCATTGAAAAGATGGAAGATTTGTGTTTTGGGTTGGATACTTGAGGATTAGTGAACACTGCTAGAAGAGTGAGTGCCTGCTTTTCTATCATCAGAGGAGAAGCATTGAAACTCAATTACAGCAAAGATCAAGAGGATATTTCAGGATGAACTGAATATGAGTATAGACTTAAGCTTGAGCATTAGTATAAATTTGGTGATACTGTGAATGGATCTGGTTAATCTGCTTGACCTGACATTTATATTATCGATGAAAATGGGAGGAATGGTCCAAAGAAAAGTCTATCCCTTTAGGCAGGATCCTTAAGATCTATGGATTGCAGCCTTTTTTGAAACGAAGATATTTTTTCTGGGTAGATTTGAAGGCCATTAAAAAATTCAATATTGATACTGTTTTTCCTATGAATAGAGTTCATACTTTTATATCTTTCTTTAACACACATATAAAGAATTCTATTAGAGTTGAGTTGCAGAAAAACAGAACAAATGTAAGATATATACTGTACGTTTTTATATTTTGGGATTGATTGAGATGTCAACTAGGTAGATCAGGATGTATTGATTGAGAACATCCCTAAAGATATATTTCACATACTGATGGAAAACAGCAGATTTTCTTAAACTGTATAACATCACTAGGTATTCACAGTGCCCATCATGGAATTAAAAGTGGGTTTTCATGTGTCTGCCTTCTTGATCCAAACAAAATTACAGAACCCAATATGTTCAACTTGGTAAAACAATGATGCAGCTGAACTAATCTGAAATCAATAGTGAGCTGTAATAGAGGGAATCTGCTAATCTTCTTCAGTAATCAATATATATTTTTAATACTCCAAACAACTTCTAAATAATGAAAAGTTTCTTGGTTGGGAGTATAGAGTCACATATAAACCTTTAATCAATTTTTATATATATATATATATATATATATATTCAGAGAGAACCTTAATCTTTGATAAGGAGGGCAGGTATACTCTACCCCTGTGAGAGTGTGATCTAGAAGGAGAGGTGTGACGCCCTGGGCAAGCCAGGGGTCACAGGTCATCACACCACCACACCCTACACCCCAGTTAGGAACATCAAGGCTACCAAAATCCTTGTTGCCTTCCTCCAGGGGCTGATGTTCACACCAGGGGGTGGGCCAGGCGGTTGGCTCATCCCACCGAGGAGTACACAGCCCTGGAGGCGGGAAGAACCAGGCAGTTCAGTTAGGGTGGTAAAGAAGCTAAGTGAAGTAGAAGGAAGTGGCAGTGGAGCAAAGGAGAAAAGTTGAAGTAACAGAAAAAGAGTAGTAAAGCCTGAAGTTGGTCCGGCTGAGTGCCAGGACAGGGTCAGCAAGGTCAGCAGACGGCGGTGACAGTCTGGAGGGGGACTGCTCGGAGGTTGCTGGAAGGACCGCGGATGGGTAGTGGCCCGGCGGTCTGGAGCAGTATACAAAGAACAGTCAGCACCAGGGCAGGGGCCTCTCGGACCCCGGCAAGGCTAGGAGTCGCCGTAAATGTGCCAAATCCGTCAGTGAAGGGGACGTCTGTCTCCAAACAACCAAGTCCCGATTGAAGGCAACAGTCCAACCATTTGAGGAGAGATACCGCCACCGCCAGGGCACCAGTTTCTCAGGGCCAGCGCCTGCGGGCAAAGTAGGGCTCCTCCGGCCCATATCCAAGCCGGGGAGCGGGTTACCGGTGGGAACCCATCGCTACCAACACAGAAACATAGGTGCAGGACAGAGTGACCGTCACCGTCACCTACTGGGGAAAGCAAGTGCAGCCGTCCGTGGGAACTGTCTTTCCAGCCGTGTGTTTTACCGAGAACTGTGTCATCGTCTCAGGCTGAGTGAGTACCACAGTGCCGCAAGGCACAGCGCTGCCCCCGCGTCCCTGCGCCCACCAAGCCCTGCATCTCCCAACTCATCACTGGGCCCCGGGATCACCAACCCCTACCCACGGAGGGGCAACACAACAACTGGCTGCTCCATACCATCCTTCCCGGGATCCCCATACAGAGCAGCGGTGGTGCTAACAAATCACCACAACCGTGGGTGGCGTCACGGACAATAAACAATCCCCACACCCAAAACAAACCCCCTTTCACTCACGGGCGAGGAGCGCCGCTCGAGTCCCCGGGATCCGGCCCATCGCTCGAGCCACCGAGCGGCAGCAGCAGCAGGCCGCAGTGCCAGCCGGACCCGAGCAGCAGAGGGAGAGCGCGGCGTCCCCTCCTCCGCCCGCGACAACTTGGCGTCACGAACAGGATCTTACCGCTCTGCCGTTGGGTAGAGGTGCGCCTTGTGACCGCCGGAGGGATCCGGCTGAAAATTTTCAGAAGTCGCCATCTTTGGCGCGAAAAGTTCCCGCTCGAGCGTCTTCTCGAGTAGCAGAGGCGCGAAGGCCAAAGCTCCGCCCCAATAGAGGAGGGGCCGGAAAGAAGCTAAGGTGGACGGAAACAAGATGTCTGCGCCCGACGGAGCCGCTGGAGGAGCGGTGGTCGCAGCCGCAGTGGCACCCGCGGATGGGAATGGGCCTGCCAGGTCCCGGCCGCGCTGGCGGGAGGTGCCGCGGCCCCCGCGCTCGCTCAGGTGATGCCTTTCTCCTTGCCCTATGCACCCGGAGCTGCCTGGCTACCGCAGTATGACGGGAAACCGGATGCCTTACCGGCCTTCCGGAAAAAGCTTAACCCGTTGCTAGAACTGTACCCCCTGACCGATAAGCAACGCGCAGCGATAGTGCTAGGCCAGTTAACCGGTGCGGCTGAGCAGGAGGCGGAGACCTGGGCCGAGGGGAGCCGGCTCTCTGTAGCCACCATCTTTGAGAAGCTACAGACTGCCTTTGAGACCCGGACTGAAGCTGAGCTGAGGATGCAGTTTTACCAGTGCCGGCAACGGGCTGTGGATAGCATTCGGGACTATGCTTTACGTCTGCAAACCGCCCTCTGCACGCTAAAGCGGGTGAATCCTATCAATGAGGCGGATAGCAACAAGATGTTAGTAGAGCAATTTGCGCAGGGGATGAGATCCCCTGAGGATCGCAAACAACTCCGGCTGTGGGCCCTGGAACACCCTGATGTGGACTTTGCTGTGTTAAAGGAACGGGCCATTAAAGCACTACAGCTCCCAGCCTCAGAAGTCCTGGAGCCAGCCCCGTGGCCCATTGAGACAGCCCCCGTGGTGGTGTCCCCTGCCCTACCAACCTATCCAACACCTGCAGCCCCAAGCAGCACTATGGAGGAACTGGCAGCCCAGGTCCGTCGCATGGACGGAGACCTCGCCAAGATTCTTGCTGCACTCCAACCTTTGACTAGATCTCAGCCTTCAGCACAGATACGGCTTGCCGACAGCCCTGAAGATGTCCCTTGGATGCAGGGGAGAAGTAATAGCAACCCGTGGAGCAGGCCTCCCATCTGCTACAAGTGCCATAAGCCTGGGCATTACATCCGAGAGTGCCCGTTAAACGAGCAACCCCTGAGGCCCCGGGCCAATCCTCAGGAGTAGAACCCCGTGGCCCCTCAGACTGGCGGGACCGGTATATCGGGGCCCGACCCATCATCCCCGTGGTTGTGGACGGCATACCGGTGATGGCTCTCTTGGACACTGGATCCCAGGTAACCACCATACCATATACATTGTACCAGCGGTATTGGGGGATAGACGAGCTGGCACCCCCAGATACTAGTATAACACTAATTGCTGCCAATGGACTCCCATTGACCCAAGTGGGGTATGAACAGGTGGCTATGACAGTAGGGCAAGCTGAACTGCAAAACCAGGGTATGATTGTGATCATGAATGAACCTAGTGATCATAACCCGAAGATAGTGCTAGGAACCAATGTGATGGAGCACTGTATGGGTGATGTGTTGGCCCTACTGCAGCAGCTGGCCGCCACGGCAGCGGGGAGCCGACAGAGAGCTGTGCAGCGTGAGATCCGAGCCTTGATGTACCGCCAGCATGTAAACTCAACAGGAGGAGAGATTGGTGGAGTGAGAGTGATGGATGTTGCTCCGTTGCTTGTGCCCCCTAGGAGTGAGATGATGATTTGGTGTAGGGCAGCAGTAGGGCCTCAGGGGCGTGACTACCCTGCCATGATGGAGCCCATACCCTCTGAGCACTGGTCCACTGTAATGGCCGCCCGAGGGGTGGTAGACGTGAAGAAGGGGAGAGTGCCCGTGATGGTGCTGAACTGTGGGGAGGAAGAAGTCAGGCTTCCCCGGTATGCCACCATTGCCAAGCTACTCACCCTGGATCCCCACACCATCCATGAAGCCAGTCCCTCAGTCTCCCCACCTACTACCAGCACTTCCCCGCCTCAAGGGGAGGTACATGAGTGGCACCAACAGCTACACGTGGGCACTGATAATACCCCTACACATCACAAAGCCGGGGTATACAGGGTGGTGCGGGAGTATGAACAGGTTTTCAGCAAACATCCACTAGACTTTGGGCAGATCAAGGGGGTCCAACACCATATCCCCACCGGGGAACACCCCCCTATCAAAGAGAGGTACAGGCCTATTCCCCCTGCACATTACCAGTGTGCCAAAGATATGTTGAGGAATATGAAGGAGGCAGGGGTTATTCGGGACAGCTGTAGTCCCTGGGCCGCTCCGTTGGTACTGGTCAAGAAGAAGGATGGTACCATGCGGATGTGTGTGGACTACCGGAAGATTAATCAGATAACCCATAAAGATGCCTACCCACTGCCCCGTATTGAAGAGTCTTTGGCCGCACTGAGAACTGCAAATTACTTCTCTACCCTTCACCTCACCAGTGGGTACTGGCAAGTGGCCGTGGCCCCGGAAGACCGGGAGAAAACCGCCTTCACCACCCCGATGGGGCTCTGTGAATTCAATAGTATGCCGTTCGGGCTGTGCAATGCCCCAGGAACCTTCCAACGGCTGATGGAGTGCTGTCTGGGACACCTAAACTTCGAGACCGTCCTATTGTACTTGGATGATGTGATTGTTTACTCCCAGACGTATGAAGCCCATCTGGAGCACCTGGCCGAGGTGTTCGCGTCCCTTGCCAAATATGGGATGAAGCTGAAGCCCTCTAAGTGTCACCTGCTGAAACCCAGAGTGCAGTACCTGGGGCATGTGGTAAGTGCAGAAGGTGTCACCCCCGACCCTGAGAAGATCACTGCCATCCAGGGCTGGCCGAGACCAACCACCGTGAGGGAAGTAAGGCAGTTTCTGGGTCTGGTGGGGTACTACCGGCGCTTTATCAAAGGGTACACGAAGATGGCTGCCCCCATGCAAGATCTCCTCGTGGGACAGACCAAAGGTGGTAGGCCCATCGGAGCCCCACTGGTGTGGGAAGAAAAGCATGAGGAATCCTTCTGCCAGCTAAAAGCGGCCTTGACTGGAGAAGAGGTCCTAGCGTATCCAGACTATGGCTGTCCGTTCATCCTCTACACTGACGCCAGCAATGTGGGACTGGGAGCAGTCCTGTCCCAGGTCCAGGATGGGAAGGAGAAAGTGATTGCTTATGCTAGCCGGAAGCTTCGGCCAACTGAAAGGAACCCTGAGAACTACAGCTCCTTCAAGATCGAGCTCCTGGCATTGGTATGGGCTATCACAGAGAGGTTCCGCCACTACCTGGCTGCAGCAAAATTCACCGCTTTCACGGACAACAATCCGTTGACTCACCTGGACACGGCCAAGTTGGGCGCGTTGGAGCAGCGGTGGGTGGCCCGGCTAGCCAACTATGACTTCACCATCAAGTACCGTGCTGGTCGTGTCAACATCAATGCTGATGCACTCTCCCGAATGCCCCATTTGTTGGAGGAAGGGTGCGAGGATGACGACCTCGAGGAGAATGAGTTGCCTGCATTTCACCAGCCATCAACTGAGAAGGTACAGGTACACCAACAACGGGTGGACTTGGACCCACGGCCCAGTCAAGAGTGGCAGGAGGCTCAAAACCAGGCGCCGGCTGTTCGCCTCGTCAAGACCCTGGTGGAACAAGGTGCTGTTGGAATGGACCCTGCCGCCCCAGCTGAAGCCCAGCGCTTGTGGAAAGAACGGAAATGGCTGTACCTACATCAAGGGAAGCTGTACCGTGAGCTGATCAACCCGAAGACTCATGAGAAAATCTGCCAGTTGGTTATTCCTCAAGCTGATGTAGCTACTGTTTTGCGGGCATACCATGATGGTGCCAGGCACTTCGGGTGGAAAAAGCTGGAGATGCTGTTGAGAGAGCGGTTCTACTGGAGTGGGATGCGGGAGTCGGTAAAAGCCTGGTGCCGGGAGTGTGGTCCTTGCATGCTGAGGAGGAAGGACGAGACCAGCCAGAGGGCGCCCCTACACCCGATCATCACACATCAGCCGCTGGAACTGGTCGCCTTAGACCATGTCAAGCTCACGCCCAGCCGAAGTGGGTACGCCTACGCGTTGACCATCGTAAACCACTATTCAAGATTCATGGTAGTTGTCCCCGTCAAGGACTAAACTGGTCGAACAGCCGCTCGAGCGTTCCAGGCTTATTTCTGCCGACCGCATGGATATCCCGAAAAGGTGCTTACTGACCAAGGCCCGGCTTTTGAAGCAGAGGTGTTCCACGAGTTCTGCCAGTTGTACGGCTGTAAGAAGATCCGGACCACCCCTTACCATGCCCAGACCAACGGCATGTGTGAGAAGATGAACCACTTGGTCCTGGGACTCCTCAAGACGTTACCGCTGGAAGAGCAGAACCTGTGGCCGGAAAAGCTACCCGACCTGGTCGATATGTACAACAATATCCCGTCCAGTTCCACAAAGTGCACCCCAGCATATCTGATGAGGGCTCGCCCCGGCCGCCTGCCGGTGGACCTGGAGATGGGGTTGGAGGCCCCGGAAGCACTCCCTTCAACAGCTGAATGGGAAACTCGTCGGAGAGCACAATACCGGCAGATTCAAGAATATGTCGAGAAGAACTTGAGTCGAAGTCGGGAACTGCAGGAGCAGCGCTTTAATCAAAAGGCGTCTGCTGGCCCTTTTCAGCCCGGAGATGTCGTCCTGAAGTGGAAGAGGAAAACCCACAAGCTGGATGACCAATGGGAACAGAACCCATACGACATACAGCCCACCGGATGGGAAGATGGGAAGGCTCACCAAATTAGTCGTGACCAAGGAGGCACTTTGGCCACAGTTTCCCGGGACCATTTGAAAAGGTGCCCACCAGCATTGAGGGCAATGGCTGAAGTACCAGTTCCTCCACCAGCGGAGAAGGCAGAAGAGGTTATCCACACTGTGATGGGTGACTTCCCAGCAGACTGGCCTACACAGAACGGCGCGGTGATTCTTCCAGTGATACTGTTCCCACAACCTGTGGATGAAGAAGTGGTGGAAGCGGTCAACCTTGAGCCAGAACCAGTGCCAGTGCCCAGGGATGAACCTGAGCCCAGCTCCCCTATGCCTCCGCCTGCCCCACATGATAGCAGGGAGGAGGAACCGGTTGTTCCCTCTACCCCACTACCCAGTCCTACTGACACCAGACCTCGGAGGTCCACCTGTTCCAACCTAGGTAGACCCCCACTTAGGTACAGGGAGACCGTCCTTTAAAGAGGGGATCAGGAAGTCAGTGTGTGTATGTTTGAAAAAGTTTGTTGAAAAAGAATGATAAGCAAAAATGATTACCGAAGTTTCATCAGATTGTCTGCAAACCGTGAGTGAGAAAACCGGCCGTTGCCGGCACCGTTGTCCCCGTGGGGACCGTTTGAAAGTTTTGCATGGAGGACTTTCCATGGACAAGCCCGTGAACTTGCAGGGCAACCACAAACGTTAGTGTCTTGTAAATAAGTTGTTTTACCGTTACCGTTTCCGCAGTTGCCGCCTCCGGAGAGGCAGGTTGGAGGGAGGGCCCTCAGCAGAGCAGGCTGGGGCCCAGCCACCACAGGAACCGGTGGCTACCCTCTGGAGGGGAAGGACAGATCCCGCTCGGGTAACTGGTGCTGGACTTGGGTCAAGGGGTGCTGCCTGGGTTTTAGGGGCAGCATCAGGGCCAGGTTGCTTGGGTGGGAGAGAGCGGAGACCGTAACCGTAAACCGTTAGTAACGTTTAAGCAATGAACCTTCCGCTGTGGGATGAAGCCATAAATTGTTATGTTTTCCTTTTCTATATATTTTGCAGAAAATAAAACCAGCGTTGGACGGGCAGCCCGCGGACGGTCTGCATTTTGCTAAGGGGGAATGTGACACCCTGGGCAAGCCAGGGGTCACAGGTCATCACACCACCACACCCTACACCCCAGTTAGGAACATCAAGGCTACCAAAATCCTTGTTGCCTTCCTCCAGGGGCTGATGTTCACACCAGGGGGTGGGCCAGGCGGTTGGCTCCGCCCACCGAGGAGTACACAGCCCTGGAGGCGGGAAGAACCAGGCAGTTCAGTTAGGGTGGTAAAGAAGCTAAGTGAAGTAGAAGGAAGTGGCAGTGGAGCAAAGGAGAAAAGTTGAAGTAACAGAAAAAGAGTAGTAAAGCCTGAAGTTGGTCCGGCTGTGTGCCAGGACAGGGTCAGCAAGGTCAGCAGACGGCGGTGACAGTCTGGAGGGGGACTGCTTGGAGGTTGCTGGAAGGACCGCGAATGGGTAGTGGCCCGGCGGTCTGGAGCAGTATACAAAGAACAGTCAGCACCAGGGCAGGGGCAAGGCTAGCACCAGGGCACTCTCGGACCCCGGCAAGGCTAGGAGTCGCCGTAAATTTGCCAAATCCATCAGTGAAGGGGACGTCTGTCTCCAAACAACCAAGTCCCGATTGAAGGCAACAGTCCAACCATTTGAGGAGAGACACTGCCACCGCCAGGGCACCAGTTTCTCAGGGCCAGCGCCTGCGGGCAAAGTAGGGCTCCTCCGGCCCATATCCAAGCTGGGGAGCGGGTTACCGGTGGGAACCCATCGCTACCAACACAGAAACATAGGTGTAGGACAGAGTGACCATCACCGTCACCTACTGGGGAAAGCAAGTGCAGCCGTCCGTGGGAACCGTCTTTCCAGCCGTGTGTTTTACCGAGAACTGTGTCATCATCTCAGGCTGAGTGAGTACCACAGTGCCGCAAGGCACAGCGCTGCCCCCGCGTCCCTGCGCCCACCAAGCCCTGCATCTCCCAACTCATCACTGGGCCCCGGGATCACCAACCCCTACCCACGGAGGGGCAACACAACAACTGGCTGCTCCATACCATCCTTCCCGGGATCCCCATACAGAGCAGCGGTGGTGCTAACAAATCACCACAACCGTGGGTGGCGTCACGGACAATAAACAATCCCCACACCCAAAACAAACCCCCTTTCACTCACGGGCGAGGAGCGCCGCTCGAGTCCCCGGGACCCAGCCCATCGCTCGAGCCACCGAGCGGCGGCAGCAGCAGGCTGCAGTGCCAGCCGGACCCGAGCAGCAGAGGGAGAGCGCGGCGTCCCCTCCTCCGCCCGCGACAGAGGAATATCACAATCATAGTGAAAATGGCTGAATGCGGCCCCAAAAGCTTTTGATGTGTCATGTGGACCTGTCCGGGAGACACCACAACCTTCTTCTTTTATTCATTTCTAACGTATTCATGTATTTTCCCAATCCATAAAATGCTTCATGGATTTATTAAAACTTTATCTCAAAAGTAGAAGTTTTGAGTATTTTTATGAGGAGGTTTTAGTGAGTTTATGATTTTTTTATTTAGCAGAAACTGAGCAGAAATTCTCCAAATCCTCCTCAAAAAATAAGCTTGGTTCTGGTGATGTATTAATGTACTGATGCAGGTTCTGGTGATGCATTAATGTACAGTACACTACAAAAGTGAATACACCCCTCACATTTTTGTAAATATTTTATTATATCTTTTCATTGAACAACACTGAAGATGTGTACAGCTTGTATAACAGTGTAAATTTGGTGTGCCCTCTACATAACCCAACACAAAATCATAAATGTTTAAACCGCTGGCAACAAAAGTGAATACACCCCTAAGTTAAAATAGCGAAATTGTGCCTAAAGTGTCAATAGTTTGTGAGTTTGTGTGGTCACCATTCTTTTCAAGCACTGCCCTAAAGCGGGCTTTACACGCTGCGACATCGCTAATGCGGAGTCGTTGGGGTCACGGATTTTGTGACGCACATCCGGCCCCATTAGCGATGCCGTTGCGTGTAACACCGATAAGCGATTTTGCATCGTTGCAAAAACGTGCAAAATCGCTAATCGGCGACATGGGGGTCCATTCTTAAAAATCGTTACTGCAGCAGTAGCGAAGTTGTTCCTCGTTCCTGCGGCAGCACACATCGCTGCGTGTGACGCCGCAGGAACGAGGAAGCTCTCCTACCTGCCTCCCGGCCGCTATGCGGAAGGAAGGAGGTGGGCGGGATGTTACTTCCCGCTCATCTCCGCCCCTCCGCTGCTATTGGGCGGCGGTTCAGTGACGCTTCAGTGACGTCGCTGTGACGCCGCACGGACCGCCCCCTTAGAAAGGAGGCGGTTCGCCCGTCACAGCGACGTCGCCGGACAGGTAAGTATGTGTGACGGCTGTTGTGCGACACGGGCAGCGATTTGCCCGTGTCGCGCAACAGATGGGGGCGGGTACCCACACTAGCAATATCGGGACCGATATCGCAGTGTGTAAAGTAGCCTTAACTCTTTTGGGAAGTTTTGAGTAATTTTATGAGGAGGTTTTAGTGAGTTTATGATTTTTTTATTTAGCAGAAACTGAGCAGAAATTCTCCAAATCCTCCTCAAAAAATAAGCTTGGTTCTGGTGATGTATTAATGTACTGATGCTGGTTCTGGTGATGCATTAGTGTACAGTATACCACAAAAGTGAATACACCCCTCATATTTTTGTAAATATTTTATTATATCTTTTCATGGAACAACACTGAAGATGTGTACAGCTTGTATAACAGTGTAAATTTGGTGTGCCCTCTACATAACTCAACACAAAGTCATAAATGTTTAAACCGCTGGAAACAAAAGTGAATACACCCCTAAGTTAAAATAGCCAAATTGTGCCTAAAGTGTCAATAGTTTGTGAGTTTGTGTGGTCACCATACTTTTCAAGCACTGCCCTAACTCTTTTGGGCATGGAGTTCACTAGAGCTTCACAGGAGCCACTGGATCCTCTTACACTCCTCTATGACAACTTCTCTGGTTGACCACGGTGAAGCCTGTTCTGAGTGAAACTTTACTTGTTAAACCAATGTATGGTCTTGGCAATCTTTTTCTAGCCTAGGCCATCTTAATGCAGCACAATTCTTTTTCTCAGATGCTCAGAGAATCCTTTGCCATGAGGTGCCATGTCGAACTTCCAGTGACCAATATGAGAGAATGTGTCAGCTATAACACCAAATTTAACAAACCTGCTCTCCATTCACACCTGAGATCATGTAAAACTACTTAGTCACATGACACTGGGGAGGGAAAATGGCTAATTGGGAAACATTTGGCCATTTTCACTTTGGTATATTAATGGCTGTGTGTTGAGTTATTTATTGGGTAAACCAAATTAATATTAATATATATATATATATATATATATATATATATAATATTTTAAATATATTATATATATATATATATTATATATTTCTACACTGAATACTTTACATTGTATCAAAGTGTCATATCTTAACTGTTGCCCCATGAAAAGATATAATTAAATATTAACAATAATGTGAGGGGTGTACTCACTTTTGGGATATAGTATAAGTATCCCTCAACATTTTTAGAATTCATTTGGTATGTCAATATGGTCTTTGGACCAAAAAATGTTTTGCAACCCTGAGTCAGAGAGTCCCTACTACTCTTTTCGAAGAGAAGTTTGCAAAATCTTGTTATTTAAACTTCAAATTAAAAAGAAGACATGTTTGGGATGTGAAAAGGCAATACTCAAAACAGAAAAGTCTCCAGTAAATTATTTTGACAGATGTATTGTCAATAGCAGGAGTTTATAGTTTGAGTCACAGTTATCCCAGAACCAATAGATTAATAGATTAGTTTAAAGAGGATCTGTCAGCAGGATTTTGCTTTATAATCTGAGAGAAACATGATGTATGGGCTGATTCCACTTATTAGGCTGTGTATTTTTTCAATAAAATCTATATTTTATCAGCAGGAGATTATCACTACAGGACTAGGTGTTGGGTGCATCCTTGTCAACTGCTCTGTGTATCCATGCCCCCACCACTGATTTCTATCAATGGAAAGTGTATAACAAATTGTTAATTGGTGGGATGGAGTGGGGGGGTGAAACAGGGTTCAGCATTCTGAGCACTGCAAGATCTGCAGCAGAGAAAACAGTGATTGTATAAAAATGACATTGTTTAGACCAGCAAGTAATCACTGGCATCAGGGTTTGGAGTGAGCCACCGAGTAGGCAGCAGATGTTGCAGAATCACCAGCTGGGATATATAGTTCCACTGGCAGCAGATGGTACTCTCACAGTAGCCAAAGTGGGTTGCTTGACCCTAAAACACATTCCTCGTGTCCACAACAATTGTCAATAACAGGAGGTGGCACTTATGGAGATGTTATATTGTGAAGGGCAACCTGGGGGTGATGTCTGGGGTGCAGGTGTTGTAGCGCCCATGATGTTAGTGCAATTACAAACAGCCAGACACCCGGGTGAACTTACACACATAACACTGTACTGAAGGCAATAATAGGATACAGTTTCTGTCTTAAAGGCACAGTGGCCAAGGTTCACTGTATGGGATACACTTAGTATTTTCTATTGAAAGAAAGTGTCTCTTCCATATGCAACAAGCAAGTTTAGAGCCTCTCAAGGAAGCTACTTTACAGTTCTTTTGACTTGCTTTTCGAGGTAATATTCTGCACAATCAAGGAAATGCTTCACCGATGGAGGGTAATACATGAATAGGCTCCCCATGGCCAAATACTAGTGGTATGGAGCTACTCACAGTTTTGGCACTACCGTTCCCTATTGTAGGGGGTAGGGCAGATAGAGTTTGTGGCATAGAAGTCACTTTACACTGGTTCTGACTGGAAGCACTTAAAAACCCTGTATGCAGGAGAGCACATGTTCAGCCTTATCGCTCCTAGCTGTACAAAGCTTCACTCCTTTGTGGAGGCCATTATATGGAGAGAAAAATGTCACTGTAGCATAGACTCTCTCTTGACTAGACTGGATCAGGTTTGTTTGTTCCACTTTACATGAAGTATCACAGTAAGGAGGGAGGCTCCTTCCAGCCATTTTCATGGCAGCTTGTTGTGAGGAGAATTAACACCTAACTTTTAAACGCATATATTGACAAGTAGATGGCAGCAAAGTACATTTAACAATACTCAGTGTACGCACAGCATAACACAATGCATTACATACTGCCTGACTCTCAGTGCACAAAGCAATTCTGGCACACTGGAGCAAATCTACTGCCACAAAACCATTTAATTCAACAGCAGTAGAACGAGCACTGGGATACCACAAACTCCCATTCTTAGGCCCATTTCACACGTCAGTGAAAAACACTGACGTTCTTCACTGACGTGTAAAACACGCACATGTCCCTCCGTGTTCCGTGATTCATGGCACAAGTGGGTTGTCCATGTGCAATCCGTGATCTGTGATCCCGTGATTGCACATGGACATTACTCACCTGCCTTCACTGATGCTGTCCATAGTGCTGATCTCCTCGGCTCTGCAGCGTCCGCCCACCGCTCTCAGCACCTACTTCCTGGTCGGCATTTCCTGCTCTCATGAATATTCATGAGCCAGGCAGGAGCTGCCGAGAGCGGAGCAGGCACAGCGAATCGCAGGCAAGGTAAGTTGAAAATTTTGAATATTTAATATGTCCGTGATTTTCTTGTACGTGTGTCACTGATCACACACGGATCACACCATAGTGTGGTCCGTGGGCCATCAGTGATGGCAGACAAAAACTGACATGTCTCCGTGCAGAATCACGGCCACACGTGCACGCTGCACGGAGACACGTTCAGTTAAAAATCACTGATGTGTGAGGAGACCTATTGATTATAATGGGTCTGCGTATGTCAGTGATTCTGGTACGTTCAAAAAAAGGCACAAACGTACCAGAATCACTGACGTGTGAAAGGTGCTTTAAGAAAAGCCGTCCTCGGCTTATGGTTGGAGGGTGAAACCTTGTACAAATGACAAAGGTAGGAATACAGAAGAAAAAGTGCTATAGTAAGATAAACAATAGCATAAACAATATCTTTAGCAGTAAGTATAATAGTGTTACATAGAAATGAAAAAAGACCACACATTAATCTGGTAAATCTGAGTAAGTAAATGCCAACAGGGCATATCATTCAAAAAGGATACATGGTGAGAGACTTAAGGCTGCTTTACACCAGACAATCTATCGTGTGATAGATCATCGGGGTCACGTTTTTTGTGACGCACATCCGGCATCGCTGGCGATGCTGGCCTGTGTGACACCTCCTAGCGATGCAGTCTCGCTCACAAATCGTAAGTCGCGTACTGCTCGCTAGGTTCAATAATATCGGTCCTGAAATCGGGCGACGGTTGTTCATCGTTCCCGTGGCATCACACGTCACTCCGTGTGACACCACGGGAGCGATTAACATCGCGTACCTGCCTCCCGCGTCAGCCGCCGGCTCTATGTGGAAGGAAGGAGGTGGGCGGGATGTTTACATCCTGCTCATCTCCGCCCCTCCACTTCTATTGGCCGGCGGCCGTGTGACGTCGCTGTGACGCCGAACGTTCCTCCCACTCCAGGAAGTGGACGTTCGCCGCCCACAGCGAGGTCGTATGGAAGGTAAGTATGTGTGACGGGGGTTACCGACTTTGTGCGCCACGGGCAGCGATTTGCCCGTGACGCAAAAAGGACGGGGGCGGGTACGATCGATTGTGAAATCGCACAATCGGTCGTACCATGTAAAGCAGCCTTAAGTCCCTGTACCAAGCACGTGTACCGTTTGTACTCCACTTGAAGCATCTTAACGGTACTATCCATTGGCTGGACGTCAGTAGAGATGAGCGAACCGGTCGCGGTTCGGCTCGAGGTCGGTTCGCCGAACGGAGCTCCCGTTTGAGTTCGGTTCGTCGAACGTTCGACGAACCGAACTCGAACTGCATAGAAAACAATGGCAGGCAATCACAAACACATAAAAACACCTAGAAAACACCCTCAAAGGTGTCCAAAAGGTGACAAACAACTCACAACACAAACACATGGGAAAGTGACAAGGACAAATTCTCATGTGAACACAAAACAGCGTTACGAGGAAAAAGAGGACGAGACACAGATATAGGCATGGCATGCCCTTCTAAAATCATGTAAAACACCGCAAGGTGACTCCAAGCGGAGTCTCCCTTTTTTCCAAAAATTGGGCCACACAGACACCCCTTCAGTGGCAGCACTTGTGCCCCAGTTGTACACTTCACAGCTAGATTTGCATCAAGCACATTCAAAAATACGCTATTCTTAACCGTCCCCAGGATGACACCGGGGTAGGTAGCAAAGTCTTTCCTGATCCCAGCTCTGTTCATCTTGGATCATTTTTAAAAAACACAGCAAGCAAGGGTTACTCCAAGCGGAGTCTCCCTTTTTTTCCAAAAATTGTGCCCCACACACACCCACCCATTCAGTGGCAGCACTTGTGCCCTAATTGCAAACAGGATGTTTTGATTTGCATCAAGCACATTCAAAAATACGCTATTCTTAACCGTCCCCAGGATGACACCGGGGTAGGTAGCAAAGTCTTTCCTGATCCCAGCTCTGTTCATCTTGGATCATTTTAAAAAAACACAGCAATCAAGGGTTACTCCAAGCGGAGTCTCCCTTTTTTTCAAAAAATTGGGCCCCACACACACCCACCCATTCAGTGGCAGCAGTTGTGCCCCAGTTGTACACTTCACAGCTAGATTTGCATCAAGCACATTCAAAAATACGCCATACTTAACCGTCCCCAGGATGACACCGGGGTAGGTAGCAAAGTCTTTCCTGATCCCAGCTCTGTTCATCTTGGATCATTTTTAAAAAACACAGCAAGCAAGGGTTACTCCAAGCGGAGTCTCCATTTTTTCAAAAAATTGGGCCACACAGACACCTTATCAGTGGTAGCACTTGTGCCCTAGTTGCAAACAGGATGTTTTGATTTGCATCAAGCACATTCAAAAATACGCTCTTCTTAACCGTCCCCAGGATGACACCGGGGTAGGTAGCAAAGTCTTTCCTGATCCCAGCTCTGTTCATCTTGGATCATTTTAAAAAAACACAGCAATCAAGGGTTACTCCAAGCGGAGTCTCCCTTTTTTCAAAAAATTGGGCCACACAGACACCTTATCAGTGGCAGCACTTGTGCCCTAGTTGCAAACAGGATGTTTTAATTTGCATCAAGCACATTCAAAAATACGCTATTTTTAACCGTCCCCAGGATGACACCGGGGTAGGTAGCAAAGTCTTTCCTGATCCCAGCTCTGTTCATCTTGGATCATTTTTAAAAAACACAGCAAGCAATGGTTACTCCAAGCGGAGTCTCCCTTTTTTTCCAAAAATTGTGCCCCACACACACCCATCCATTCAGTGGCAGCACTTGTGCCCTAGTTGTACACTTCACAGCTAGATTTGCATCAAGCACATTCAAAAATACGCCATACTTAACCGTCCCCAGGATGACACCGGGGTATTTAGCAAAGTCTTTCCTTATCCCAGCTCTGTTCATCTTGGATCATTTTTAAAAAACACAGCAAGCAAGGGTTACTCCAAGCGGAGTCTCCCTTTTTTCAAAAAATTGGGCCACACAGACACCTTATCAGTGGCAGCACTTGTGCCCTAGTTGCAAACAGGATGTTTTGATTTGCATCAAGCACATTCAAAAATACGCTCTTCTTAACCGTCCCCAGGATGACACCGGGGTAGGTAGCAAAGTCTTTCCTGATCCCAGCTCTGTTCATCTTGGATCATTTTAAAAAAACACAGCAATCAAGGGTTACTCCAAGCGGAGTCTCCCTTTTTTCAAAAAATTGGGCCACACAGACACCTTATCAGTGGCAGCACTTGTGCCCTAGTTGCAAACAGGATGTTTTAATTTGCATCAAGCACATTCAAAAATACGCTATTTTTAACCGTCCCCAGGATGACACCGGGGTAGGTAGCAAAGTCTTTCCTGATCCCAGCTCTGTTCATCTTGGATCATTTTTAAAAAACACAGCAAGCAATGGTTACTCCAAGCGGAGTCTCCCTTTTTTTCCAAAAATTGTGCCCCACACACACCCATCCATTCAGTGGCAGCACTTGTGCCCTAGTTGTACACTTCACAGCTAGATTTGCATCAAGCACATTCAAAAATACGCCATACTTAACCGTCCCCAGGATGACACCGGGGTATTTAGCAAAGTCTTTCCTTATCCCAGCTCTGTTCATCTTGGATCATTTTTAAAAAACACAGCAAGCAAGGGTTACTCCAAGCGGAGTCTCCCTTTTTTCAAAAAATTGGGCCACACAGACACCTTATCAGTGGCAGCACTTGTGCCCTAGTTGCAAACAGGATGTTTTGATTTGCATCAAGCACATTCCAAATCCACAAGCATTTACTCTCCCCAGGATGACACAGGGGTAGTAAATTCCTGGTGCATCCATGACTTGTTCATTTTGATGAACGTTAGTCTGTCCACATTGTCACTGGACAGATACGTGCGCTTATCTGTCAGCACACACCCAGCAGCACTGAAGACACGTTCAGAGACAACGCTGGCAGCTGGACACGACAAAATCTCCAAGGCGTAAATGGATAGCTCTGGCCATTTTTCTAGATTTGAAGCCCAAAATGAGCAAGGCTCCATTTGCAAAGTCATGGCATCGATGTTCATTTGGAGATACTCCTGTATCATCCTCTCCAGCCGTTGACTATGTGTCAGACTTGTTGTCTCTGGTGGCCTTGCAAAGGAGGGTCTAAAAAAATTATGAAAAGATTCCATAAAATTGCTGTTACCAGCACCAGATACAGTCCTACTGGTACGGGTAGACTGTTGAAGATGACGAGACCGTCCCATGTTTGTCAAGTTACAACTGGGAGAATCACTCCCTGCACCTGCACGGTTGTTTGGTGGAAAAGCCGAGCTAAGATCGAGTAACAGCTTCTGCTGATACTCCTGCATACGTGCGTCCCTTTGTATGGCTGGAATTATGTCACAAAATTTGGACTTGTACCGGGGATCTAATAGTGTGGCAATCCAGTAGTCATCATCACTTCTAATTTTGACAATACGAGGGTCATGTTGGAGGTAGTGCAACAAGAAGGCACTCATGTGTCTTGCGCAGCCATGCGGACCAAGTCCACGCTGTGTTTGTGGCATAGAGGTGCTACCCGTTCTTTTTTCCTCTGACATCTCCCCCCAACCTCTTTCAACTGAAATTTGACCAAGGTCTCCCTCATCTGCTGAGTCTTCCATGTCCATGGACAGTCTTCCTCCATTTCTTCATGTTCTCCTGCACCTTCCTCAACATTTCGCCTCCTACTATGCGCCCTTGTTGATCCCTGTCCCCCATGGTCCCATGCCTGCTGCGTTGGTGATGATGAACGTATGGACCTTGGTGATGTTGTTGTCCCTTGCGCATATGAATCCTCCTGTAGTTCCTCCCCTTCCTGTTGTCCCACCCCCTGACTCCGAATAGTTTTTAGCGTGTGCTCCAGCATGTAAATGACTGGAATTGTCATGCTGATAATGGCATTGTCAGCGCTAAACATATTCGTCGCCATGTCGAAACTGTGCAGAAGGGTGCATAGGTCCTTGATCTGAGACCACTCCATCAGGGTGATCTGCCCTACATCTGCATCTCGTTGGCCCAGGCTATATGTCATGATGTATTGCACCAGGGCTCGGCGGTGCTGCCACAGTCGCTGTAACATGTGGAGAGTCGAATTCCAGTGTGTCGCCACATCGCATTTCAGGCGATGAACCGGCAGGCCGAAAGACTTCTGGAGAGATGCAAGTCGCTCAGCTGTGGCGGTTGAACGGCGGAAGTGAGCAGACAGTTTTCGTGCCCTGGTCAGAAGGCCATCTAGACCGGGATAGTGTGTTAAGAATTGCTGGACAACAAGGTTCAACACGTGAGCCATACAAGCACGTGTGTCACCTTGCCCAGGCGAAGGGCCGCACCCAGGTTTGCAGCATTGTCGCACACGGCCTTACCAGGCTGCAGGTTGAGTGGAGACAACCATTTATTAAACTCGGACCGCAGAGCTGACCACAACTCCTCAGCTGTGTGACTCCTATTCCCAAGACATGTCAAGCTAAAGAACGCCTGATGCCGTTGCGCTCTGCTGCCAGCATAGTAATGAGGGGTGCGTGATTCCTTCTGCGCAGTGAGAATGCTGGTGGTCTGACCAGGCAGGCTTGGGGCGGAGGTGGAGGACCCAGATGAGGTGGAGGAGGCAGAAGCAGTGGCGGAACTTGGACAGACAGAGGATTGACACACAAGTCGTGGGGACGGCAAGACTTGTGCAGCAGACCCTTCACCATCTATCACCATAGTTACCCAGTGCCCAGTCAGCGACATGTAACATCCCTGTCCATGCTTACTGGTCCAAGTATCGGTGGTGAAATGCATCCGTTCACACACAGAGTTTCTCAAGGAAGCGGTGATGTTGTGTGCGACATGCTGGTGTAGCACGGGCACACCTTTCTTAGAGAAGTAGTGGCGACTAGGCATCTGGTACTGGGGCACAGCGACAGACATAAGGTCTCTAAAATCCTGTGTGTCCACTAGGCGGAAAGGCAGCAATTTGGTAGCCAAGAGCTTACAGAGGGATAGAGTCAACCTCTTAGCTTTGTCATGGGTCGCAGGAAATGGCCTTTTATTTGACCACATCTGAGGGACAGAGATCTGGCTGCTGTGTGTAGACGGTGTTGAGTAGGGTGTCCCTGTAAAAATGCAGGTTTGTGAGGAAAGTGCAGGCAGAGACATGATGTTGCCTTCATCCAACGTTGGTGCTATCGATGTCTGAGAGAGCTGTACACACTCACTTGTTTCCCCTTCCAAACCAACTGATGACCTACCAAGCAAACTGCCTGTTGCGGTTACAGTGGTGGAAGTTGTGCGTGGAAAACCAGGTGTGACAGCTGTCCCCACAGTCTTAGAAGATGAAGAGCGCGCGGATGCACTGGAAGGGGCAGGCCGTGGATGGTTCGCTCCGCTAGGCCGCATTGCAGCACGGTGAGCTTCCCACCGGGACCTATGATATTTATTCATGTGACGATTCATGGAAGAAGTTGTCAAACTGCTGAGGTTTTGACCTCTACTAACAGAATCACGACCAATTTTACACATCACATAATTTGGGCGATCTTTTTCTATGTCAAAAAAGGACTAGGCTAGGCAAGGCTTAGAAGGCATGCCACCTGCTGAGCCCCCCCGACTAGTGCTCAGAGGCAGAGTGGTGGCTGATGATGCAGTTGTAGACGTGCTACCAGTGCTCCGACTCTGTCCAGGAAGGCGCAAGGTAACTTCGTCATCGGTTGCATCCTCCTCCACCGCCTCTGTTGACCTCCTCGAGTGCCTGACTGGGGGTTGACAGTAGGTGGGATCTAGAACTTCATCATCAATTGTTGTGTTTGCACTCCCCTCCCCCTCAGACCGAGCCTCTTCTTGCCCTGACCGAATATTTAAGTTGTCATCCCAATCTGGTATCTGGGTCTCATCGTCATCAGTATGTTCCTCATTGTCTATAACCACAGGTGTTACAGTTTGTGACAAAGGGTCAATATTATGCTCAGAAACTTGGTCCTCACGGCCTGAATCAGAGTCACAAAGGTTCTGGGCATCACTGCAGA
Organism: Anomaloglossus baeobatrachus; assembly: GCF_048569485.1. Classification (NCBI taxonomy): domain Eukaryota; kingdom Metazoa; phylum Chordata; class Amphibia; order Anura; family Aromobatidae; genus Anomaloglossus; species Anomaloglossus baeobatrachus. Next base: position 493,926,023 of record NC_134354.1, read on the forward strand.
CCATTTCCTGGTCTGTACTCACTGTAGCTTGGGAGTAGACCTCTGATTCCCAGGCTATAGTGTGACTGAACAGCTCTGCAGACTCAGCCATCTCAGTTCCACCATACTGTGCAGGGCTGATGGAGACTTCAGAGTTGGGAGAAAGCAAGTTTGATTGGGATGACAACTCAGAGGACTGGTGTTTTTTGGATGCGGTACTTGAAGTGGCTCAGAGGACACTTGTTGGACCACTTGAGATCCATTCAAGCATTTTCCTTTTTTGGCCATCATCTAGCTTTGTTCCTGTTGTTTGTGTCCGTAAAAAAGGGAGCACATCAGATTGTCCACGGTAAGTAGTAGACATCTTACTTTTGCTGGTAGATGGTCTATCTTCAGCAGATGATAATGGAGCTTTGCCACCTTCCCCACGGACAAACCCTTTTTTTCCTTTTCCACCACGCCTCTTCCCCTTTCCACCAGCATCTGTCATTTTGCCACTCATGTTGATTGCGACAAGATTGTGCACTGAAAATGTGGTAACAAAAATTGAGAGGTGGTGTAGATTGCAGCGGTGGTCTAGCTTTATTAACAGCAGAATAATAAAGAATAAATATCCCTGACAATGCAACTACGGCCCTTAAACTGGCAGCATAAATTGCTAGTATAATGGCTTAGTAACAATGAGTTGGAGTGTGCAATGCAGGCAGACGTGCTGCAAATATCTGAGCACTACTGGGACTATACAGAAGTCCAATAGCCACGTTTAGGATGACACTAAGTTCACTCAGTGTTTGCTAGTATAATGGCTTAGTTATAATGAGTTGGAGTGTGCAATGCAGGCAGACGTGCTGCAAATATCTGAGCACTACTGGGACTATACAGAAATCCAATAGCCACGTTTAGGATGCCACTAGGTTCACTCAGTGTTTGCTAGTATAAAGGCTTAGTTATAATGAGTTGGAGTGTGCAATGCAGGCAGACGTGCTGCAAATATCTTTGCACTACTGGGACTATACAGAAGTCCAATAGCCACGTTTAGGATGACACTAGGTACACTCAGTGTTTGCTAGTATAATGGCTTAGTTATAATGAGTTGGAGTGTGCAATGAAGGCAGAGGTGCTGCAAATATCTGTGCACTACTGGGACTATACAGAAGTCCAATAGCCACGTTTAGGATGACACTAAGTTCACTCAGTGTTTGCTAGTATAATGGCTTAGTTATAATGAGTTGGAGTGTGCAATGCAGGCAGACGTGCTGCAAATATCTTTGCACTAGTGGGACGATACAGAAGTCCAACAGCCACGTTTAGAATGCCACTAGGTACACTGAGTGTTTGCTAGTATAATGGCTTAGTTATAATGAGTTGGAGTGTGCAATGCAGGCAGACATGCTGCAAATATCTGTGCACTACTGGGACTATACAGAAGTCCAATAGCCACGTTTAGGATGCCACTAGGTACACTCAGTGTTTGCTAGTATAATGGCTCAGTTATAATGCGTTGGAGTGTGCAATGCAGGCAGGGGTGCTGCAAATATCTGTGCACTACTGGGACTATACAGAAGTCCAATAGCCACGTTTAGGATGACACTAAGTTCACTCAGTGTTTGCTAGTATAATGGCTTAGTTATAATGAGTTGGAGTGTCAATGCAGGCAGACGTGCTGCAAATATCTGTGCACTACTGGGACTATACAGAGGTCCAACAGCCACGTTTAGGATGACACTAAGTTCACTCAGTGTTTGCTAGTATAATGGCTTAGTTATAATGAGTTTGAGTGTGCAATGCAGGCATACGTGCTGCAAATATCTGTGCACTACTGGGACTATACAGAAGTCCAACAGCCACGTTTAGGATGACACTAGGTACACTCTGTGTTTGGTAGTATAATGGCTTAGTTATAATGAGTTGGAGTGTGCAGAGGGCAGGAGGATACAGTGGCTGGGTTGTGGGTCTCTGGGTAGAGGAAAGGAAGCCTGCCTTTCTATTCCCTCCTAATGGGGAAATGCAGCGAGGAAATCCCTGACCTTAGCTACACAGACGCTGTTATCTTGTGTAGCTGTTAAACTCTGTTTTCAGGACCTGTCACCTATGGCTCTGACCCTGCCGGTATGAGCCCTTAAAAGGACTGATAGAAAGTGCTATCCTTAAGCTGTCCAGCGCTGTGTATGGAGCGCATACAGCAGTATCGGCGATAGGACAAAGGACGGCGCTGCGCCAGTGATGTCTGACACCAAGGACGCAGAAGAGATAATGGCGTCCGGACGGGCAGATACTCGTTTTTATAATGCAGGGACATGTGACATGGACATCCTATCACACATGCCGTTGCTTCTCTGGCTAAAAGTCCACTTAGCTGTGTGTGTGTCTGGGATTGGCTGACATGCTGGCCCTCCCCACTACACGCGCGCGCTTAGGGAAGGAAGACAAGGGAAAAAAAAAAAATGGCGATCGCCATTATCCATACAGCAGTGATCTGAATGCGCTGTTCCCACACACTATACACTGAAATGTCATAATAGTATGAGTCACAGAGTGACTTACACTATTACAGCGGAAAGCCAGCTAGGAATTAGCTGTTTTTTGCTGCTAGAACCGTTCTCGAACGTATCTAGAACTATCGAGCTTTTGCAAAAAAGCTCGAGTTCTAGTTCGATCTAGAACAGCCCCCAAAATCACTCGAGCCGCGAACTGGAGAACCACGAACCTAGAACCGCGCTCAACTCTAGACGTCAGTTCAGGTTCTGTGGTTTTTTAATGTGGAAGAAAAGTACCTTCAGCTGAGGTAGGCGTGAACTAATGCTAGCCATGAAACACAAAATGAAACACAAAATGTGGAGTGAAGATAAGTTATTATTATTATTATTATTATTATTATTTATTTATAGAGCACCATTAATTCCATGGTGCTGTACATGAGAAGGGGGTTACATACAAAATACGTATACAAGTTACAGTAGACAGACTAGTACAGAGGGAAGAGGGCCCTACCCTTGCGGGCTTACATTCTATAGGATTATGGGGAGGAGACAATAGGTGGGGTGTAGGTCAGGCGGCAGCTCCGCACGGTGGTCGGTTCAATGAGGCAGTCTTTCTGATTAATCCAGAGGATTTTGTGCTCCAATTAATGGTGACTGAAGAAGTGGAGACTCTTTCAGGAATTCATCTTTCAAACAAATATTTAGTCAGTTCCTGTGTACCATCTGTGGCTAGAACAATCATGATAGGCCTCTAGGACATGCATCTCGACGTGGGATGAGTATTTGGTGATGTCTCTTGCCTGAATAAGGGTCCAAAGTGTTTCTCATTATGAGTCCTATCTGGATGAATAGGTGTTTTCTCTTTCTCCAGAGGCAGGTTAGTTTCACATCAGGATGAGCTTGTGTCGCGGGCGGGGAGGGACGCCGCTGCGCTCGCTACCGCTCGGGTCCGGCGCTGCTGCGATGGCTGCTCGGTGGCTCGAGCGTGGGCTGGATCCGAGGACTCGAGCGGCGCTCCTCGCCCGTGAGTGAAAGGGGGATAGTTTGGTTTGGGGCTTTGGTCCGTGACGCCACCCACGGGTTGTGGTGAGGTTGAACACCACCACTGCTGATGATGGGGATCCCGGGAGCGATGGCAGGGAGCAGCTGGGATGTTGTTTTCCCCCTCCGTGGGTAGGGGTTGGTGGTCCCGGGGCCCGGTGAGGTGATGAGGAGGCCGGGTTGGCAAGGTGCAGGGTCGCCTGGACTGTGCAGCGCGGTGCCGGACGGCACGGTGGTACTCACTCAGCCACAAATGTACGCAAAGTCTCTGGTAAACCAAACGGCTGGATGGACGGGTCCTGCAGTCGGCTGCTGTGACTTCTCCCGGACGGTTGGTGGTGGCTGCCTTTCCCTGCACCTTTGTGTATGTTCGGTCCCGATGGCTTCCGACCGGTAACCCGCTCCCCAGCGTGTATGTGTGCCGGAGGAGCCCTTTTGCCCGCAGGCTCTGGCCCTTGGAACTCTAGCTGTGGCGGTAGCTGTATTTCCTTTTGCTGGTTGGACGGTTGCCTTCAATCGGGTCTTGGCTGTTAGGAAACCCCTGGGGTTCCGGTCACTGATGGATTTGACCTCTAATGGCGACTCCAAGCCTGGTCGGGGTCCGCAGGCCCTGCCTGTGTGTGCGGGCTTCACTTTGCTTCCCGGTTTGGTTCCTGCGAGCCACCGCCCATCCCTGGTCCTACGGTTCCGCGTTGATCTGCCTCTTCTGCAGACGGCCACCACCGTCTGCCAACCTTGCTCTAAGTGCCCGGGCCACACACCCGGACACTGTCAGTTCGCTCCTCTACTACCACTTTACTCCTCTCACTTTTCCTAACTGTTCTTCACTGACTCCCTTTTCCCGCCTCCAGGACTGTGAACTCCTCAGTGGGTGGGGCCAACCGCCTGGCTCCACCCCACCTGGTGTGGACATCAGCCCCTGGAGGGAGGCAACAAGGATTTTGTGTCTGGCTGATGTACCTCTCTCAGGGTGGGGGTGTGTGTTGTAGTACCTGTGACGACCTGGCTAGTCCAGGGTGCCACACTTGTCATAACTGGGCTGGAACTCTTCTTCTGGTAAGGAAGTCATGGAGTTCTCTCAGGACTCTGCTCTCTTCCTATAATGTTCTCCACAAGGAAAGTTCTTGAAGACGTTCAGCATGAGATTTGGATGAAGACTAAAGCTGGGTTCACACATAGCGACAGCGACAACCTGATGGAAAAGAAAATGGTGACAGAAAATAGTGACGTAGCAGCGCCGTCGTTGTCGTCGTCGCTGTGTGTGACACCACCCTAATTCTCTTCAGTGGAGGCAGTGATGTCACCCTGCTGGACAAACCTTGAATAGAATGGAAGCATTCATCCAACTCTCCTGCTGGACCTCTTCAAGAATCTACCTTGTGGAAAACATTACAGGAAGACAGCAGAGTCCTACATCATGCTGCTTTCACATTACAAAGCAAAACCTTGTAACAGATTCACTTTAATGACCAGAAAATAGATCTCCTTCACTTTAAGGATCCTTGTTTGAAGCATGGTTGAAAGTGTTTAGTTAATGAATCCATCAGAAGTGACACCTCTTTTTTCAAAGGGATAAATAGAGGTTTCTAAAGGGTTATGAGAAAAATCTCAAGGCCATACTGAGCACTTGCAGAACTTGGAAAGTAATGGAACAGACACAGAGTGTTTTTATCAAGCCTAAAAGAAGGCATCAGGCTTAAGGTGATCTTTTATCTCTGACCTTAGCAGGCTTTGGAGTTTTCCTGTGTCAAGGCTAGTGATCAGTGAGCACTAAAATGCTCAAGTGCTCGTTACTCGAATCGAGCAGGTTGGACGCTTGAACGGGCTCAATTCGAGTAATGAATCTAATGGAAGTCTATGGGCATTTTTCCAGAAGACCTTTACAGGAGTGAGATGGTCAGGTATAGTAGAGCAGAGACAAATGTAGGTAATGGTTCTATTATGCAGAGGTGTATCGAGGCTTTCCAGCACCTGTGGCAACAATTCAGTTTGGTGCCCCCCTCCGAAGCAGTTTGGGTGGCCATCGTGTGACCAATCACTCATATGTGATTTGCACACTTACAGTCATGTGATGACGAGCTTCTCTTAATAATTTTCTCAATGTTCAATGAGAAACGTAGGAAGAAAATCTAATTGTCACATGCAAGTATGAAAATCACATATGAGTGGAACGGCCATGTGATGACTGCTGGAACTAGCGAGTAGAGCTGAATCCTGATAGTGAGTATATTACCCACTGTTAGAACTGAGGATACTACACTGCTTAATTTTGTAATTAAAGGAGTTGTCCAGATTTGAGATGAAAATCTGCAGTTACTATTCATGACTTCAGGCTTCTGAATTCTTTAAATGCATGCTCTGCACACTTTTAGGATTCTCCGGTGGCAGTGGAGAGAGTGGACGTACATGTGAGCACAAGTATGAGATTTGTATACTTCTGGCCACATTCTGATTTGATGTGTCCAGCCTCAGTCAATTCATTTTCATTGAGCATGTCTGTTCAGCACGTGACCACATCTATGTAAATCACATACTTGCAGCTTCATAACCTCCCACTCTCACCGCCGGCACCAGAGAATCCTGACAGCGTGCAGTGTGCACACTGTGCGAATTCAGAAGTCTACAGTCACAGAGTGACACATGGAGTGACTGCAGACTTATCACAAATTTGGACAACCCCTTTAATGCTCCTAACAACATAAATAAAAACATAGTAACCCTTAACTTGTCAGATGGCACAAGACTTTATTAAAGAGATTGTCCACTACTTTAACATTAATGACCTTTCCTTACGATAGGTCACCATTGTCTAATTGGTCAGGGTCCGGCACCTGGCAACCCCGCCAATTCCCTACTCTAGGTGCCTGTGGTGGCAGGTGGCCGGAAGTGCTCAGTTCTGGATCTGCTCCATCTTCTGATAGTGGCAGCAGCCACCTATTAAGATCAATGAGGTGGATGTGCAGTACCCGGCCGCGGACAGTATCAGAGGACGGAGCAGATCCAGAAATAAGCATTTCCGGCCACCTGCACCATAATCAGCTAATCAGCTAATCTCATTACTATATCGCGGTATTATGCTGGGTTTATACAGTCCAATGAAATGTGGTTACTATATGGCAGTATTATGCATGGTCTATACAATGAAATGTAATGTAGTTACTATTTGGAGGTATTATGCAGGGTCTATACAATACAATGTAATCTAACTACTATATGATGGTATTATGGTGGCTCTATACCATACAATTTTTTTATTCAACAGTTATATTATGCTTGGCCTATACAGTGCAATGTAATGTGGATACTATATGATGGTATTATGCTGGGTCTATATAAATAATGTAATGTAGTTACAATATGGCAGTATTATGCAAGGTCTATGCAATGTGATATAATCTCGTTACTATATAGTGGTACTATGCTGTGTCTGTACAATACAATATCTTTATTATATAGCGGCATTATTCTGTGTCTTTAGAATGCAATCTTGTTACAATATTACAGTATTATGCTGGGTCTACACAATGCAATGTAATGTAACGTGGTTACTATTTGGATTTATTTTGCTAGTCTATACAATGCAATGTAATGTAGTTAGGCTGAGTTCACATGTGCTGTAATCACCTGTTAGAATGGATTCTGCAGAGATCTGTTAGGAAAAGGTTCTGCAAACAGAACTTTTTGTTTATTTTTAAATAACTGATATCTGCCGGATCCGTTTTTTTAAACATTGGACTGTATGAAGAATGGATCCATTAATGGATTGCTACTTAGTCATCTATTGTTCTTGCATTTGTAACGGATCTGTTTTTTTCTTACAGGATTTGCTACAAATGGAAAATAAATAGCAATCCATTAGCTGATAGATTCTCCATAGACTCCAATGTTAAAAAAATGGATCTGGCAGAAATAATTTTGCCAACAGATCTTTGCAGGATCCGTTCTCATTCATCACCGAGGAATCTTAGCCTCCAATTTACTTCAAGCAATACTCCAGCATTTTTTTTTATTTTACTCAACTGGAGTAGTGCTTTAAATGTAAGTCCCCAACCCCCTATATATACTCACCTTCCGGCATCTTCATATATTTCCAGCGGCACTTTGGTCTGTTTTCTGTGATTTGTGACCTGTCAGCAGCTCCAGTGTTTCATGGTAGCAACTTACCAGAGGTAAAAACTTAATGCAGCTCTATGAGAGCCTTGTTCTGGCCTTGTTCAGGTTCTTATATAGATGTTTTGGGATCCTGTGAAGCAACTTCTAATTTCCAGCCAGTCCACCATTACTGGCACAAGGTGGCACTTTGGGACTGAAGCGGCGTCGGTAAAAGGTAAAGCCGGCAGAAGGTGAGAATATGACGGGGCAGGGGACTTAGATTTAAAAAGCCACTCCAGTGCTGAAACTAAACAAAAACTCTGGAGTGGTGGTTTTTTTTAATGCTTTTATTTGCATGTTGCCACTGCCTTCATGAAATCCTGTTAAATATTTTCTATGGGGTTCAAGTTAGATCATACCAGAATCTTCCAGCATTTCTTTTTACACCAAGCCTTAATTAGACTGATGAACATTCAAAGATGGCTACAACCAGAACTTCATTGTCTGTGCATGTGAGGATTGGCACAGAAACCAGTTAAAGTGATTAACGCATGTCTGTTAAAGGGAATCTGTTATCAATTTTCACTAAATTCATTAATTAATTAATTCATCATTTTCATCTAAATTATTAATGTGGGCATACAGGTTATAAATCGTCTTTTATCACTTTATGTAAATAGGCTCTTCCAGGCTATGGGGCAGATGCTGCCTGAAAGATAACTCTGCCTCTAGAGTAGAGATTATTTTATATAGAAGGAGCGATACCAGTGCAATATGTGAAGACCGCTCTCTACTCCCCTGATCTCACTGCAGAGCTGTGTATGAATATAACCCACACATCTGCAGGTTACTGTCAGCTTCCTTCTCACAGGCAAGGTTGCAATATTGCTGCAATACAGCAGAGCTCAGAGAATTGTACAAAATGTGTTTGCAAGAAGCTAAATTTTACTTCTGCTGTTCTGTGTTAGTCTTTGTTAGTTACTTATGTCACTTGGGTAGCACCAGAGCAAGTAAATAAACAAGGGTAACTGTGATTGTCATATAGCCACCGGACCGTGAGACGCCACCACTGCAGACCTATGCTGATTACATCACATATTGTGGTGATCTGAAAGGACGAACTGCGACGCAGTCTGCAAGTGACCTTTGTTTATTTATTTTCTCTGTGGGCAAACAAGAAGACTAAGGCGGGCTTTGCACACTACAACATCGCAGGTGCGATGTCGGTGGGGTCAAATCGAAAAAGACGCACATCCGGCGTCGCAGTCGATATCGTTGTGTGCAAATCCTTTTTTGATACGATTAACGAGCGCAAAAGCGTCGTTATCATATCATCGGTGTAGGGTCCGACATTTCCATAATGCCGGTGTAGCGACAGGTACGATGTAGTTCCTCGTTCCTGCGGCAGCACACATCGCTGTGTGTGAAGCCGCAGGAGCGAGGAACATCTCCTACCTGCATCCCGGCTGCAATGTGGAAGGAAGAAGGTGGGCGGGATGTTTACATCCTGCTCATCTCCGCCTCTCCGCTGCTATTGGCCGCCTGCCTTAGGAAGGAGGCGGATCGCCGGCCAGAGCGACGTCGCAGGACAGGTGAGTGCATGTGAAGCTGGCGTAGCGATAATGTTTGCTACGCCAGCAATCACAAGATATCGCTGCTGCGACAGGGGCGGGGACTATCGCGCTTCACATCGCAGCATCGGCTTGCGATGTCGCAGCGTGCAAAGTACCCCTAAGATTGATGGCCTAATCAATTGGATACATCATAAGTCTTTTCTGTATATCCCCTGATGAACCCCGATATACCGGAGGGAATCGCGTCGGGATCAACACCAGTCCCAGCAGATTAGTTACTGGGATATTTAGGCCAATTATTTACATGTGGTTTAGGACCCTAACCATACGTATCCCCTTTATATCACTGTGCATTTGGGGATTGACATATATAACTTTGTATCGGATCGAGGTCTGACCGCAGATAATTTAATTTGACACATAATTTTAATTTAATCACACCAAGCTTCTATGCACTTTATGCCATCAATGTATAAGGGAACTCTGGTACTGCATTACTGCTTTATGAAAAAATGAGATTTTTAGTTTATGAATTGGCAAATGTATGTAAGCTCGGAAACCAACGGCAAGGTAAATCTCAATATTCCGGGTCCCTAACTAAAATGCCACTATCTAGGTTAAAAACATCCATGTCTGGGCAGCTAGACTAAAAATCTAACTTGAAATGCCACTATCTGGACTAACCTCCATGTCTGGGCAGCTAGGACTCCTGATATAAGGATTATGAACACAGCCTGGTTTATAGGGCGGAGTGCTCAGTCAGAAAGAAACTCACTGCAAATATTTCAAAAAACTGATCCGCACATCCTACAAGTGTGTATAGGTGCCAGCTGAAAAAACCTAGCAAATACAAAATGGATACAGCCGCACACTAAATGCCATCAATGTATAAGGGAACTCTGGTACTGCATGACTGCTATATGAAAAAATGAGATTTTTAGTTTATGAATTGGCCAATGATTAATGGGTATGGTCCTTGTGTCTATACTCACTGACGGTTAGACATTAATAACATTTATGTTTTTAGAGGTACACTTTTCTTTGGTTTTGCTGCAATTACGATACACAAGATAAGATTGCATAAACAAGGATACATTTTATTAATATGCCGGAAATAAGAGTTTATACAAGTTAATGGGGTGCTTAATCTGGCAACAGTAAAGTTTGAACACTTTGCAAATCCTAGCTGGAGTGCACTAACAGTTTGTCTCCGCAGCAATTACAAAGATCACCACAATAAACTTGGCAAACACAAACTAATCGCAACTACTGTACACTGCACTAGCAATCAAGATGGCATTTGCTATTAAGGCTGCATGGATACTGTGCTGTAGCTATGGAGGCCTACGTTATGCCCTATTAAGGACGCACACTTACCGTCTAGTTGAGGGGGACAAGTTCACTCCCGGGAGCTTGGTGCTGGGATGCTCATCGGTGCTCTCTTCTTTTTGCAGGGCAGTAAGAAACTCTTCTTTTTTCTCAGATTCATGGATATCAGGAACATCTTGGTCTCGTACTTGTTCGATGGTGATCAGAGCTCTCTCATGGTCTGGCTCACAGTCTCTATCACAGCCTCCACAATACTATTTCTCAAACCACCGCTCTCAGACAGCACACAGAGAGCATCCCTTCTCTCTCACTTCACTCAGGTGACATAACTCCTCCTGTTCCTGCCTAAACTCTTCACCCGCTGGCTGAGTGGGCCAGTCCATAAGTTAAAGAAAACAGGGGAGCAATCCACTTAAAGTTATAGCGCTCTAACCGTTTCGTAGTGGCGATACCCCTACACCAACATTAATAGTTTAGATAGTTTAAATGTGGTTCCAAACTTTCTTTAACCCCTTAACGACCGTGGGCAGTAATATTACGTCCTAGCAGTCATATTGTTACTGCCCGCAGTTTGCTGCCGGCAGCATGCCTCGATCGGCGCACATCTCAGCTGATTTTCACAACTGAGATGTGTGCCTGCTAGGCACGAGAAGAATCGTTATCTGCTCGTGCCGTTTAACCCGTTAAATGGCGCTGTCAATATGTGACAGCGCCATTATAACAGCATCGGCGGTAAAGTTTTACTTACCGCCCGATACCGGAAGTCACATGACGTGATCACGTGACTTCCGGTGGTTGTCATGGTAGCACAGGGTCATGTGATGACTCCTGTACTACACATTAATTGCTTTCAGTTTCACTCGGCCCACAGCCGAGTGAGGCTGAAAGTGAGCGAATCTGCTGGTTACAGCTGTGTAGCTGTGATCAGCAGATAAGGCAGAGCGATCGGATTGTTGATCCATATAGCCCCCTAGGGGGACTAGTAAAATAAAAAAAAAAGTAAAAAAAAGTTTGAAAAAATAAAAAAAAACAAAAAAAACCTAAAAGTTCAAATCACTCCCCTTTCGCCCCATTGAAAATTAAAGGGTTAAAAAAATAAAAAATATACACATAATTGGTATCGCCGCGTTCAGAAAAGCCCGATCTATCAAAATATAAAATCAATTAATCTGATCAGTAAACAGCGTAGCGTCAAAAATTTCCAAACGCCAAAATGAAGTTTTTTTGTTGCCACAACTTTTGCGCAAAATGCAATAACAGGTGATCAAAACGTAGCATCTGCGCAAAAATGGTACCGCTAAAAGACGTCAGCTCGAGATGCAAAAAACAAGCCATCACTGAGCCATAGATCCCGAAAAATGAGAATGTTACGGGTCACGGAATATGGCGTAAAACTTGCGCCACTTTTTCGGACAAACTTCCGGGGTTTTTTTAACCCCTTATATAAAAGTAAACCTATACATGTTTGGTGTCTACGAACTCGCACTGACCTGAGGCATCACAACCACACATCAGTTTTACCATATAGTGAACACAGTGAATAAAATATCTCAAAAACAATAGTTTTGCAATTTTTCTGCATTTGGAATTTTTTTGCTGTTTTCCAGTACACTATATGGTAAGACTTATGGTTTAATTTAAAAGTACAGCTCGTTCCGCAAAAATATGTGCCCTCACATGACCATATTGACTTGAAAATAAAAAAGTTATGTCTCTCAGAAGAAGAATGGCGAACAAAAAAAAAAACAAAGCGAAAAATCGGCCAGTCGTGAAGGGGTTAAGGTCATAAAAAGGATTGTATAGTAAGAAGTGAGAACAGAAACATTTTCACATTTTTCACTCCAGGTCCCGAACACATCTGTTAAATTAATAGGGTTGGTTTCACCACAACAAGGTTTTGAGTGTTAACACAATCTTAGCATTTTTTTTTAATAAACATAAAAAGATTTTTTTTTAATATATATATTTTACTTATTTTTATTGCTGCTTTCCTCTACATGAATATGACATCATTGTGATCCAATGGCTAATAAATACTAATACCAACGATTGCAATAGCTTAAAAAAATATGCTAGAACTCAATGTACACATCCTGAATTTAGGGAATTGTGTATTATTATTATTATTATTATTGTTAGAATATTATTATTATTATTATTATTATTATTATTATTAATAATCTTACTATACTGTCTCAGCCTGTTACAACCTACAATAGCCCTCAGTCCAGTACACCACTGCGCAACCAGCTCTGTCCTCACCTATTGTACCATCACTAGAGATGAGCGAACCGGTCGCGGTTCGGCTCGAGGTCGGTTCGCCGAACGGAGGTCCCGTTCGAGTTCGGTTCGTCGAACGTTCGACGAACCAAACTTGAACCGCATAGGAAACTATGGCAGGCAATCACAAACACATAAAAACACCTAGAAAACACCCTCAAAGGTGTCCAAAAGGTGACAAACAACTCACAACACAAACACATGGGAAAGTGACAAGGATATATACTCATGCGAAAACAAAAGAGCTGGTCAAGGAAAAAGAGGAGGAGACACAGATATATGAGTATATGCAAGGAAACATCGATGCCATTACTGTGCAACTTGAGCCCTGCTCATTTTAGGCTTCCAATCTGGATAAATTGCCTGAGCTTGCCACGTACGCCTTGGGGATCTTGTCGTGCCCTGCAGCCAGCGTTCTCTCGGAACCTGTCTTCAGTGCTGCTGGGGGTCTGCTGGCAGATAAGCACACGTGTCTGTCCACTGACAATGTGGACATGGCTCTCAGAGGACTTTTCTTCCCCTGGCTCAGCCAGGGGAGGCGAAAGGCACGCGTATTTTTGAGAGCACTTCATGCAAAGCATCTTTTTCTTTTTCAAAAGAGGGGTCAACTGATGCCAGTCAAGTGGGGTGTGTGTGGCCCAATTAGTGGCAACGAGGAAGACTGTGGTTGGAGTCTCCTCGCTGTGTTTCTAAAAGAACCAAGATGAACAAGTCATGGCTCTCAGAGGACTTTTCTTCCCCTGGGTCATCCAGGGGACGGGAAAGGCACGCGTATTTTTGAGAGTGCTTCATGCAAAGCATCTTTTTCTTTTTCAAAAGGGGGGTCAACTGATGCCAGTCAAGTAGGGTGTGTGTGGCCCAATTAGTGGCAACGAGGAAGACTGTGGTTGGAGTCCCCTCGCTGTGTTTCTAAAAGAACCAAGATGAACAAGTCATGGCTCTCAGAGGACTTTTCTTCCCCTGGGTCATCCAGGGGATGGGAAAGGCACGCGTATTTTTGAGAGTGCTTCATGCAAAGCATCTTTTTCTTTTTCAAAAGGGGGGTCAACTGATGCCAGTGAAGTGGGGTGTGTGTGGCCCAATTAGTGTCAACGAGGGAGACTGTGGTTGGAGTCCCCTCGCTGTGTTTCTAAAAGAACCAAGATGAACAAGTCATGGCTCTCAGAGGACTTTTCTTCCCCTGGGTCATCCAGGGGACGGGAAAGGCACGCGTATTTTTGAGAGTGCTTCATGCAAAGCATCTTTTTCTTTTTCAAAAGGGGGGTCAACTGATGCCAGTCAAGTGGGGTGTGTGTGGCCCAATTAGTGGAAACGAGGGAGACTGTGGTTGGAGTCCCCTCACTGTGTTTTACATGATTTTCGAAGGGCATGACATGCCTAAGAGGTTGAGTTTCATCATCTGCAACTTGTTGGCAACAGAAAGGCTGCCTTTACACCCTTTTGAGACCGAGGATTTTCGAGACCTTATGCCCATTGCAGTGCCTCAAGAGCCGATGGCCAGTCATCACTCCTTCTCCAAGAAAGGCGTGCATGCGCTACCACAGCAGGTCGCACACAACCTCACCGATTCCTTGAGAAACTCTGTGTGTGACAGGGTGCATTTCACCACAGATACTTGGACCAGTAAGCATGGACAGGAGAGTTACATGTTGCTGACTGGGCACTGGGTAACTATGGTGAGAGATGGAGAAGGGTTTGCTGTACAAGTCTTGCCGTCCCCACGACTTGTGTGTCAATCCTTCCTCTGTATGTACAAGTTCCTCTACTGCTTCTGCCTCCTTAACCTTGTGTGGGTCCTCCACCTCGGCCCAAACCCTCTGTGGTCAGGCCACCCTTCCTTGCAACTGCGCCCAAGGAATCCCACACACCTCCTTACTATGCTGGCAGCAGAGCTCAAGGCCATCAGGCGGTCAAATGTTTACTTTGAAATGTAGGGGAAATGTGAGACACCGCTGAGGAATTGTGGACCTTTAGCTATGGAGAGTGAGACCGAGTTTCATCAATGGTTGTCTACACTCAACCAGCAGTCAGGGAAGGTCGGGTGCGACAATGACGCAAACCAGTCTGCGACCCTTCTTCAGGGCAATGTGTCACACGTGACTTGTATGGCTCACGTGTTGAACCTGGTTGTCCAGCAATTTTTAAAACACTATCCCGGCCTACATGGCCTTCTACAGAGGGCACGGTGTAACGCCTGCCTGGATCGACACACTCAGATGGGCTGTAAAGGATAGGCAAGAGGCAAGCCACTCACCAAGCTGGACACCCAGAACCCTGAAACCCTTTAACCCCTATACAGTGATTTGGAATTACACAGGGCCCCAGTTGATCAATACCTGTGGAAGGCTGCAGTTCCAGAGAATAGTAGTCATGCAGGGTCAAAAACATTAATTGAGAAAGAGGGACAGAATGGGATGGCCAGGACTTAATCAGAAAACAAGCAGAGGTGAAATGCGGATCAGCCAACAAGGTACATAAACAGCAAGCAGGAAAAGTAGTCAGGTAACAAGCACACAAACTCATAAAACTGAACTGGGGGTAACAGTAACAAGAGGTTCATAGCTTTGTCTGGCAGTGGTCTGCAGACAGGAGGGGCCTAAAAAAGGGTGTGGTGTCTTCCCATTGGTTGTAGCTGAATGATGGTACTTCATCTGTGAGATACCCACCACCTACATTCAGCCTGTGGTTCTGTATCTGTCGAGGTAACGCAACCCAGTGGGTGACCATAACCTGCGTCCACCTGCGCCGCAGGCATCGACTCCTTTCCCATCATCAGCACTATGCACGAAAGGAACACGTTGTCACCTGGCGACCGGAGTACAAATTGATTGAGTGGACTACGTTGGTGACTTAACAGTCGTGTGCGGCAATGATGCAAACCTGTCTGCGGCCCTTCGTCAGGGCAATGTGACACACGTGCCTTGTATGGCTCACGTGTTGAATCTGATTCTCCAGCAATTTTTAAAATACCATCCCGGGCTACATGGCCTTGTGCAGCGGGCACGCTGCTATGTGCTCACTTTTATCCTTCGCACCCAGCAGCTCAACAACTTTCATCGCTCCTGAAGTCTTAGGGTCTGGCGGTTAAACGCCTGAAATGCGATGTTCCGACACGCAGGAATTTGAATCTGCACATGTTTCAGCGTCTGTGGCAGCACCGCAGAGCCCTGCTGAAATATGGTATGACGTATACCCTAGGCTAACTTGATCCAGAGGTGGTGCAGATCACGCTGCTGGAGTGGTGTCAGATCAAGGACCTATGCACCCTTCTACACAGTTTACAAATATCGACGAAGATCTTTAGCACTGGCGATGCCATTCTCAGCGTGACAATTCTGGTCATCTACAAGATGGAGCACACTGTATGCATTATTCGGAGTCAGGTGTTGGTCCAAGAGGAAGGGGAGGAAGTACAGGAGGAGTCATATGCAGAAGGGATAATAAGATCTACAAGGTCCAGACGGTGAGCGGCACCTAGGCGGAAGTCAAGGGACGGTGGGGGAGAGGGATTAACAAGGGCGCATAGTATCAGCAAAAATTGTTGAGGAAGGTGCAGGAGCCCATGAAGAAATGGAGGACGAACTGGCAATGGACATGGAAGACTCAGCAGATGAGTGAGAGCTTGCTCACATTTCGGTTGTGCGAGGTTGGGGGGAGAGGGCAGAGGAAGGAGGCATGATTCTCACCTCTCTGCCACCAACACACCAAGGACTTGGTCCTCCTGGATGCACAAGACACATGAGCGCCTTCTTGCTGCACTACCTACAACATGACCCTCGGATTGTACGAATTCGAAGCAATGCTAACTACTGGGTTGCCACACTGTTAGATCCCCGGTACAAGACAAAATTTGGCGAAATAATTCCTGCCATAGAAAGGGACGCACGTATACAGGAGTATCTGCAGAAGGTGGTACTGATTCTTAGATCTGCTTTTCCAGTAAACACCAGTGCTGCACAGAGTGAATCTCAACGCTTTGTCATGGATAGGAGGAAATGGTCTTTTACTTGTCCACATCTGAGGGACCGAGGGCTGGCTGCTGTGCTTTGGCATTGAGTACGGTGTCCCTGCAGAGTTGCACTTTTGGTCATATACCAAATGAGTTGAAAAAGGACAAATGCTGGTGGAAAGGGGAACAGGTGTGTTGGAAAGGGGAAAAAAGTTTTTGTCCGTGGGTTTGTTGGTTAAGCAAAAGTAACATTTGATGATGAAACACCATCTGTTACGGTGGGACTGGCAGATTTGGATAAGGTGGTATATACTATGTTACCGCTATATAACAAAAATTAATAAGAAAAGAAAGAGAAAGGTATATATCCCCATCAGCAGTCAATGTCCACCGTGCTCCCAGATGGAAAAGGAGAGGTTGGCAAATGGAAGGTTAGGTGGAGGATACAGATCTGTGTGGCTATGAAACTAATAGTTGCCTGAGCCGAGTTAGATGCCACTCGGATCTTGAGACTGGGAGCCCTGTTAGCGTCACAGGGTCCACACGCCCACCCAGCCCAGGAACTCCCTGTTAACATCACAGGGGCCATTCAGTACGCTGACCGTGTGTATTGGGGCCACACCTGTGGACAGCAGGCGCATCAGCAGCAGCAGGCCTGTTAATGCCACTGGGCTGCACAAGCAGGACTTGTAGGACAGGAGCTGGTCTTAACCGTTCTGCGTTACCAACTGTGGTGGCAGCCTGCATCGACGCCCTATCCCTGGCTACCTCTGGCCTAAAGCCGCAATGGGTTCTACACATGGAGGTGTGCTCTTTCGGAGCATAATAGAAGACTGCGCACCTCCTTGTTGGCTCCAGCCCGTTTTATAACCTGGGTCCGCCCCAAACCAGGGTGGACCACAATGCACCTCCTGGAGACAAAAGCAGAGTGACACGTCATGAGTGGCATAACTAGCATCCTATTTGGAACCGCAACTTCAATAATGACCTCATGGCTGCCACGACACAAACACCTCACCAGTCATCGTCTGACCATCAATAATGAGGTGACAAGTCATAGGGGCGGGCCTCTGCAAGCCATTTGGGAGTGGCCTGGCTACATCGTCATGACACCTGATGCCCTGTGGTCTATATGGGCCCCCCCACATCAGGGGCAGGGCCAAAGAGTTCATTACCGGACCTAGTTTCTGATGCAGTAAGTGCCTGAGCATGGTCAGTTGCATGAAATAGAGTCTCTGAAAAAAAGACTATCAGCTTTAGCATGGTGTCTCGGCACAAAACAGGACTTAGACCCAGCACGAAATGCAAGTACCTGTGCAAAGAGGCTTTTCACACTAAGTGTGGGAGCATGCGCTGTATCCCGAAATGAAGACTTAGCCTCAGGAATGGCACAGTCAGGCTGAGCATACTCACTAGGCGAAACACTGTAGTTAGGCTGCAGCTGGGGTAAATCGGCACACGCATGCGCACTAGCTGCCTCTCCACACTTACACGTGGAGGAGAAATTGCTCTTCGGGTGTGGACTTGGAGATGCTGTCTATGAACAGAAGGAAAAGCTAAAGGAAGCCTCACTTTCTATCCCTCCGAATTATCAAATGCAGCAATGAATTCCCTGAGTTTGCTATAACATTAGCGTAGCAAAATGTGCATGAGGGTGTCCTGCACAGGTGCTAGAAATAGCTTGGCACTAGTGGGAAAATAATGAAATACAACATCCAGTTCTATGATGCCACTAAATGGCAGTATTTTTTGCTATCATTATAGCTTATTAAAAACAGAGCAGGAGGGTGTCCTGCACAGGTGCTAGAAATAGCTTGGCACCAGTGGGACAATAATGAAATACAACATCCAGTTCTATGATGCCACTAAATGGCAGTATTTTTTGCTATCATTATAGCGTATTAAAAACAGGGCAGGTGGGTGTCATGCAGAGGTGCTGCACATAGATTTGCACCAGTGGGGCACTAATGGAGTACAACAGCCACTTCTTGTATGCCACTAAGTTTACTCAATTTTTGGTATTATAATGTCTTAGTAAGTAACAATGAGTTTGAGTGTGCAATGCAGGCAGAGGTGCTGCAAATATCTTTGCACTTGTGAGACGATACAGAAGTCCAACAGCCACGTTTAGGATGCCACTAAGTTCACTCAGTGTTTGCTAATATAGTGGCTTAGTAACAATGAGTTTGAGTGTGCAATGCAGGCAGAGGTGCTGCAAATATCTTTGCACTTGTGGGACGGATACAGAAGTCCAACAGCCACGTTTAGGATGCCACTAAGTTCACTTAGTGTTTGCTAGTATAATGGCTTAGTAACAATGAGTTTGAGTGTGCAATGCAGCCAGACGTGCTGCAAATATCTTTGCACTAGTGGGACAATACAGAAGTCCAACAGCCACGTTTAGGATGCCACTAAGTTCACTCAGTGTTTGCTAGTATAATGGCTTAGTAACAATGAGTTTAAATGTGCAATGCAGGCAGACGTGCTGCAAATATCTTTGCACTAGTGGGACAATACAGAAGTCCAACAGCCACTTTTATGATGCCACTAAGTTCACTCAGTGTTTGCTAGTATAATGGCTTAGTAACAATGAGTTTGAGTGTGCAATGCAGGCAGACGTGCTGCAAATATCTTTGCACTAGTGGGACAATACAGAAGTCCAACAGCCACTTTTTTGATGCCACTAAGTTCACTCAGTGTTTGCTAGTATAATGGCTTAGTAACAATGAGTTTGAGTGTGCAATGCAGGTAGACGTGCTGCAAATATCTTTGCACTAGTGGGAGAATATAGAAGTCCAACAGCCACGTTTAGGATGCCACTAAGTTCACTCAGTGTTTGCTAGTATAATGGCTTATTAACAATGAGTTTGAGTGTGCAATGTAGGCAGACGTGCTTCAAATATCTTTGCACTTGTGGGACGATACAGCAGTCCAACAGCCACGTTTAGGATGCCACTAAGTTCACTCAGTGTTTGCTAGTATAATGGCTTAGTAACAATGAGTTTGAGTGTGCAATGCAGGCAGACGTGCTGCAAATATCTTTGCACTTGTGGGACAATGCAGCAGTCCAACAGCCACGTTTAGGATGCCACTAAGTTCACTCAGTGTTTGCTAGTATAATGGCTTAGTAACAATGAGTTTGAGTGTGCAATGCAGGCAGACGTGCTGCAAATATCTTTGCACTTGTGGGACAATACAGCAGTCCAACAGCCACGTTTAGGATGCCACTAAGTTCACTCAGTGTTTGCTAGTATAATGGCTTAGTAACAATGAGTTTGAGTGTGCAAAGGGCAGGAGGGTACAGTGGCAGGGTTGTGGGTCTCTGGGTAGAGGAAAGGAAGCCTGCCTTTCTATCCCTCCTAATGGGGAAATGCAGCGAGGAAATCCCTGACCTTATCTACACAGACGCTGTCATCTTGTGTAGCTGTTAATCTCTGTTTTAAACTCTGTCACCTATGGCTCTGACCCTGCCGGTATGAGCCCTTAAAAGGACTGATAGAAAGTGCTATCCCTATGCGCTGTGTATGGAGCGTATACAGCAGTATCGGCGATAGGAGCTGCGCCAGTGATGTCTGACACCAAGGACGCAGAAGGCAGATAATGGCGTGCTGGAGGAAAATGTCCGGTTTTATAATGCAGGGACATGTGACATGGACATCCTATCACACATCCCGTTGCTTCTCTGGCTAAAAGTCCACTTAGCTGTGTGTGTGTCTGGGATTGGCTGACATGCTGGCCCTCCCCACTACACGCGCGCGCTTAGGGAAGGAAGACAAGGAAAAAAAAAAAAATGGCGATCGCCATTATACATACAGCTGTGATCTGAATGCGCTGTTCCCGCACACTATACACTGAAATTTCATAATAGTGTGAGTCACAGAGTGACTTACACTATTACAGCGGAAAGCCAGCTAGGAATTAGCTGTTTTTTTTGCTGCTAGAACCGTTCTCGAACGTATCTAGAACTATCGAGCTTTAGCAAAAAAGCTCGAGTTCTAGTTCGATCTAGAACAGCCCCAAAATCACTCGAGCCGCGAACTGGAGAACCTCGAACCGCGAACCGCGCTCAACTCTAACCATCACCCATTCCCTGTAGACTGAGCCCTCGCGGGCAGGGTCCCCTCTCCTCCTATACTAGTCTGTTTTGTACTGTTAATGATTGTTGTACATATACCTTCTTTCACTTGTAAACCGCCATGGAATAAATGGCGCTATAATAATAATAAATAATAATAATAATAACCTCCTGTTGCAGTTTGCAGTTTTATTCACAAGACATATTTCTATTTAGGTATTATTAACTCAACGAAGAAATGAGATATTTACATATAAGAGTTGTTCGTTATTAATATACATGGTAATAAAAAAAGATACTACAGCAACAATGTGTGTCTAGAATTATTAATGTTATGCTGCTTAACTATTGCTTTTATATTTGCTTTCTTTTAAAGCAGATTTAATTTTTGCAGATCAATCAGATGTAAATCAATAACAAAAAGGTGAACCTTTTGCTTTTTAGTGAATGATTTAAAAACCACAAAATATGTACTTGACAAACCAAAGATGCAATAAATTAAAAAAGAATTTCTAGTAGGAAAGTGAATTATTTAAATATTTACAATAGAGAAGTGCCAATCATTACATTTTCTAGGGATCTCCCAGGAAATGCATGGAGTAGATAGCCAACGGCAGTCAGCAAACCAAGGTCAAATGTATAGGTTTGAGCTACATTAAAAAATCCTTTCTGCTGCAATTTTATAGACAAACTTGAAGCCTTGAAATGAACCAGCTTTACACAAGAGTATAGTATGAATCATTATTTACCATGATCAGTGACAGCATACTCAATATTAGAATTGACTGGAATCTACCATAGATGTTTTACATCTCTCAAAGCAACAGATTGCAAACCCAACAAGCCAAAGGAATGTTTCAGATTAAAAGTTCACGTGATTTTGGCAGAGAACATTTCCTCACTAATTAAGAAGCATTGCTTAAGGCGCTATGTTTGTCTTTTGTACCTTACTCTTTTATCACTGCATCAGAGTGCATGTAGTTCATTTGGTATAGAATACATATGGCAGAAAAAAAATTAAATGGAAAAAGGGTAAAGTTTGTTGAAAAAAAAAATATTTGATATATTTTCTGTATTTGGATAACTTTAGCAGTTTAGATGTAGTATTGTTAATGAAAGTTTATTGCTTTAATGGGGTTACATAGTGTAAGATAATATTGTATTCAATAGTTGGTCCTTTTAGGTAGAGATTAGGAAACTTCAGGCTCGAGACTCGGGGTTTAGGGCTTGGGAAATTACGTGAAAAATCATCCTGGTGAGTATCTGCGCTGTGCTGATGTCTCAGTGCTGCGCAGCATTGTGTGGGCTGCAGGAAGTGTGTGATAGGCTCAAATTTGACTTACATTCTGCGTTCTAAACCAAAAAATAATAACCACAGAGGTATATAATTTCCAAAAAACTATTGAAGATCAAATACCTCTAAAATACTAATTTTATTAATAACGGTTAAAAACACATACAATATACTCCCATGCAACATATACAAGACATGGACGCACTAAGTGCGTCAGTGAAAACTTCGCCCGTACCAGATAGGGAAGGGATTTTAAAGATAC
This sequence comes from Anomaloglossus baeobatrachus, assembly GCF_048569485.1. Taxonomy (NCBI): domain Eukaryota; kingdom Metazoa; phylum Chordata; class Amphibia; order Anura; family Aromobatidae; genus Anomaloglossus; species Anomaloglossus baeobatrachus. Next base: position 493,948,378 of record NC_134354.1, read on the forward strand.
ATTTGTCAGTATTGTCTGGTATATTCAAAGGATTGGGCCTATATAAATGTGCCCTTACTTACCCTTCCTACCAACGGAGAGTGTCCTAATTTTTTAGACACCCCCCCCGCTCCAGATGACTTACCCTAACTATCCCTGCTACTATCTAGTAATGGTGTCCATCACCAAAGCCAGGTACCCAAATTGTGATATACAGGTGAACACATACACACCACAGACCATAAATACTTTGCGTTATGTATTTAAATAGACAGTAGTCACTATAGTTTTACTAATGTTTAAAAACTATTGGTCTCAATATTTATAGAGGAATTATGAGACTAATTATATAGTTAGGTAACAGCTGAGAGGTCTACTTAACTTATAAACACCCTCTGCTCTCCCGACGCGTTTCACCCCCCTTTGTTCTTTGGTAGTTTTTTACATTCTGCGCTCTAAGATGTTTTGTTCACGGAGAAATTAGAAAAAAAAAGCACCGCCTATTTACCTCCGGAAGTGTATTGCTGTCAGCTGAAAGCAAAACACTTCCAGAGGTGAATGGCCGTTGCTTTGTTTTTCTTAATTTCTCTGTGAGCAAAACATCTTAGAACGCAGAATGTAAGTCAAATTTGAGCTGTTCACACATTTCCCGCAGTGCACACAATGCTGTGCATCATTTAGCGCAGCGTGATGACATCAGCACAACGTGATACTCACCAGGGTGATTTTTTGCATCATTTTCCAAGCCCAAACCCTGAGCCTCAAGCCTGAGGTTCGCTCATCTCTACTCTTAGGTACCCGATGGGGTTTTCTAGAATATGAAGATTAGCCCTTTTGCACCAGAACCTGTTTTCGCCTTCCTGACGAGGCCAAATTTTATAATACTGGCAAGTCTCATTTTATGTGGTAATAACTCTTGAATACCTGAACATATCCCAGTGATTCTGTGATTTTGTTTAATCTGAAAGGAAAGAAAGGAATGGATCCCAATTGGGTATATACACCATGTGCAGAATTATTAGGCAAGTTGTATTTTAGAGGATTTTTTTTATTGTTGATCAACAACTATGTTCTCAATCAACCCAAAAGACTCATAAATATCAACGCTTAATATTTTTGGAATTTGGAGTGTTTTTTTTTAGATTTGGCTATCTTAGTAGTATATCTGTTTGTGCAGGTAACTATTACTGTGCAGAATTATTAGGCAACTTAATAAAACCCAAATATATTCCCATCTCATTTGTTTACTTTCACAAGGTAAACCAATATAACTGCACAAAATTTAGAAATAAACATTTCTGACATGCAAAAACAAAACCCCACACAATTAGTGACCAATATAGCCACCTTTCTTTATGATGACACTCAACAGCCTACCATCCATAGATTCTGTCAGTTGCTTGATCTGTTCACTATCGACATTGTGTGCAGCAGCCACCACAGCCTCCCAGACACTGTCCTGAGAGGTGTACTGTTTTCCCTCCCTGTAGATCTTACATTTTATAAGGGACCACAGGTTCTCTATGGGGTTCAGATCAGGTGAACGAGGGGGCCATGTCATTATTTTTTCATCTTTTAGACCTTTACCGGCTAGCCACGCTGTGGAGTAGTTGGATGCATGTGATCGAGCATTGTGCTGAATGTAAATAATGTGTTTCTTTAACGAATACCGACTTCTTCCTGTACCACTGCTTGAAGAAGTTGTCTTCCAGAAACTGGCAGTAGATCTGGGAGTTAAGTCTCACTCCATCCTCAACCCGAAAAGGTCCCAGAAGTTCATCTTTGATAATACCAGCCCATACCAGTACCCCACCACCATTTTGCTGGGGTCGGAGTGGAGCTCTCTGCCCATTACTGATCCAGCCTCTGGCCCATCCATCTGGCCCATCAAGAGTCACTCTCATTTCATCTGTCTATAAATCCTCGGTTTTAAGATATTTCTTGGTCCAGTCTTGACGTTTTATCTTATGTTTCTTGTTCAAAGGTGGTCGTTGTTCAGCCTTCCTTACCTTGGCCATGTCCGTGAATATGGCACACCTTGTGCTTTTTGATACTCCAGTAACATTGCATATCTGAAATCTGGCCAAACTGGTGGCAAATGGCATCTTGGCAGCTTTACGCTTGATTTTCCTCAATTCATGGGCAGTTATTTTGCCCCTTTTTTGCCTAACACGCTTCTTGTGACCCTGTTGGCTATTTGCCATGAAATACTTGATTGTTTGGTGATCACGCTTAAAAGGTTTGGCAATTTCAAGATTGCTGCATCCCTCTGCAAGACATCTCACAATTTTGGACTTTTCAGAGCCCGTCAAATCTCTCTTCTGACCCATTTTGCCAAAGGAAAGGAAGTTGCCTAATAATTAAGCACCCCTTACATAGGGTGTTGATGTCTTTACCCCACACGCCTCCCATTACAGAGATGCACATCACCTGATTTACTTAATTGGTACTTGGCTCTCAAGCCATTACAGCTTGGAGTAGGACAACATGTATAAAAAGTATCATGTGCTCAAAATACTCATTTGCCTAATAATTTTGCACACAGTGTAGATAAACTTGTTGTCCTATGACTCACCTTGAAGTAGAACAATTGAGCATGTGAACGATGAATTGTGCGGTAACTTGGGCTTCACGAGCCAGGAAATTACCATAATCAGAAGGGAAAATGTGTCTATTGATCTGCGCTGCCGTCAAAGGATGGAACCGTGTGGTTTAAAAATATCTGTTTATTGAGCCTTTGCGTTTCAAAGTCTCTGTCTTCTTCTTCAGATTTAAAAGTTATAAAAATTATTTATAGCAGCTTATTTTCAAAAAATGGAGTCTGAGCTAAATTTAGCACCAAAGTGACTTGTGTCTAAAACAGATTTTTTTTGCTGTTCAATAAAGTTAATTGACCCCTAGAAAAAAGAAAATTCATTAAAACAAGGCACATAGAAAGATGACTTTTTTTTGTGCCTCATTGTTTTCAAAGTTAGAGATACATTTTGGTATGATTTGCATTCATTTATGAAAAAAATTATAAAAAAATTGAAAGTTTGCAATTTTTGAACTTTTAATTTTCCTGCCTTTAAGCACATTAGTCATATCACACAAAATCGTTAATAAATAACATTTGCCACGTGTTTACTTTAAACCCTTCATGACTAGTACATCTTATGCAACAATTTTGGGGTGGCTATGGGTTGCTATTTTTAGGCTGCGAAGGGCCCAATAACCATGGGCTTTCTCAGCCTGATAATACCAACCCTCAGCTGTCTGCTTTACCTTGGCTGGTCATCAAATAAAGGGGGGACAACATGCTGTTTTTTAAAATTATTTATTTATTTATTAAGTTAAAAAAGGCTAAACAGTCCTTAGCCTGGTTTAACCTAATAAATAGAAATGATAAAAAAATGGCATGGGGTTCCCTCAATCTAGGGAGTCCTAGATCATGGATTACATTGGATATTTGTGTGAACATTTTTTTATTAATAAATTGGTGAATGAGGAAAAGTGTGACGGAGTCTTTATTCAAACAATCTATTTTTTTTCCTGTGTGTTTTTTTCCCCTTTACACTTACTTGGCTATAAATGGGGTGTTTGAAGACACCTCAGTCTCCAATATTAACCCATGGGCTTGATGCCAGCTGTCATTATACATCTGATATCAATACCAAATATATTGGTGAAAGAGGAAATATGTTGGTGAACGTTTTTTCAAATATTTTTTTTTGTCTTTATTTTTTTATTACTGACAGTTAGTGATATCGGGTATCTTTTAGACGCTGCAACATCACTAACTGCTGGGCTTGATGCCAGATGACATTACAGCTGGTATCAACCCCATATATTACGCTGTTTGCTACTGCACCAGGGTATCGGCATGAGCCGGGGTGAAGCACTAAGATTGGCAAACCTAATGGATACGCCACTTCTGAGGTGGCTGCGGCCTGCTATTTTTAGGCTGGGAAGGGCCAAATAACCATGGCTCTTCACATCCTGAGAATACCAGACCACAGCTGTCCGCTTTACCTTGGCTGGTAATCCAATTTGGGGAAGACCCCAATTTTTTTTTTAAATTATTTATTTATAAAGAATTTAACTATAACAGCCTAGAGTGCCCTCCATTTTGGATTACCAGCCAAGGTGAAGCTGTCAGCTGTGGTCTGCAGTCTGTAGCCATTTGCTTTACCCTAGCTGGCTGTCAAAAATGGGAGGGACCCCACGTCATTTTTTTAAATTATTTATTAATTTTTTGGGTGTCAGCTCAAAATATGTAAGGGGGTGGGATATTATATATGTGTTTGACATCTATCCATTCATCAATCCCAGCTTTTTAAGCTGCCTGCGCATGATCAAGGTTTGCAGCGCTTTGGACGCATAGTGTTTTTGCTTCTTCCATAACGCTGCGTTGTGAAGTACAAGCACAGAGGAAGGATTGTTAGAAATCTCCTGCCCACTGTTCTTCTTTTCTCTGCAGGATAAACTGACCTGCGACACGGCTTCCTGAGCATCAGCATGTCAATTTATCCTGCAAATACGAGAGTGTTCTCCACGGGAAGAATAGAGCGAAAGTCTGCAGCAGCCTCAACCTGGATCGTGGGCATTGGCAGCTCCGTTCTCCCGTGTACAATACTTGCATCTCTTCAGGAGATCTGACACTGTGTACTAGACGCCGTGTCGCTGGATCGTGGACACATAGCCTAAAAGTGAAAAATTTGGTGCAACAGCAACATTTTTGTGAAGTACCTGTGGATTCAAAATACTCACTATACCCCTAAATAAAATCCTTGAGGAGTCCTAAATTCCAAAATGGGGTCATTTGTGGGGGTTTCTGCTGTATAGGTAACCTAGGAGCCTTGCAAATGGGACATGGTGTCTGCAATTTATTTAAATATTCATATGATGCTTTGTCCATTCCAAGCCCTTCCATTTGTCCAAACAGAGGTTTTTTGCCCCATGTGGGGAATCCCTGGGCTCATAAGAAATTTGATAAACTGTGGGGTCAATTTTTTGGTGTTTTCTCTTGAAAAATTCAGAACTTTGGTGCTAAAGCAACATTTTTGTGAAAAAATTAACATTTTAAAAATTAAAACCTAAGGTTATCAGATTCTGTGAAGTACCTGTGGGTTCAAAATGCTCACTATACCCCTAGATAAAATCCTTGAAGGGTCTAGTTTACAAAACGGGGTAATTTGTGGTAGATTTTGCTGTTTTGGTACCTTAGGGGCCCTGCAAATGCAACATGATGCCCGCAATCTATTTCAACCAAATTTGTGTTCCAAAATTCAAATATTGCTCCTTCTGTTCCGGGTGCTCCCATTTATCCAAACAGAGGTTTTTGACTAAATGTGGGGTATCAGCGCGCTCAGAAGAAATTGGGTAACACATTTTTTGTTCCATTTTGTTGTGTTCTTTCTTCTAAAAGTGAATAAATTGGATCTAAAGCAACATTTTTAGGCAAAATGAAAATTGTTTTCTTTTTTCATTCCACATCCATTAGTCCCTGTGAAGGAAGCACCTGAAGGGGTAAATAAACTTCTTGGATGTGGTTTTGAGTACTTTGAGGGTTGTAGTTTTTAGAATGGTCTCACTTTTTGGTATTTTCTGTCACTTATGCCTCTCAAAGTCACTTCAAATGTGATGTGGTCCTTAAAAAATGGTTTTGTAAATTTTGTTGAAAATTTTGGAAATTGTGAAATGTTATTTATTAACTATTTTGTTTTACATAACTGTCTGGTTTAAGAGCATAAAAATTATAAGTTTGAAAATTGCAAAATTTTAAAAAGTTTCTTCAAATTTCTGACTTTTTTCACAAATAAAAGCAAGAAATATCATCCTAAATTTATAACTTTCCTGAACTACAATATGTCACAAAAAAACATTGTCAGAATCACCGGGATCCGTTGAAGTTTTCCAGAGTTATAACCTGTGAAAGTCACTCTGGTCAGAATTGTAAAAAATGCCCTGGTCATTAGAGACAAAATTTGCTTCATCCTTAATGGGTTAAATGTACGTATTTATTGGTATGATATTTATTCACTTTATTGTTCTTTATTTTGCAATTTTTATATTTGTACCATTTTTTTTTTAGTCCTTCTGTGGGACATTAACTTTTATTAGTCTGATTTCTGTATAATGCATTGCCTAGCACAAGCATGGCAATGTATAACAGGCCGGGGCCACACGGGGACTAATGTGATCCTCGCATGACACGCGGCTCATACTGGCATCACAGCGGGAGCCGAGTGTCATGTGAGTGTCACTACGACTGAGGTCCAATCATGCGATCGGACCTGAGCTGCGGGGGGTGGGCAGGCACTGAGGAGGGGCGGGCAGGTACTGAGGGGGGGCGGGCCGGCACATTAGAGAGGGAGGGATTTATCTCCCTCTCTCCTCTGTTGCCAGCTATTGCCATTTTCGCCCTGCAATCGCAGTACACCAGTGTACTGCGAGTGCAGTGCGATCTTTCTCTCACCCCATAGACTTGAATGGGTGCGAGAGAAAGAGTCTCGCATTACAATCGCAGCATGCTGCGATTGTTTTATCGGTCTGATTGTGGCCGAGAAAATAATTGCTCATGGGTGTTGACACATAGGTTAATATTGGTCCAAGTGGAATGCAATGTTTTATCGCATTCCACACGGTCCAATTTTCATGCCGTGTGTCTTTGGCCTTACACTGACAGATCGCAAATTAGACCCTGCTTCTGGCTGGGTCTAACTGGCCACCATACTTGGCAGACTTGGGGGTCATCAGCCAATCCAATGTTTATCTACAGCAGTCATGAAGGAGTTAAGTAAGCATTGAGTTGTAAATACACATTTTAAGTTTTTCCAAGAATTCTGATCCTCTCTGCACTCAGTCCAATGACAAATGTCCCTTGGGTATGTGCAGACATCTTTTCTGATAGATTCTCCTTGGAACCTGCCTAAAATAATGCTAAAAGACCACCACAAAGAATTAACCTAATGCACTGCAATGTCAAAACGATCTGTTGTGCATGTGTGCTGTATTTTGAAACTTTCTTTAACTGATGTAGAATATTATCTCTGGTAGGCAATGACATAGAAAGGAGGTACATACAGGTTTTCAGTCTAAAAAATTCAGTGTTTTATTCACACTGATAACAAACAGAAAGGACACTTCAGGTAGGTGTGCAAAAAAAAAAAATTCAGCTTGTCAAACAGCATAACCAAAATTCCAAATATACCAGTCAATTCAGTTATGTTTTTCCCCACAAAAACTGCTTCAGTTTCCAGCCAAACCACGCACACACTGAGGAGTTAGGACTGTCTATTTATGCTGTCCTAATCCTGTGGCTGTGCAGGTCAGGCATTGCCGAAAAACCCAAACTAGCAGAGAAGGGTTCGGGCCAGGTATGTCCTCCTTCCCTGCTGCTAAACAAGGTGAAAGGCATTTGCAGGGAGATATATACTACCATACAGCACCACACCCTTCACTGTGTTACACTTCTTAAGGGTAGAGTCACACTTGTGTATCACTTCTGATGCAAAAGCATCAGATGCAATATGCTAATGATCCTTGGCTCAGGCTCTGCTGTGAGCTTGAGCCGAGTGTCATGCGTCTGTGATCCATTCCAGAGATCGGATCACAGGTAGGGAGGAATTAATCTCCCCAACTCTTCCATTGTCAGCCTGTGTGTATATCAGACTGCACTTGAATGAGATCGGAGTGCAGTCCGATGTTTCTCTCACACCTATACACTTGTATAGGTGCGAGTGACACGACTCTCGCAGACAATTGCAGCATGCTGTGTTTTTTTTTCCTCATTCTTTTTAGTGCTTAGGAAAAACTTGCAGATCTGAGCTGCAGCATTGTCTTAGGCCTCTTTCACATGTCCGTGCCTCCGGTACGTGTTTGGTCAGTATTCTCATGTACCAAAGACACGGGCACACGTAGACCCATTAATATCAATGGGTCTGTGTTCACGTGCGTATTCTGCCATGGACCGTGTGTACGTGTGGAGCATACGTGTGCCCGTGTGCTCCACACATAGAAATGTCCATTTTTCTCCATCATCACGGGTGTCACACGGAACGCAAATGGGTCACACGGAACACAAATGGACCACACAGATGTGTTCCGTGTGACACGCACCGGAGAAAACATATGTGTCTGCGAGAAAAAAAAACAAACTTTACTCACCTTCTCCAGCCCTCCTGTCTTAGCAGTTGCTGTCACTTGCTTCCAACCACTGCTCATTATGCTCATTGCATATTAACTTCACTGTGGCCGGAAGCATCAGCAGCGGGGAGTCGGCAGGACCGGAGACCGAAGATCAGCACCACGGACAGTGAAGTCAGGGACAGGTGAGTGGGAAGTTCCCGTTCTCCATGTGTTATCATGGATAACACATGAAGAACACACGTGTGCCATAAATATGGCTCACCGAGGGCAATACGCACCTTTGACACGTACGTGAAAAACGTGCATGATTTACACGGACGTGTGAAAGAGGCCTTACATGGGGCCAAGTGCAATGCGAGATTTTCATACGCCAGTGGGACTCTGCCCTTAGACTCTAAAAGTTGTGAAGTGGCTAAAAGAATTTACCTCTTCATACTTCAGGCCACTCACTATTTATAGTTTAAATAATCAAAAAAAGCCACCATCGGCAAAGCTCCGACAAAAGTGACTGAAGGGACACCATTGAAAAAAAAGAACTCAGCGGATCTGCAGTCGTTTTAAAGACATTGTGTGCCAAATGCCTGATTAATTTGTGTTATTGACTTCTTGTATGGCAACCCCAGTGGAAAAACTGCGTTTGCAAAAATTAGCAGAAAATAAATTGATGGAATTGTAGATATATAGAGAATGATTAAGAACCAATGCACATCAACTACCGTATTTTTCGGATTATAAGACACACTTTTTCCCCCAAATGTTTGGGGAAAGTGGGGGGTGCGTCTTATAGTCTGAATGTAGGGCATGGCTGTGGGGAATGAGGGTGCTGCAATGGAGCGGGTCATCGGCGGTATGTGCAGGCTGTAGCAGCGCCTTCCGTGACCACGTGGGTGCGCTCATTTCATATGCATGCATCCTCCTGCCCATCATCTCTCTGCGCTGAAGCTGACGGTGACAGGTGGGCGGGATGATGGGCGGGGGATGTGCGCATAATTAGCAGCCGACCCATGTGAGCACCTCTGGCAACTACAGCTTGGAGTGATCATGTGTGGCTATATTCACTGTCCCCCGCGCATCATCATCAGTACGGGGGGCAGTGAATAAGTACTGTATATTCACCTTTCCCTGCAGCATTGCATTGTTCTCCTGTCTGCCGGCTGCTGATCTGTGTAGAGAGCGGTGAGCAGGTCGGCAGACAGGAGCCCATCGTGATGCTTCAGGGAACAGTGACCGACTCCACACAGGTCAGCGGCACTGCTCCTGGTGCTGACAGGATAATGAGCGATGCTGCTGGAGTGAGGAAAGGTGAGTGTAAATGCTTATTTTTTTCTGTGCCACAGGATGCACGCCATGTACCAAGATGGGAGTATATAGCAGGATGGGGGTATATAGCAGGATGGGGGTATATAGCAGGATGGGTGTATATAGCAGGATAGGGGTATATAGCAAAATGCGGGTATATAGCAGGATGGGGATATTTATCAGGATGGGGGTATATAGCAGGATGGGGTATATAGCAGGATGGGGGTATATAGCAGAATGGGGCTACACCAGGTTGAGGGACATATATCCAAGGATGGGGATCATATACAAGGCAGGAGGATCATTACCAGGATGGGGTACCTTAGTAGAGAATTTGGGGACAATACCCCCATAACAGTGTCAGCAGCAGATCCTTGCCCCATAACAATGTGTCATGACCACATTTTTAGCTTAACATTTTATTTTCTTATTTTCCTCCTCTAAAACTAGGGTGCATCTTATGGTCCGGTGCGTTTTATAGTCCAAAAAATTACGGTAAGTCTTATGTTGTAGCTTTGTGCATAGGAAAATAATACAGCAGTACATATAAGCCCTTTAGAAGGTTTCTTGTTACATATATCACAAGCTGGGAGGGGCTGGGATAATCCAGTGGTAAGGGTGCACATTGGTACCAATGACAAATTTAGAGTAAGGTGGGAGGTTCTTAAACTGTGAGAGAAGCTGAAATCCAAAACCTCCCAAGTGGTATTTTCAGAATTACTGCCACAAGTGTCACCAGAACGACAGCAGGAGATTAGGGAGATAAACAGTAACTTATAAATTGATGCAGGTTAAAAGGGTTTATATTATATATACTGTGTATGTATATATATATATATATATATATATATATATATATATACAGTTAGGTCCAGAAATATTTGGACAGTGACACAATTTTCGCGAGTTGTGCTCTGCATGCAACCACATTGGATTTTAAATGAAATCTCTACAACAGAATTCAAGTGCAGATTGTAACGTTTAATTTGAAGGTTTGAACAAAAATATCTGATAGAAATTGTAGGAATTGTACACATTTCTTTACAAACACTCCACATTTTAGGAGGTCAAAAGTAATTGGCCAAATAAACCAAACCCAAACAAAATATTTTTATTTTCAATATTTTGTTGCGAATCCTTTGGAGGCAATCACTGCCTTAAGTCTGGAACCCATGGACATCACCAAATGCTGGGTTTCCTCCTTCTTAATGCTTTGCCAGGCCTTTACAGCCGCAGCCTTCAGGTCTTGCTTGTTTGTGGGTCTTTCCGTCTTAAGTCTGGATTTGAGCAAGTGAAATGCATGCTCAATTGGGTTAAGATCTGGGGATTGACTTGGCCATTGCAGAATGTTCCACTTTTTTGCACTCATGAACTCCTGGGTAGCTTTGGCTGTATGCTTGGGGTCATTGTCCATCTGTACTATGAAGCGCCGTCCGATCAACTTTGCGGCATTTGGCTGAATCTGTGCTGAAAGTATATCCCGGTACACTTCAGAATTCATCCGGCTATTCTTGTCTGCTGTTATGTCATCAATAAACACAAGTGACCCAGTGCCATTGAAAGCCATGCATGCCTATGCCATCACGTTGCCTCCACCATGTTTTACAGAGGATGTGGTGTGCCTTGGATCATGTGCCGTTCCCTTTCTTCTCCAAACTTTTTTCTTCCCATCATTCTGGTACAGGTTGATCTTTGTCTCATCTGTCCATAGAATACGTTTCCAGAACTGAGCTGGCTTCATGAGGTGTTTTTCAGCAAATTTAACTCTGGCCTGTCTATTTTTGGAATTGATGAATGGTTTGCATCTAGATGTGAACCCTTTGTATTTACTTTCATGGAGTCTTCTCTTTACTGTTGACTTAGGGGAAGATACACCTACTTCACTGAGAGTGTTCTGGACTTCAGTTGATGTTGTGAACGGGTTCTTCTTCACCAAAGAAAGTATGCGGCGATCATCCACCACTGTTGTCATCCGTGGACGCCCAGGCCTTTTTGAGTTCCCAAGCTCACCAGTCAATTCCTTTTTTCTCAGAATGTACCCGACTGTTGATTTTGCTACTCCAAGCATGTCTGCTATCTCTCTGATGGATTTTTTCTTTTTTTTCAGCCTCAGGATGTTCTGCTTCACCTCAATTGAGAGTTCCTTAGACCGCATGTTGTCTGGTCACAGCAACAGCTTCCAAATGCAAAACCACACACCTGTAATCAACCCCAGACCTTTTAATTACTTCATTGATTACAGGTTAACGAGGGAGACGCCTTCAGAGTTAATTGCAGCCCTTAGAGTCCCTTGTCCAATTACTTTTGGTCCCTTGAAAAAGAGGAGGCTATGCATTACAGAGCTATGATTCCTAAACCCTTTCTCCGATTTGGATGTGTAAACTCTCATATTGCAGCTGGGAGTGTGCACTTTCAGCCCATATTATATATATAATTGTATTTCTGAACATGTTTTTGTAAACAGCTAAAATAACAAAACTTGTGTCACTGTCCAAATATTTCTGGACCTAACTGTATATACACATATTTATATATATATATATATATATATATATATATATATATATATTAGTGATGAGCGAGTACTAAAAAGCTCGGGTGCTCGAAGCTCGGGCCGAGCCTCCCAAGATACTCGTGTACTCGGCCCGAGCAACGAGCCCAATGTTATCCTATGGGAGACCCGAGTATTTTTGTGAAATGACCCCCCGGCAGCATGGAGAAACCCTAAAAATGTCACAAAAGTCTCAGAAGAGTGCTCAAATGACATGGCAACAGCATGGGGAAGACCCCTTGAAGCATTTATCACTGAAAAGTCACAGCTGTGAACAATTTTGTCCGCGTTTTACGCCATTTTTACGGACTCACCAGAAAACCTTCCAAAATGACCCCAAAATGATTTTTCATGGCGGAAATGTTAAGGGCACATACCCAATAGTGAGATAGAGCTGGTGTATGTTACTTTTTGAGATTAATACATGAAAGATTTTACGTGAAAACATTGTGTGGCACTCCGATGTCCCTGAGAAGAGACGTACATGAAGGCCTCTTAAGTCTAATGTGCCCATTTTGAGGAAGTGAGTCTTTGTAGTATTTTCCTTTGCCAGGACAGTCCAAAATTGTGAGGTTCACCAATGCCCCTGCATACAGACATGCATGATGGCCTGTAAACCTGAAGTGCCCATTGTAAGGAAGTGGGTCTATTGTAGTATAGCCCTTAGGCAGGGCAGCCAAAAATTGGGAGGCTCCACGTTGTCCCTGGATAGAGACGTGCATGAGGGCCTGTAAACCTGAAGTGCCCATTGGAAGGAAGTGGGTGTATTATAGTATAGCCCTTAGGCAGGGCAGCCAAAAATTGGGAGGCTCCACATTGTCCCTGGATAGAGACGTGCATGATGGCCTGTAAACCTGAAGTGCCCATTGTAAGGAAGTGGGTCTATTGTAGTATAGCCCTTAGGCAGGGCAGCCAAAAATTGGGAGGCTCCACGTTGTCCCTGGATAGAGACGTGCATGATGGCCTGTAAACCTGAAGTGCCCATTGGAAGGAAGTGGGTCTATTGTAGTATAGCCCTTAGGCAGGGCAGCCAAAAATTGGGAGGCTCCACGTTGTCCCTGGATAGAGACGTGCATGATGGCCTGTAAACCTGAAGTGCCCATTGTAAGGAAGTGGGTCTATTGTAGTATAGCCCTTAGGCAGGGCAGCCAAAAATTGGGAGGCTCCACGTTGTCCCTGGGTAGAGACGTGCATGAGGGCCTCAAAACATTAAGTGTCCATTGTCAGGAAGTGGGTGTATTATAGTATAGCCCTTAGGCAGGGCAGCCAAAAATTGGGAGGCTCCACATTGTCCCTGGATAGAGACGTGCATGATGGCCTGTAAACCTGAAGTGCCCATTGGAAGGAAGTGGGTCTATTGTAGTATAGCCCTTAGGCAGGGCAGCCAAAAATTGGGAGGCTCCACGTTGTCCCTGGATAGAGACCTGTTAGGTTCTTAGTGCCTCCGTGCTTGCATTTAAAAACCGCACGTGTGTGCCTGTTGGTGGCAGCTTTCCGCTGCATTTGTGTGAGTTTTGCAAAAACTTGGATATAACGCACAAGTCTAGTGAATACACATCAGCACAGCATTCCAAAATGCGCAAGGGCGTTGTCAACGAACAAGGAAGTGGACGTGATGGTGGTGCAGGCAGAGACCGAGGTTGTGTGCAAGCTCTGATTTCACCACAACAAAGGGCCACATCTAGTCGCTCGCACGTCCTGTCCCAAATTCTTGGGGACCGCAGCAGTACACCGCTCTTGAACCAAGACCAGTGTCAACAGGTTGTTAGTTGGATAGCGGATAATGCTTCCAGTCAGATTGGCACCACCACAAACACTCTGTCTTCCACACGGTCAAGTGTCAGTAGCCGTGATACTGCACCGCACATTTCAGAACCTGATCCTCCTTCCTACCACCAGGCCGAGTACACGTCCACGGACATTACTGATCCCACACTTGGACACTCGGAAGAGCTGTTCGTTCACGTTTCCATTCACAAATTCTGGCCTCTCGCCAGCTCCTGTTGAAGTGGGCCATGACGAGATTGTATGTACAGATGCCCAAATATTTGAGAAGCCACGTTCTCACGAAGTTGGCAACGTGTCTCAACAAGGGGTGGACGATGATGAGACACAATTGTCAGGAAGTCAGGAGGAGGAGCAGGGTGCGGAAGAGGAAGACGACGTGGTGGATGATCCAGTAACTGACCCAACCTGGCAGGAGGATATGCAGAGCGAGGACAGCAGTGCACAGGGGGAGGGAGGCGTAGCATCCCAACAGGCAGTAAGAAGCAGAGTGGTGGCCCCAGGCAGACGTCAGGCAACTGTTCCCCGGAACAACACGACACAAGGTGCCTGTACAAATGTTAGGTCTTCCCGAGTCTGGCTGTAATACTATTGTATGTATTGAGGATTTCGATTGCGTTAGGGCAATGACAACCAGAGACGAGTTCTTGGTGCAAGACGTTTATAATATGCAACCAGCAAATATGTACATAAACGGAACAAAAACACAGTAGAACATAAATACAGGAAATACCTTCCAGGGACGGAGCGAAAGGGAATTCCCGGGACCGCGCACCGGACTCCCCCAGGGAGACCACCAAGAGCGAACCCCTATACAGGGACTTTCTGGCAATCACCCCAGAAGCCCTAAATGCGCAGCAGCCGGGACACAAAAGGGCAATAGGTAAGTCCAAAAATGTCCGTACGTGATGTGAGTCCAGAGTGGTATTAAACGGAAGGAACTGGGCAGAAGTGCCGACCAAAGACGGCAAACGGAGTCCGGGCACAGCTAGATGATACCAGATGAAGTCCAGAGTCGGTGTCGGTTGTTTTCCAAGAGGATCCGAATAACAATCAGGAACCAAAAGCAGCAGGGCAGGAGCACACAGGAAGCAGTATACTCAGGCACTGGACTAAGCTTTAGGGGTGGCTTTTAAACAGATGGACAGGAAGTAGGGCAACAGAACAGAAAACTCCATGTTAACAAAGGGCAAGCTCTTTCAAAAGAAAACTGGAAAACCCGGAACTCTGACACTGGCAGTTTTTTAAGTTGGCTCCAGATGATTCTAAAAAGGCCATTTGCAACACCTGCCATGCCAGCATCAGCAGGGGTACCAAAACTAGCAGCCTGACCACCACCAGCATGATCAGGCACATGTCAGCCAAGCACCCGACTTTGTGGGAAGTACAACAGAGTCGAGGAGCAGTGCTTGCTGATGTCACTGCTACGTCTTCGCTGGTTGTGCATGCGAGCCAATCCCCTGTCCATGCTGCCTGCGAACAAGCCTCCTCCACTCCTGCACCTGCAGTTGCCTACGCAGAAAGAACACCATCATCAAGCACGTCCTTGTCCCAGCGCAGCGTTCAGTTATCCATTCAGCAAACCTTTGAACGCAGGCACAAATACACTGCCAACACCCCACATGCCACAGTTCTAAATGCTAACATTTCGCGACTGCTTGCGCTGGAAATGTTGCCTTTTAGGCTGGTTGAGACAGAAGCATTCCGCGACATGATGGTGGCAGCTGTCCCACGTTACTCGGTCCACAGCCGCCACTATTTCTCCCGGTGTGCCGTCCCCGCATTTCATAACCACGTGTCACAAAACATCACACGTGCCCTGAACAACGCTGTTTCAGCCAAAGTCCACCTAACCACAGACACGTGGACAAGTGCATGTGGGCAAGGCCGCTACATCTCGTTGACGTCACACTGGGTTAATATTGTGCAAGCTGGGACCCAGTCTGAGCGAGGGACGGAACACGTCCTTCACACACCAAGTTTTGCAGGCCCTACCTCAGTCAGGGTTTCACACACACTCTACAGCTCCGGAATGTCATGCTCCTCAGCCTCCTCCTCCTCCTGCGCATCCTGATCCACTTTACCCTCCACACTAGTCCCAAGCTGGAAGTGTCGCGGGCGGAGGAGGGGACGGTGCGCTCTCCCACTGCTCGGGTCCGGCTGACGCTGCTCTACGGCTGCTGCTGCTCGTTGGCTCGAGCGATGGCCGGATCCCGGGGACTCGAGCGGCGCTACTCGCCCGTGAGTGAAAAGGGGTGGTTTGGGTTTTGGGGATATTGTCCGTGACGCCACCCACGGTTGTGGTGATTGTGTGGACACCACCGCTGCTCTGGACGGGGATCCCGGGAGCCTGTGACAGGGAGCAGCTTTGTTGTTATTTCTCCCCTCCGTGGGTAGGGGGGTTGGTTGTCCTGGGGCCTGGTGATGGGGTAGAGATGGATGACAGGCGGGTTGCGGGGCCTGATGAGGTGCAGGGTCGCAGGGGCAGCGCTGTGCCGCACGGCACGGAGGTACTCACTCAGCCCAATGATGATGACACAGTTCACGGTAAAACAAGTGGCTGGATGGACGGGTCACTCGGACGGCTGCGGTTGTTCATCCCTGCAGGTTAGTGATGACTGTCTCTCCCTGCACCTAAGTTAAGTGTTGGTAGTGATGGTTTCCCAACGGTAACCCACTCCCCGACCTGGATATGGGCCGGAGGAGCCCCTTTTGCCCACAGGCGCTGGCCCTGGGAGACGGTTGCCCTTAGCGGTGGCGGTGTCTCCCCTTCACGGTTGTACGGTTGCCTTCTATCTGGACTTGGCTGTTTGGAAACCCTGAGGTTCCCTTCACTAACGGATTTGGCAAATTCACGGCGACACCAAGCCTTGCCGGGATCCGAAAGTCCTCTGCCAATGGTGCTGGCTTCTCTTTGTATACCGGTCCGGTACGGCCGGGTCACCACCCGTCCACGGTCCTTACGGCAGACTCCAATCGACCTCCACTGCAGACGGTCACCACATCCTGCCAACCTTGCTGTCCTGTCCGGGCCACACACCCGGACCAACTTCAGGCTCTTTGCTGTCACTTTTCTCCTCTCTACTACTTTCCTCCTTCCACTTCCTTAGCTTAACTCTCACTGCCTGTGTTTTCCCTCCTCCTCGGTGGGTGGAGACCAACCGCCTGGCTCCACACCCTGGTGTGGACAACAGCCCCTGGGGAAGGCAGCAAGGATTTTGTGTTTTGACTATGATATGCCTGCAGGGAGTGTGGGGTGTTTAAGTGTTGTGCTCTGTGGCCCCTGGCTTGTCCAGGGCGACACAGAAGCACTGCAGCACTGCCTCGGCGAAGCGGCAACAGGCAGTGCTGAAGCTAATCTGCATAGGTGACAAACCCCACAATGCAGAAGAGGTGTGGACAGCTCTGAAACAGCAGGCAGATCACTGGCTCACAACTCTGAACCTAAAGCCAGGAAAGGTCGTGTGTGACAATGGCCGGAACCTGGTGGCGGCTTTGAGGCGAGGCCAGCTGACACATGTTCCATGCGTGGCCCATGTGCTCAACCTCGTGGTTCAGCGGTTTCTAAAGTCATACTCAGAGCTGTCTGATCTGCTGGTAAAAGTTCGCCGCCTGTCTGCACATTTTCGAAAGTCACCTACTGCTTCAGCCGGCCTTGCCGGCTTAAGACGCCGTTTGCATCTTCCGGCACACAGACTGGTGTGTGATGTCCCCACGCGTTGGAATTCAACTCTGCACAAGTTGGTCAGGATATGTGAGCAGAAGAGGGCAGTTGTTGAGTACCTGCATCACCTAAGCCGTCGGGAAATGGGTCAAACTCCACACATAACACCTGAGGAGTGGAGATGGATGTCCGACCTATGCACCATCCGCCAAAACTTTGAGGACTCCACCAAGATGGTGAGCGGCGATGACGACATTATTAGCGTCACCATACCGCTTCTCTGCCTTCTAAAATGGTCTCTGCTCAAAAAACAACCATGATGCATTGCAGGCGGAGCGCGATGAGTTTGAGCAAGAAACAGTAGTGGGTGTGGGTGATGATAACACACAGCCCAGCCTCGTCTCATCACAACGTGCAGTGGAGGACTATGACGAGGAGGAGGATGAAGACATGGAGCAACTCTCTGGCCAAATTGAGGATATGACATGCAGTCATATCCTCGGTTCAGCGTGGCTGGCCAGAGGACAGGGTAGATGATGAGGAGGAGGAGGAGGAGGACAGCATGTTCAGTCATCGTGTTGGTCAGGATACTGAAGTGATGGCTGTTAAGAGTCTGGCACACATGGCTGACTTTATGGTAAGCTGCCTGTCTCGTGACCCTCGCGTTAAGAACATCTTGGCCGACAATCATTACTGGTTGGTAACACTGTTAGACCCACGCTAAAAGGAGAACTTTATGTCTCTTATTCCCGAGGTGGAGAGGTCAGGCAAAATGCAGCAGTTCCAGAAGGCCATAGTCACGGAAGTAGGCAAAGCATTCCCCTCACAAAACGCTAGCGGCATAGGTCAGGAATCACTGGACAACCAAGGCGTACAGCCGAGAGGGGCACAAGTCCAATCCGCCAGAGGTAGGGGAACAGTCTTTAAGATGTGGGACAGTTTTCTCAGCCCCTCACATACCACAGCCCCTGAGGTGAGGGGTAGTGACACAAGAAATCCTAAGTTTGGCCAGATGCTCAAGGAGTACCTTGCAGATCAAACAACTGTACTCCGACATTCCTCTGTGCCTTACAATTGATGTGTATCCAAGCTGGACACGTGGCATGAATTGGCTCTCTACGCCTTGGAAGTCCTGGCCTGCCCTGCCGCTAGCGTTTTGTCAGAGCGTGTTTTTAGTGCCGCAGGTGGAATCATTACAGATAAACGCACCCGCCTGTCAACTGTAAATGCTTACAGGCTGACTCTGATCAAGATGAACAAGGGTTGGATTTGGCCAGACTTCACCACACACACCAACAGCAAATTACAGCGGAATTTAAAGTTTGTAACGGGAATTTGCCATGTACCTCCACTCACCCATGGTAACACACTTCTGGACTTTGGCTAATCGCTGGACTGCTCCTCCTTCTCCTCATGCGCCATCATGGTGACCGTTACAATAGTTAAGCCGTTGTTTCAGGTATACCCCCAGTGGTAAATTTTTTCGCCCATTCTTTCTGAATGGGCATTACAACGACAGAAGACCCGCTCCTTTGCAATGGGAACAATGTTTTGAGGCCCTCATGCACATCTCTATCCAGGGACAATGTGGAGCCTCCCAATTTTTGGCTGCCCTGCCTAAGGGCTATACTACAATAGACCCACTTCCTTACAATGGGCACTTCATGTTTACAGGCCATCATGCACGTCTCTATCCAGGGACAATATGGAGCCTGACGCTGCCACCGACTGCCACACACATGCTGTTTTTAAATGCAAGCACGGACGCAATAAGAACCTAACTGGTTTTTAGGAGCGACAATTACTGAGAAGTCTGACACTATCAGACACTGCTGACTGACGTGTATTATACACTAGACTTGTGCGTTATATAATTGTTTGTGCAAAACGCGCACCTGTACGCTGCCACCGACAGACACACACGTGCTGTTTTTAAATGCAAGCACGGACGCAATAAGAACCTAACTGGTTTTTAGGAGCGACAATTACTGAGAAGTCTGACACTATCAGACACTGCTGACTGACGTGTATTATACACTAGACTTGTGCGTTATATAATAGTTTGTGCAAAACGCGCACCTGTACGCTGCCACCGACAGACACACACGTGCTGTTTTTAAATGCAAGCACGGACGCAATAAGAACCTAACTGGTTTTTAGGAGCGACAATTACTGAGAAGTCTGACACTATCAGACACTGCTGACTGACGTGTATTATACACTAGACTTGTGCGTTATATAATAGTTTGTGCAAAACGCGCACCTGTACGCTGCCACCGACAGACACACACGTGCTGTTTTTAAATGCAAGCACGGACGCAATAAGAACCTAACTGGTTTTTAGGAGCGACAATTACTGAGAAGTCTGACACTATCAGACACTGCTGACTGACGTGTATTATACACTAGACTTGTGCGTTATATAATAGTTTGTGCAAAACGCGCACCTGTACGCTGCCACCGACAGACACACACGTGCTGTTTTTAAATGCAAGCACGGACGCAATAAGAACCTAACTGGTTTTTAGGAGCGACAATTACTGAGAAGTCTGACACTATCAGACACTGCTGACTAGAGTTGAGCGCGGTTCGTGGTTCGTGGTTCTCCAGTTCTAGGCTCGAGTGATTTTGGGGCATGTTCTAGATCGAACTAGAACTCGAGCTTTTTGCAAAAGCTCGATAGTTCTAGAAACGTTCGAGAACGGTTCTAGCAGCCAAAAAACAGCTAAATCATAGCTTGGTTTCTGCTGTAATAGTGTAAGTCACTCTGTGAATCAAACTATTATCACATTTCAGTGTATAGTGTGCGTGAACAGCGCCTTCAGATCACTGCTGTTTCTATAATGGCGATCGCCATTTTTTTTTTTTTTTCTTGTCTTCCTTCCCTAAGCGCGCGCGTCTTGTGGGGCGGGCCAGCATGTCAGCCAATCACAGACACACACACAGCTAAGTGGACTTTGAGCCAGAGAAGCAACGGCATGTGTGATAGGATCTGCATGTCACATGTCCCTGCATTATAAAACCGGACATTTTCTTCACGGACGCCATTATCTGCCTTCTGCGTCTTTGGTGTCAGACATCACTGTCGCAGCTCCGTCCTCCTGAGTCCTATAGCCGATACAGCTGTATGCGCTGCATACACAGCGTTAGACAGCTTAGGGAGAGCACTTTATAGCAGTCCTTTTAAGGGCTCAAACCGGCAGGGTCAGAGTTAAGGTGAAAGGTCCTGAAAACAGCGCCAGCGTCTGTGCAGCCAAGGTCAGGGATTTCCTCCCTGCATTTCACCATTAGGAGGGAATAGAAAGGCAGGCTTCCATTCCTCTACCCAGAGCACCACAATCCTGCCACTGTACCCTCTTGTCCTCTGCACACTCCAACTCATAACTAAGCCATTATACTAGCAAACACTCAGTGTACCTAGTGGCATCCTATACGTGGCTATTGGACTTTGCTATAGTCCCACTAGTGCCAAGACATTTGCAGAGCGCATCTGCCTGCGTTGCACACTCCAACTAATTATAACTAAGCCATTATACTAGCAAACACTCAGTGTACCTAGTGGCATCCTATACGTGGCTATTGGACTTTGCTATAGTCCCACTAGTGCAAAGACATTTGCAGAGCGCATCTGCCTGCGTTGCACACTCCAACTAATTATAACTAAGCCATTATACTAGCAAACACTCAGTGTACCTAGTGGCATCCTATACGTGGCTATTGGACTTTGCTATAGTCCCACTAGTGCCAAGACATTTGCAGAGCGCATCTGCCTGCGTTGCACACTCCAACTAATTATAACTAAGCCATTATACTAGCAAACACTCAGTGTACCTAGTGGCATCCTATACGTGGCTATTGGACTTTGCTTTAGTCCCACTAGTGCCAAGACATTTGCAGAGCGCATCTGCCTGCATTGCACACTCCAACTATTTATAACTAAGCCATTATACTAGCAAACACTCAGTGTACCTAGTGGCATCCTATACGTGGCTATTGGACTTTGCTATAGTCCCACTAGTGCCAAGACATTTGCAGAGCGCATCTGCCTGCGTTGCACACTCCAACTAATTATAACGAAGCCATTATACTAGCAAACACTCAGTGTACCTAGTGGCATCCTATACGTGGCTATTGGACTTTGCTATAGTCCCACTAGTGCCAAGACATTTGCAGAGCGCATCTGCCTGCGTTGCACACTCCAACTAATTATAACTAAGCCATTATACTAGCAAACACTCAGTGTACCTAGTGGCATCCTATACGTGGCTATTGGACTTTGCTTTAGTCCCACTAGTGCCAAGACATTTGCAGAGCGCATCTGCCTGCGTTGCACACTCCAACTAATTATAACGAAGCCATTATACTAGCAAACACTCAGTGTACCTAGTGGCATCCTATACGTGGCTTTTGGACTTTGCTATAGTCCCACTAGTGCCAAGACATTTGCAGAGCGCATCTGCCTGCGTTGCACACTCCAACTAATTATAACTAAGCCATTATACTAGCAAACACTCAGTGTACCTAGTGGCATCCTATACGTGGCTATTGGACTTTGCTATAGTCCCACTAGTGCCAAGACATTTGCAGCACGTCTGCCTGCGTTGCACACTCCAACTAATTATAACTAAGCCATTATACTAGCAAACACTCAGTGTACCTAGTGGCATCCTATACGTGGCTATTGGACTTTGCTATAGTCCCACTAGTGCCAAGACATTTGCAGCACGTCTGCCTGCGTTGCACACTCCAACTAATTATAACTAAGCCATTATACTAGCAAACACTCAGTGTACCTAGTGGCATCCTATACGTGGCTATTGGACTTTGCTATAGTCCCACTAGTGCCAAGACATTTGCAGAGCGCATCTGCCTGCGTTGCACACTCCAACTAATTATAACTAAGCCATTATACTAGCAAACTCTCAGTGTACCTAGTGGCATCCTATACGTGGCTATTGGACTTTGCTTTAGTCCCACTAGTGCCAAGACATTTGCAGAGCGCATCTGCCTGCGTTGCACACTCCAACTAATTATAACTAAGTTGCATTGTCAGGGATATTTATTCTTTATTATTCTGCTGTTAATAAAGCTAGACCACCACTGCAATCTTCACCACCTCTCAATTTTTACTACCACATTTTCAGTCCACAATCTTGTCGCAATCAACATGAGTGGCAAAATGACAGATGCTGGTGGAAAGGGGAAGAGGCGTGGTGGAAAAGGCAAAAAAGGTTTTGTCCGTGGGGAAGGTGGCAAAGCTCCATTATCATCTGCTGAAGATAGACCATCTACCAGCAAAAGTAAGATGTCTACTACTTACCGTGGACAATCCGATGTGCTCCCTTTTTTATGGACACGAACAACAGGAAGAAAGGTAGATGATGGGCAAAAAAGGAAAATGCTTGAATGGATCTCAAGTGGTCCAACAAGTGCCCTCTCAGCCACTTCAAGTACCGCATCCAAAAAACACCAGTCCTCTGAGTTGTCATCCCAATCACACTTGATTTCTCCTAGCTCTGAAGTCTCCATCAGCCCTGCACAGTATGGTGGAACTGAGATGGCTGAGTCTGCAGAGCTGTTCAGTCACACTATAGCCTGGGAATCAGAGGTCTGCTCCCAAGCTACAGTGAGTACAGAACAGGAAATGGTCTGCAGTGATGCCCAGAACCTTTGTGACTCTGATTCAGGCCGTGAGGACCAAGTTTCTGAGCATAATGTTGACCCTTTGTCACAAACTGTAACACCTGTGGTTATAGACAATGAGGAACATACTGATGAAGATGAGACGCAGATACCCGATTGGGATGACAACTTAAATATTCGGTCAGGGCAAGAAGAGGCTCGGTCTGAGGGGGAGGGGAGTGCAAACACAACAATTGATGATGACGTTCTAGATCCCACCTACTGTCAACCCCCAGTCAGGCACTCGAGGAGGTCAACAGAGGCGGTGGAGGAGGATGCAACCGACGACGAAGTTACCTTGCGCCTTCCTGGACAGAGTCGGAGCACTGGTAGCACGTCTACAACTGCATCCTCAGCCACCACTCTGCCTATGAGCATTATTCGGGGTGGATCAACAGGTCGCATGGCCTCTAAGCCTTGCCTAGCCTGGTCCTTTTTTGACATCGAAAAAGATCGCCCAAATCATGTGATATGTAACATTTGTCATGATTCTCTTAGTAGAGGTCAAAACCTCAGCAGTTTGACAACTTCTTCCATGAATCGTCACATGAATAAATATCATAAGTCCCGGTGGGAAGCTCACGGTGCTGCAATGCGGCCTAGCGGAGCGAACCATCCACCGCCCGCCCCTTCCAGTGCATCCGCGCGCTCTTCATCTTCTAGGACTGTGGGGACAGCTGTCACACCTGTTTTTCCACGCAAAACTTCCACCACTGTAACCGCAACAGGCAGTTTGCTTGTAAGGTCGTCAGTTGGTTTGGAAGGGGAAACAAGTGAGTGTGTACAGCTCTCTCAGACATCGATAGCACCAACGTTGGATCAAGGCAACATCATGTCTCCGCCTGCACTTTCCTCACAAACCTGCATTTTTCCAGGGACACCCTACTCAACACCGTCTACACACAGCAGCCAGATCTCTGTCCCTCAGATGTGGTCAAATAAAAGGCCACTTCCTCCGACCCATGACAAAGCTAAGAGGTTGACTCTATCCCTCTGTAAGCTGTTGGCTGCCGAAATGCTGCCTTTCCGCCTAGTGGACACACAGGATTTTAGAGACCTTATGTCTGTCGCTGTGCCCCAGTACCAGATGCCTAGTCGCCACTACTTCTCTAAGAAAGGTGTGCCCGCGCTACACCAGCATGTCGCACACAACATCACCGCTTCCTTGAGAAACTCTGTGTGTGAACGGGTGCATTTCACCACCGATACTTGGACCAGTAAGCATGGACAGGGACGTTACATGTCGCTGACTGGGCACTGGGTAACTATGGTGATAGATGGTGAAGGGTCTGCTGCACAAGTCTTGCCGTCCCCACGAATTGTGTGTCAATCCTATGTCTGTCCAAGTTCCGCCACAGCTTCTGCATCCTCCACCTCATCTGGGTCCTCCACCTCCGCCCCAAGCCTGCCTGGTCAGGCCACCAGCGATCTCACTGCGCAGAAGGAATCACGCACCCCTCATTACTATGCTGGCAGCAGAGCGCAACGGCATCAGGCGGTCTTTAGCTTGACATGTCTTGGGAATAAGAGTCACACAGCTGAGGAGTTGTGGTCAGCTCTGTGGTCCGAGTTTAATAAATGGTTGTCTCCACTCAACCTGCAGCCTGGTAAGGCCGTGTGTGACAATGCTGCAAACCTGGGTGCGGCACTTCGCCTGGGCAAGGTGACACACGTACCTTGTATGGCTCACGTGTTGAACCTTGTCGTCCAGCAATTTTTAACACACTATCCCGGCCTAGATGGCCTTCTGAACAGGGCACGAAAACTGTCAGCTCACTTCCGCCGTTCAAGCGCCGCAGCAGAGCGACTTGCATCGCTCCAGAAGTCTTTCGGCCTGCCGGTTCATCGCCTGAAATGCGATGTGGCGACACGCTGGAATTCAACTCTCCACATGTTACAGCGACTGTGGCAGCACCGCAGAGCCCTGGTGCAATACGTCATGACGTATAGCCTGGGCCAACGAGATGCAGAGGTGGGGCAGATCACCCTGATGGAGTGGTCTCAGATCAAGGACCTATGCACCCTTCTGCACAGTTTCGACATGGCGACGAATATGTTTAGCTCTGACAATGCCATTATCAGCATGACGATTCCAGTCATTTACATGCTGGAGCACACGCTAAACACTATTCGGAGTCAGGGGGTGGGACAACATGAAGGGGAGGAACTACAGGAGGATTCATATGCGCAAGGGACAACAACATCACCAAGGTCCAGACGTTCATCATCACCAACGCAGCAGGCATGGGACCATGGGGGACAGGGATCGACAAGGGCGCATAGTAGCAGGCGAAATGTTGAGCAAGGTGCAGGAGAACATGAAGAAATGGAGGACGAACTGTCCATGGACATGGAAGACTCAGCGGATGAGGGAGACCTTGGTCAAATTTCAGTTGAAAGAGGTTGGGGGGAGATGTCAGAGGAAGAAAGAACGGGTAGCACCTCTATGCCACAAACACAGCGTGGACTTGGTCCGCATGGCTGCGCAAGACACATGAGTGCCTTTTTGTTGCACTACCTCCAACATGACAGTCGTATTGTCAAAATTAGAAGTGATGATGACTACTGGATTGCCACACTATTAGATCCCCGGTACAAGTCCAAATTTTGTGACATAATTCCAGCCATAGAAAGGGACGCACGTATGCAGGAGTATCAGCAGAAGCTGTTACTCGATCTTAGCTCGGCTTTTCCACCAAACAACCGTGCAGGTGCAGGGAGGGAATCTCCCAGTTGTAACTTGACAAACATGGGACGGTCTCGTCATCTTCAACAGTCTACCCGTACCAGTAGGACCATATCTGGTGCCGGTAACAGCAATTTTATGGAATCTTTTCATAATTTTTTTAGACCCTCTTTTGCAAGGCCACCAGAGACAACAAGTCTGACACATAGTCAACGGCTGGAGAGGATGATACAGGAGTATCTCCAAATGAACATCGATGCCATGACTGTGCAACTGGAGCCTTGCTCCTTTTGGGCTTCAAACCTAGAAAAATGGCCAGAGCTCGCAACTTACGCCTTGGAGATTTTGTCGTGTCCAGCTGCCAGCATTGTCTCTGAACGTGTATTCAGTGCTGCTGGGTGTGTGCTGACAGATAAGCGCACACGTCTGTCCAGTGACAATGTGGACAGACTAACGTTCATCAAAATGAACAAGTCATGGATCCAAAAGGAATTTACAACCCCTGTGTCATCCTGGGGAGAGTAAATGCTTGTTGATTTGGAATGTGCTTGATGCAAATCAAAACATCCTGTTTGCAACTAGGGCACAAGTGCTGCCACTGATAAGGTGTCTGTGTGGGGCCCAATTTTTGGAAAAAAGGGAGACTCCGCTTGGAGTAACCCTTGCTTACATTGTTTTTAAAAGAAGCCAAGATGAACAGAGCTGGGATCAGGAAAGACTTTGCTACCTACCCCGGTGTCATGCTGGGGAAGGTTAATTATGGCGTATTTTGGAATGTGCTTGATGCAAATCTAGCTGTGAAGTGTACAACAAGGGCACAAGTGCTGCCACTGAATGGGTGGGTGTGTGTGGGGCCCAATTTTTGGAAAAAAAGGGAGACTCCGCTTGGAGTAACCCTTGCTTGCTGTGTTTTTAAAAGAAGCCAAGATGAACAGAGCTGGGATCAGGAAAGACTTTGCTACCTACCCCGGTGTCATCCTGGGGACGGATAAGAATGGCGTATTTTTGAATGTGCTTGATGCAAATCAAAACATCCTGTTTGCAACTAGGGCCCAAGTGCTGCCACTGATGGGGTGGGTGTCTGTGTGGCCCAATTTTTGGAAAAAAGGGAGACTCTGCTTGGAGTAACCCTTGCTTGCTGTGTTTTTAAAAGAAGCCAAGATGAACAGAGCTGGGATCAGGAAAGACTTTGCTACCTACCCCGGTGTCATCCTGGGGACGGATAAGAATGGCGTATTTTGGAATGTGCTTGATGCAAATCTAGCTGTGAAGTGTACAACTAGGGCACAAGTGCTGCCACTGAATGGGTGGGTGTGTGGGGCCCAATTGTTGGAAAAAAAGGGAGACTCCGCTTGGAGTAACCCTTGCTTGCTGTGTTTTTAAAAGAAGCCAAGATGAACAGAGCTGGGATCAGGAAAGACTTTGCTACCTACCCCGGTGTCATCCTGGGGACGGATAAGAATGGCGTATTTTTGAATGTGCTTGATGCAAATCAAAACATCCTGTTTGCAACTAGGGCCCAAGTGCTGCCACTGATGGGGTGGGTGTCTGTGTGGCCCAATTTTTGGAAAAAAGAGAGACTCCGCTTGGAGTAACCCTTGCTTGCTGTGTTTTTAAAAGAAGCCAAGATGAACAGAGCTGGGATCAGGAAAGACTTTGCTACCTACCCCGGTGTCATGCTGGGGACGGTTAATTATGGCGTATTTTGGAATGTGCTTGATGCAAATCTAGCTGTGAAGTGTACAACTAGGGCACAAGTGCTGCCACTGAATGGGTGGGTGTGTGGGGCCCAATTGTTGGAAAAAAAGGGAGACTCCGCTTGGAGTAACCCTTGCTTGCTGTGTTTTTAAAAGAAGCCAAGATGAACAGAGCTGGGATCAGGAAAGACTTTGCTACCTACCCCGGTGTCATCCTGGGGACGGATAAGAATGGCGTATTTTTGAATGTGCTTGATGCAAATCAAAACATCCTGTTTGCAACTAGGGCCCAAGTGCTGCCACTGATGGGGTGGGTGTCTGTGTGGCCCAATTTTTGGAAAAAAGGGAGACTCCGCTTGGAGTAACCCTTGCTTGCTGTGTTTTTAAAAGAAGCCAAGATGAACAGAGCTGGGATCAGGAAAGACTTTGCTACCTACCCCGGTGTCATGCTGGGGATGGTTAATTATGGCGTATTTTGGAATGTGCTTGATGCAAATCTAGCTGTGAAGTGTACAACAAGGGCACAAGTGCTGCCACTGAATGGGTGGGTGTGTGTGGGGCCCAATTTTTGGAAAAAAAGGGAGACTCCGCTTGGAGTAACCCTTGCTTACATTGTTTTTAAAAGAAGCCAAGATGAACAAGTCATGGGTCAGCAAAGACTTTATCTACCTACCCCGGTGTCATCCTGGGGACGGATAAGAATGGCGTATTTTGGAATGTGCTTGATGCAAATCTAGCTGTGAAGTGTACAACTAGGGCACAAGTGCTGCCACTGAATGGGTGGGTGTGTGGGGCCCAATTTTTGGAAAAAAAGGGAGACTCCGCTTGGAGTAACCCTTGCTTGCTGTGTTTTTAAAAGAAGCCAAGATGAACAGAGCTGGGATCAGGAAAGACTTTGCTACCTACCCCGGTGTCATCCTGGGGACGGATAAGAATGGCGTATTTTTGAATGTGCTTGATGCAAATCAAAACATCCTGTTTGCAACTAGGGCCCAAGTGCTGCCACTGATGGGGTGGGTGTCTGTGTGGCCCAATTTTTGGGAAAAAAGGGAGACTCCGCTTGGAGTAACCCTTGCTTGCTGTGTTTTTAAAAGAAGCCAAGATGAACAGAGCTGGGATCAGGAAAGACTTTGCTACCTACCCCGGTGTCATGCTGGGGACGGTTAATTATGGCGTATTTTGGAATGTGCTTGATGAAAATCTAGCTGTGAAGTGTACAACAAGGGCACAAGTGCTGCCACTGAATGGGTGGGTGTGTGTGGGGCCCAATTTTTGGAAAAAAAGGGAGACTCCGCTTGGAGTAACCCTTGCTTACATTGTTTTTAAAAGAAGCCAAGATGAACAAGTCATGGGTCAGCAAAGACTTTATCTACCTACCCCGGTGTCATCCTGGGGACGGATAAGAATGGCGTATTTTGGAATGTGCTTGATGCAAATCTAGCTGTGAAGTGTACAACTAGGGCACAAGTGCTGCCACTGAATGGGTGGGTGTGTGGGGCCCAATTTTTGGAAAAAAAGGGAGACTCCGCTTGGAGTAACCCTTGCTTGCTGTGTTTTTAAAAGAAGCCAAGATGAACAGAGCTGGGATCAGGAAAGACTTTGCTACCTACCCCGGTGTCATCCTGGGGACGGATAAGAATGGCGTATTTTTGAATGTGCTTGATGCAAATCAAAACATCCTGTTTGCAACTAGGGCCCAAGTGCTGCCACTGATGGGGTGGGTGTCTGTGTGGCCCAATTTTTGGAAAAAAGGGAGACTCCGCTTGGAGTAACCCTTGCTTGCTGTGTTTTTAAAAGAAGCCAAGATGAACAGAGCTGGGATCAGGAAAGACTTTGCTACCTACCCCGGTGTCATCCTGGGGACGGATAAGAATGGCGTATTTTGGAATGTGCTTGATGCAAATCTAGCTGTGAAGTGTACAACTAGGGCACAAGTGCTTCCACTGAATGGGTGGGTGTGTGGGGCCCAATTGTTGGAAAAAAAGGGAGACTCCGCTTGGAGTAACCCTTGCTTGCTGTGTTTTTAAAAGAAGCCAAGATGAACAGAGCTGGGATCAGGAAAGACTTTGCTACCTACCCCGGTGTCATCCTGGGGACGGATAAGAATGGCGTATTTTGGAATGTGCTTGATGCAAATCTAGCTGTGAAGTGTACAACTAGGGCACAAGTGCTTCCACTGAATGGGTGGGTGTGTGGGGCCCAATTGTTGGAAAAAAAGGGAGACTCCGCTTGGAGTAACCCTTGCTTACATTGTTTTTAAAAGAAGCCAAGATGAACAAGTCATGGGTCAGCAAAGACTTTATCTACCTACCCCGGTGTCATCCTGGGGACGGATAAGAATGGCGTATTTTGGAATGTGCTTGATGCAAATCTAGCTGTGAAGTGTACAACTAGGGCACAAGTGCTGCCACTGAATGGGTGGGTGTGTGTGGGGCCCAATTTTTGGAAAAAAAGGGAGACTCCGCTTGGAGTAACCCTTGCTTGCTGTGTTTTTAAAAGAAGCCAAGATGAACAGAGCTGGGATCAGGAAAGACTTTGCTACCTACCCCGGTGTCATCCTGGGGACGGATAAGAATGGCGTATTTTTGAATGTGCTTGCTGCAAATCTAGCTGTGAATTGTACAACTGGGGCCCAACTGCTGCCACTGAATGGGTGGGTGGGTGTGGGGCCCAATTTTTGGAAAAAAAGGGAGACTATGCTTGGAGTCACCTTGCGGTGTTTTACATGATTTTAGAATGGCGTGCCATGCCTATATCTGTGTGTCCTCCTCTTTTTCCTTGTCCAGCTGTTTTGTTTTCGCATGAGTATATGTCCTTGTCACTTTCCAATGTGTTTGAGTTGTTTGTCACCTTTTGGACACCTTTGAGGGTGTTTTCTAGGTGTTTTACTGTGTTTGTGATTGCCTGCCATTGTTTCCAATTGGCTCGAGTTCGGTTCGTCGAACGTTCGACGAGCCGAACTCGAACGGGAGGTCCGTTCGGCGAACCGACCTCGAGCCGAACCGGGACCGGTTCGCTCATCTCTACTGCTGACTGACGTGTATTATACACTAGACTTGTGCGTTATATAATAGTTTGTGCAAAACGCGCACCTGTACGCTGCCACCGACAGACACACACGTGCTGTTTTTAAATGCAAGCACGGACGCAATAAGAACCTAACTGGTTTTTAGGAGCGACAATTACTGAGAAGTCTGACACTATCAGACACTGCTGACTGACGTGTATTATACACTAGACTTGTGCGTTATATAATAGTTTGTGCAAAACGCGCACCTGTACGCTGCCACCGACAGACACACACGTGCTGTTTTTAAATGCAAGCACGGACGCAATAAGAACCTAACTGGTTTTTAGGAGCGACAATTACTGAGAAGTCTGACACTATCAGACACTGCTGACTGACGTGTATTATACACTAGACTTGTGCGTTATATAATAGTTTGTGCAAAACGCGCACCTGTACGCTGCCACCGACAGACACACATGTGCTGTTTTTAAATGCAAGCACGGACGCAATAAGAACCTAACTGGTTTTTAGGAGCGACAATTACTGAGAAGTCTGACACTATCAGACACTGCTGACTGACGTGTATTATACACTAGACTTGTGCGTTATATAATAGTTTGTGCAAAACGCGCACCTGTACGCTGCCACCGACAGACACACACGTGCTGTTTTTAAATGCAAGCACGGACGCAATAAGAACCTAACTGGTTTTTAGGAGCGACAATTACTGAGAAGTCTGACACTATCAGACACTGCTGACTGACGTGTATTATACACTAGACTTGTGCGTTATATAATAGTTTGTGCAAAACGCGCACCTGTACGCTGCCACTGACTGCCACACACGTGCTGTTTTTAAATGCAAGCACGGACGCAATAAGAACCTAACTGGTTTTTAGGAGCGACAATTACTGAGAAGTCTGACACTATCAGACACTGCTGACTGACGTGTATTATACACTAGACTTGTGCGTTATATAATAGTTTGTGCAAAACGCGCACCTGTACGCTGCCACCGACAGACACACACGTGCTGTTTTTAAATGCAAGCACGGACGCAATAAGAACCTAACTGGTTTTTAGGAGCGACAATTACTGAGAAGTCTGACACTATCAGACACTGCTGACTGACGTGTATTATACACTAGACTTGTGCGTTATATAATAGTTTGTGCAAAACGCGCACCTGTACGCTGCCACCGACAGACACACACGTGCTGTTTTTAAATGCAAGCACGGACGCAATAAGAACCTAACTGGTTTTTAGGAGCGACAATTACTGAGAAGTCTGACACTATCAGACACTGCTGACTGACGTGTATTATACACTAGACTTGTGCGTTATATAATAGTTTGTGCAAAACGCGCACCTGTACGCTGCCACCGACAGACACACACGTGCTGTTTTTAAATGCAAGCACGGACGCAATAAGAACCTAACTGGTTTTTAGGAGCGACAATTACTGAGAAGTCTGACACTATCTGGACTGTTTTACACTGTGTACACCAGACCCAGATATGATGAAGGCTGGTATACGGTCACCACTAGGAATGGCTATATACCCTGCCTGCCTGCCTGCCTGTATACTGCTACAATAGTCCTGACAAGGACTCTTCTGGTCACCAGCCTGTATTCCGACCTGGCTATACCCTGCCTGTATATAGCAACAATAGTCCTGAGAAGGACTCTGCTACTGTACTCCGACCTGGCTATACCCTGCCTGCCTGTATACAACTAGAATAGTCCTGAGAAGGACTTTTGGTCACACTGTTTGCAGCCCTGCAACTGAAAAAGCTATAAAGGGCCGCAAAGCTTTCCCTGAATCAGCGACACTCTCCCTGCACTGACTGTCTGGATAGCTGTGAGCAGAGCACAGCGCGCCGGCCGGTATAAAGGCTCGGTCACGCTGTGCAGGCCGGCCAATCACTGCAATTCCACAACTAACAGGGCTGTGGCATTGCAGTGGTCTGCCAGCCAATCCCTGCATGAGGGCTGGCTCTCAAAAGAGCGCCAACATGCAGAAATGAAGACCACGAGTACAGCACGAGTATCGCGAGATTACTCGGTCCCCGCCGAGCAGCCCGAGTACAGCGATACTCGTGCGAGTACCGAGTAGTTACAAGCATGCTCGCTCATCACTAATATATATATATATATATATATATATATCTTAACACCTGTGCTCAATGATGATATTGGGGGAAGCTGCAACAATCTAGAGTCAGTATGGGTAAATGTACATGAAGATGGCAATAATGGAAAGCTACTTATTGGAGTTTGCTATAAGCTTCCTAACATAGCTGAACAGGTAGAGGGTGAAATGCTGCAATAGATTAAAAAGGCATCAAATAATAATAATAAGCTCCTTACTGTGGGAGATTTTAACTATCCAGACATTCAATACAGTAAAATCTTCTGATTGTTCTAAGAGCTGCAAGTTCTTACAATTCTTACCAGTATTTTTTGTAAAGGTAAAAAGGTGGATCCCGCCAAATACCATTCGGTAAGTGTTGTGTATGCAAAATGTTTGAGGGCATTATAAAAGATAACATGCAAAAACATATTGCAGAGAATAATATAATACTTGGCAGACAGCATGGATTCATCAAAGATATATCCTGTGTAACCAACATATTGGGTTTCTATGAGGAGATAACTGCAAATCTTGATGTTTGTAATGCAGCTGATGGGATTTATCTGGACTTTACAAACATAATTGATACTGTACCACATAATTGCCTTATACTGAAGCTCTAAAAGCAGGGAACAGGCTAAACAGTTTACAGATGTGTAAGGAATTGTCTAAAAGGCAGGAAACAAAAAGTCATCTTGAATCGAACATTCTCTAATTGGGCTATAGTCAGAAGTGGGGTACTGCAGGGATCTGTGCTAGGACCAATTCCTTTTGATCTCTTTATTTTTGACCTTGTGGATGCGATTGAGTGTAAAGTATCAGTCTGAAGACTGCAAACTATATAAGATATTTAAAACTGAGCTTGACAGTAAAGTATTACAAAACGATCTGGATAAGATGTCTGAATGGGCAAATACTTGGCAAATGATAATTAATATTAATAAATGTAGAGTAATGCACTTTGGATGGACTAACTGAATTGCCGTATATACATTAAATGGAAGTAAACTCAGGACTACAGAACAGGAGGAGTTTGGTTTTCTGGTTAACAGTAAGCTGAGCAGAAGCACTCAATGTTAGGCCTGTTTCACACGTCAGTGAAAAACACAGACATTTTTCAATGACGTGTTAAAAACACCTATGTCCCTTTGTGTGCCATGATTCACGGGTTATTCATGTGCAATCCGTGATACATGATCCGTATTCCATGATTACACATGGAGTTAAACTCACCTGTCCACGCTCCTGCTGTCCGTGGTGCTGAATCTCCGCCTCTGCTGTATCCGGCCGCCGCTGTCTCTCACCTCTACAGCTACTTTCAGGTTGGCTCTGGCTGCATACATGAATATGCATGCCAGTAATGAGGCAGCTAGGAAGAAGCAAAGAGCAGAGGCAGAACACAGCATTGCTGGAGACGGGTAAGTTGAAAATGCTTTTTATTTTCAATGTGCATGTTTTTCTGGTAGGTGTTTCATGGACCACACCATAGTGTGGTCCATGGGACATCAGTGATGCCAGAAAAAAATGGACATGTCTCTGTGCAGCAATCACAGACACGCGTGTACGCCGCAAGGAGAAACGGTCATTGAAAAATAACTAATGTTTGCGCAGACCAATTGATTATAATGGGTTTGCGTATGTTAGCGATTCTGGTATGTATAAAAACTAGCACATACATACTAGAATCACTGATGTGTGAAACAGGGCTTAAGCAGCAGCTGCATAAACAAACAATATTTAAGGGAGTATTAAAAGAGAGATTTAATACTGTGATCCCATTGTTTATGGGATATATATATATATATATATATATATATATATGTGATGCCCTGGCCTATCAGGTCGTCACAGGGTATTGTGCAATCTGACCTTCTGTGCAATATCCACCTCCTCCTTGGTTACGGTCCCTCACCTTTGGTGTTGCCAAGAACAAGCTAATCAAAATCCTAGGAACACAATGCACCACATCCACCAGACACACGGCCTGAGTGGAATAGGGTTGCCCACTTGGGGGGTTGGTTAAAGGGGGTGTCAGGAGTGTCAGGAGACAGTGAGTTGAGCAGTGACTCTAAAGAGGAGAGGTCAGGACTACTACTAGGTGGCAGATGTTGGTCTGAGCATGGTAGGAGCCGGACCCCGGTCACAGGGAATCGTGACAAGGGGCACGGACTGTCGAGGAGGACAGCCGGTGGCCTTGTGCCATCACCGGGCAGGGGCTAGGGCATGACGGGGTACATGGACCCTAGGTCAGGAAGAATCATCAGGCGTCCTGACAATTTACCCGACGAGGACGGAGCCTTCAAGATCCATTCTTCACCCGCTACAAAATCGGGGGGACTAGCGCAATGAGGGGGATAGGACTTTCCACTACACGGTCCAGAAAATCCCAAGCATGAACCCTGAGAGCAAGCTCACCCAGTTAGCCATACTGGGGAGCGGAACCCGATTAGTTTCCGACTAAAGGGACCAGCTAGAAGACAAGGTGCCACGGGAAAAGGTCACAGACTAACAGGCAACACCAACGGACACGGGACCCAGGCGTGCTCCCTTTCAACAGTAGCAGTGTCCAGAACTTTGGTTTAATACAGTTGTCGGTGTCAGCATTATTGGACTGAGTGAGTATGCAAGTGACCCTTACCGTCCCAACGGCACACCCCCGTCACCATCACCGAGTCCCCGGGGCATCCTCCCTACCCGTGGAGGGGTTAAACACCTAGCTGCCCACACCATCACCACCGGGTACTCCCAATTGCAGCGGTGGTACTACATCTTACCACGCACCACGGGTGGCGTCACGAACTTTCCACACCATCCCCTGTACAAAATCCTCCTTGGTTTGAGGAGCCGTACGACCCCCGGGTCTGGAGCCCTCTCGAGCCACCGGCTGCTGACACAGGGGCGACACACCCTCAAACTAAACCTGGCGTCACGAACAGGATCCGAGCAGGACTTACTCACCTGGGTGATGTGCGCCTTGGAAACTGAAAACCGCGAGTCAAGATTCATTTTCCCACCAATTCCGCCACCTACCACCATATTTTCGCGAAAAAAACGCCATCTTCCCCATGAAAGCGCGCGAAGCAGAAGCCCTGCCCTTCATCCTGAGTGTAAAGATGGTGGAGCAGAGCTGGTCACCGGTACCTGCTGTTCCCGGGACCGCGACATGGATCTAGGAGGAGACAGAGCAGCTGTGTAGGAGGATGCGGATGCAGTTCCTATTCATCTTGAATCACTGGAGGGAAGAGATGAAGAGCCTGGCGATGGCAGTGTGAGCCCGTGATATCGAAATCCCACGTGAAGAGAGGGTAAGCAGTTACCCAATCCCTACTGATTGCCCAAATCCAAATATGTCTCCTCATAGTAGCATACCAGATCTAGCATGTCACTCTTCACAAGGAGAAAATGTATTCCTTAGATTATACAGCCTAAAAAGCATCTTATGTGTCATGGTCTTGGAGACTAGCATTTGTTTTCATCTTCAAAATCTCTAAGCAGCAATTGTTTCTAAGGTTTGAAAATTGTCTTAACTGTATGCAAATGCTTTTGAGATTTTTCAAGTATAGAAAGTTTAGCTGTGAGGAGTTGAGTAGACTTTTTAGGTCTTCATCATTAGAGATTTGTGTGTCTTTCATCAGCTTCAACATGCTTTTTTTTGTTTTGTATACTGATATTTATAGTTATTTTACGAGAGAATAGATGATAGAGTTGAAGCTAAAGGTGGTTATAGGGAGTTTCACACTGGACAAACTCTTTTTAAAGGAGATGAAATATTGTATTTTTATTGAGTTTAAATACTTGGGGTCAGAAGTAGAGATGAACGGACCCATTGAAGTTTGGTTTGGACTTTAGATAAAGGTTGGTGTGGGACCCGGACTTAACATGAAACCCAATGGAAGTTACTTAATGGGCATTTTGGGTCTCCGCCTACACGCAGCCAGCCATAAACTAAACACTTCAAGGGGAGGAAGAGGGTCGTATTTATATTTTTGGGAGGTGCACATTACATGCTGTTAACAAATTGATGGGAAGGGCACCACCCAGTGGGATCTCCTGGTATACAAAACAATTGGTAAGGAACAAGGAGAAAGAAGGGTATACCAACACAGGATCACCACAGCATTAAATAATGAGGATTTAACTTTATTGAATCATTTTGTGGCCAAAAACACGAGACACATGTCTCCACACTGGAAATATCACACTTAGAAAATAAATACACAGTGACACAGGATAAAAACACTTAAAAAGCCATAGGCGTAAAAAACATGTCCGCCAGGAACCAATCATATATGATAATCAATAAATATGACAAGGACACTCCAATAAATATTGCACAAGGCCCGTTCCTAGGATTTAAACATCTGGCATGATAAAATTTGTGCGATAGAATATACAGGTGAGCATAAATGGTAACATGTAATAGGTTATTATATAGAGACACTTGAGACTGATAAAAATGCAATATATGCAAATCAGTGGACAGACCATAAGTTGCACGGATACAAAGAATCTCTAGTAATGTACGTAATATAATGTAGATCGTATCTCAGTATGGATCTATCCACAAAGTACATGCAGGTCTCTATACACGCAAAATAGCTCTACAACCATAATGTCCCAACATGAGTGTATCCATAAGGCCCATACAGTACATGACAATATTAAGTCAGTAATTCTATCTGCATAGTATATATACCAGTATTTTACCACACATAGCCAGTGTCCTAGGTGCTTGAAGAGGTGCCCACCAGTAAAAGTATATGGGGCAGCTGGTGGGGTAGATGAGAGGAGCGACCAAAGGGGTTCCTGGCATGGACACCCATGTCCATGCCAGGAACCTCTTTGGTCGCTCCTCTCATCTACCCCACCAGCTTGGTTGCTATTTATTTAGTGGGGTGATGGATATAGGTCCGCTCCTGTGCCGCTTCTAGCCTGGTTGCTGCTTTATCTGCCCCATATACTTTTACTGGTGGGTACCTCTTCAAGCACCTAGGACACTGGCTATGTGTGGTAAAATACTATAGGAACGGGCCTTGTGCAATATTTATTGGAGTGTCCTTGTCATATTTATTGATTATCATATATTACTGGTTCCTGGCGGACATGTTTTTTACGCCTATAGCTTTTTAAGTGTTTTTATCCTGTGTCACTGTGTATTTATTTTCTAAGTGTGATATTTCCAGTGTGGAGACATGTGTCTCGTGTTTTTGGCTACAAAATGATTCAATAAAATTAATTCCTCATTATTTAATGCTGTGGTGATCCCGTGTTGGTATACCCTTCTTTCTCCTTGTTCCTTACATTACATGCTGTTGTTACCCCAAGTGCAAGCCATTCAAACACTGCAAGCAGCTCATACTGGGCTGAGCACTGATCGTATTCGAGCACAGCGATGCTCGCTCAAGTAGTTTGCATACATAAAGCACCTGAACTCCAAACTCAAACAATTATGTTTAAGTGAAGTCTGTGTTCGGTATGAACACTGAACCTCGGGTTCGCTTCACTCTAATCATCTAATCAGAAGGTCTCTTGAGGCGTTTAAGTCATGAGCTGTTTGTGGTGGTTGTAACATACTAGGGTTCTTGCTTAGGCTCACCAGCTTAAGCCATGATTGCTCAATGTATATATGCATGACTATTGACCTGAGCCATCTTTTTTTTTCTTTTGTTTTAAAAGTGAGTGTGCTACTCGGAGTCTTCTGTCTTTCCACAAAAGGCAGAAAAGAGCTACCTATTTGTTGGAAATAAAGTTAGCTGGAGCTGAATTGGTACCAAATGGAAGACTTGTAGTACTTTACCTGTTTTTAACAGTCAATTTCTTCCAATCCAAGATATTAACGGGGTGGTTTAAACTTTGGTTAGCTTTTTAATGTAACACATTTTTCTAATTCCATTTATTGTGCCCCTTTAACAATTTATAAGAAAAGATTCTATATTTCTATTCTTTCAGTTATTTTTTTCCCATCGTGACCTATGGCTATTCATGTTTAAATCATTTAATCAGTATAAATAAACCATTACCATAATAAAATAATGTAATAGTGTGTTTTCCTGCTGACGCATTGTTTTTCCATATAATTTGCCAAATCTTTACATGATTCAGACTGTGTTCTGTAAACAGTCTTCCCACGTACTTTAATCAACAGAATAATGCTCAATTAGATTTTTCTGAATTCCTTGCTCTTGTGCTCAGTTTCAACTCCATATCTTGACTCTCATTAGTAATCTTTTAATAAAAATTAGTTTTGATTAATATCACACAATCTTGTATTTGTAAAATAACACATTTTGGTTATCGTCCAATATAACCTTTGAGTTAATATTAAAAACTGGTGAAATTAGAAATATGCATTTCAGAATGGACTAAATTATAATTCAATTTCGGGAATTAAACAAAAAGGTAAACTTGTGTTGTTGATTTGCGTAAATAGAGAAATGCAAGTCAGTTAAAAAAAAGGGTTAAGCAAGTGATATTATTAGCGCATGGTAGCAGAACTCTTATTAAAAATGGCAGTACCATAAATGTTCAAGTATTGTCAGGAATATTCTGTTGGATGACACTATACTGTGATTTGTACACACAGCGGACCATAGCTGATGGGTGAATGAAATGATCCATAACCCTCACTGACACATTTAGAGCAGTTCAGCTGCACACAGAGAACAGTCCATCATTTGCACCCTTCTGTGAAAGCTGGCTTTACCAAGTGTTTCAATGAAATATGTGCAACTTCCCATTTAAATTAGTACCACATGAACCATGAAGAGCACCACAGGTATCTGTTGTAGTACCAGCCTAATGCAAAAGTGGCCAGAGTTGTATTGCTTTACCAGGAAAGCTGTACAACCACTCATCTGTAACATATTAAAACCAGAAGAAATAAATTACTCCATATATGATGAATTATTGCATATGTAGAGAAAATATTAAAGAAGTGCTTCACTTCTAAAAAGCATATGATGTATACTTATTAATTTAGTGTATTTTGTGGAATTATATTTTTTCTTTGCTTTTTTATTTAAGAATATATATGAAACCAATATTTTATCCAATTTTACCTCCCATATATATGAATGTTAAAATTAATACATTTTTAACATTTCTAACAAAAGATAATATTAAAACATAAAGATAATATTATTCAACCAACAACATTAAAAAAAATAATATTATCACAGATAATGTTTAACCCTTTAGTGACCCCCAATATGTCTTTTTAATGACCCCCACAGGTAACAATGCATCAGCTGTCAGCTGTACAGTATACTGTAGGTGATAACCTGCTGTATCACATGACAAAAAAGACAGTTGCACTATGAAATGCTAAAGCATGCAATCATGAATGTAAGAATATACACATGCATTTCTCCTTAAGAAAGTATAAGAAAAAAATGAGATATTTAGCACAGAAAAATGTCCAAATCTATATCTGCCCAGTAGCCACGTCATGGCTTATCTAATTACTTGGTCTTACACTAAGATAAAGCCTCTCTTTGGGTTTAAAAACCTTGATTTGCATGGGCAGATAAGAACCTGCTAATAGAGAATAAAATCATCTAAGGCCAATGGGAAAGGGTACACAGTAATAAGGCACAACCACTCCCCAAATTCATAGCTGACATCAATCCCACAAATATTACCCAATTGCCATTGCACCAGTGTAATCGGAAAGAGCTAGGCAAATGCCAGAATGGATGTGCTACTTCCGATATGGCTGCGGGCTGCTATTTTTAGGTTAGAAAGGGCACAATAACTTTTGGGTTTCCCAGCCTGATAATGCCATCCTCCAGCGGTCTGGTTTACATTGGCTGGTTATAAAAAGTAGAGGGCACTCCACGACATTTTTTTAACATTTTTCTTAACATTACTTAAGGAAATAATTTTAATAAAACTACATGGGACCCCCATGTTGTGTTATCCATTCAAACACTGCAAGCTGCTCGCACTTAGCTGAGCAAAAAATTGTACCCGAGCACAGTAATGCTCGAGCGAGTGGTTAGTATTAGGAATGATCGAATACCCTATTATTCGCTTCGATGGATATCCGACGAATACCTCGCAGCTATTCGAGTAGTTGCGAATATCCGACACCCAATACAAGTCTATGGGAAACCAGAATAATTTCATGTTGGACCCGTCGGTGACCTGTGGTGACTGAGGAAGAGGCTGAAATGGATGGGAAAAGGCAGAAACAGTATGGACACAGCCTATAGAATGTGCCTGACTGCATTTCTGCCCCCTCCCGATTCATCCAAGGTGACAGGACGCACACTAATGCGCCGCCCGCATTCAACTTTTTTCTCTGATTTCTGTCGCATGTGCCATGACACATGCGACAGAAAACTACTCCCCGGGTCCAGCTAAGTCCCCCCCATAACCCACCAGTGTCTCCCGGTGTTCCCTTGCTGTTTTTACCTTTTTGCAGCGCTGATCCTCCACGTCCCTCCTTCTTCACAATGAACACTGGGCGCATGCGTAGAGCGCGGC
The DNA here is from genome assembly GCF_048569485.1 of Anomaloglossus baeobatrachus. Taxonomy (NCBI): domain Eukaryota; kingdom Metazoa; phylum Chordata; class Amphibia; order Anura; family Aromobatidae; genus Anomaloglossus; species Anomaloglossus baeobatrachus. The sequence goes on from NC_134354.1 coordinate 493,989,483, forward strand.
TGCCAGACTCAGCTCAGCTTCCTGTGTTCCCTGAGAACGGCTGTGGAGCTGCGCTCACTGGCTGCACGGGCACTGCTGCTGTGACCCGGGGAGGGTAGGTGCAGATTCTTTGCACCCACACTGCTCACATGGAGGGTCTGCACTCCTAGAAAATGAAGGACACGTTCACCGAGCATGCCCCCCATATTCTAGAAGGTCCAGAGTCATCGTGGGACTTCCAAAATTGATTACAGGAGATTTTATATTTCTTTACAATTAAATGATGAAGGAGGGAATGTTTTGGGGAGTGTTTTTTCAAATATTTATTTTTTTTTGTCGTCTATTTTTTTTTCTACTTTTATTACTGACAGTTGGTGATGTTGGGTATCTGATAGATGCCATGACATCACCTACTGCTGGGCTTGATGTCAGGTGACATTACACATCTGGTATCAACCCCATGTTTGCCACCGCATCATGGCAGCGGGATGAGCTGGGTCAAAGCGCCAGGATTGGCATAAATATGGGCCTCCTCTGCTGTGCACACTTCCTTTTCCTTGCTAGTTTTGGCACTAGCTCAAAATATAAAAGGCTGCGCTCTTTGCTTCCATTGCAGCCTTTTATATTCTGAACTGTGCCACAGTTGTCACTAGACCAAGCATTCCTTCCTAACTGTTTTCTTGAGGAAACACACTCTTTACACTTCACTTTCTGACCGTTCTGTCCCAACAGCAGATGGCGGCATTTATTTAAACTGCTGTAGGACAATGGATAAGATTGTCCTCTGCTTACCAACCCTTTACACATTATCCATCAGGTGACTGGCACTATTCCTGCTAAGAAGACCAAATGGCTTTTTTACCTGAAGTAAAGAACAGACACTGCTGCTTTGGAGATTGATTATTAGGAAAATAACTGCAGATTCTTGGAAAATGTACAGTCTTTCTGTGTTTTACAATATTTTTGTGTTTTTTTCCCCCTAACAAACAATAGCAGTGGTAGGCAATATGCCTTCCACACAATCATTTTTCATGGTTTAAAAAGGCACTCCAGTGGACTACTTCATTTTGACTTTAGCTCCCCTTTATACTTTAGGACTGATTGTAGCGATATTGTAACTTGCATTTTAAGTGGTTTGAATATTTTCTTTCCCTTTTTTCATCATTTGCATACAACTAATATGTCTCTTGATCCTGTGATTTTTATGATTCCCCAACCTTTCCTTCTTGGTGATGAAATTTCAGAGTTGAGGAGTGCACATAAAGGATTACTAGAAGGACTGAATGATGTCTTGTCTATCATGTCTCCTGGAACAAAATCTATGCTATATAACCAAATTCTTGTGATGGGCGATCCCGATCTGTAAAGATCGGAGATCCTACCGATCACATAGTGATCGTGTACACGATCCCGTATATGAGCTTTCCTGGTAACCTCGTATTACAGATCGGATCCAGATCAGGTCCAGGGGCTGTAAATAAAAAACACATTATTTGAAAACATTATAATCATACTTGCAGGTCCCGCAACACGTCCTGCAGACTGTGTCTCCCGATGCTTTTGCTTCCGCGTCCGTCCGATCATTGCTGTATCCACGGTATCCTGTGAATAAAGTGGTGTTTTCTATAACCTAAAGTCTGGATGTACCTGCTCTGCCGACATCACTCTACTGTGGTCTGTGCCCGTACCTAAACTGCCCTGTTACAGTCCATGCCTGCTGTACAAGATGTCTGGTGTCTGGTAACCTCTGCTCAATGTCTGGAGCCTTACCTGATGTCCGGTATTTGATGACTTCTGCGCAATGTCTGGAGCCTGACCCGATGTCCATGACCTATGCCTGTGGAACCATGCCTGATGTCCTACTCCTGGTGTCTCGTGCCTGATGTCTGCTGTTGCTGACCTTGTTCATTCCTGGTCAGGTCCCTGCTCTGTGTTCTGCTTCCTCAGTCCAGCTGTCACCCTGGCCCACTCAGCTGCCACAGTCCCAGTTTCTTGCCCTTGGAGTGGCACATGGCGTCCCGCATTGCGGCAGGCGCTTTGTCAAGCCCCTCCATCTGCTAAAGGGTGTTACAGGGGGACTGGCAGATCAGGATAAGAGTGTATTCCCAATCGCCAGTCGGAGTCCACCGTGCTCCCAGATGGAAAAGGAGCTGCTGGCAACCCAAAGGTTAGACAGAGAATACAGAGCTGGATGGCTCTGAGATAACCCAGGAAACCTGGGAAACGGTCACATGTGTAGGGACACGTCAGACCGGACGACAACCCAGTTAGCGTTTTGGTGCACCTGGCGCTACACCAACCATGTGTGCATGGTACACGTCAGGCCGGGTGGTGACCAGGTAGCATTGACTGGAAGACCGCCGCGAAAGCGCCCTGTCGGCTTCGTGTGTAGGACACATCAGGCCGAGCGGTCCTCCCATTAGCGTTTCTGGTCACCTCTCGACTGGCCACGTGTGTGAAGGACACGTCAGGCCAAGTGGTCACACCAGTAGCGTTGACTGGAAAGCCGATACGAGGGGAACAGGGTACACACACCCAGCCCAGGAACTCTTTGTTAACACCACAGGAGTCCTGGGGTACGCTGTCCGTGTGGGGCACAACCGGACAGGAGGTGCAGCAGCCACAGCCCAGTTAACTCCACTGGGCTGCACAAGCAGGACTGGACGGTAGGAGGTGGAAGTCCGGCACCTGACGCTAACATGCTGAGTCAAGGGTGTCTTGGCGTGACAAGCACCGGACGCCTAACCCTACCTACTGCTTCAAAACAAAGGCTTATGCCGCAATGGGCTCTATGCATCGAGGTGTGCTCACAACAAGCATATGAGAAGACTGCGCACCTCCATGTTGTCTCCAGCCCCTTTTATAACCTGGGTCCACCCCAAACCCAGGGTGGACCACAATGGCACCTCCAGGGTCCAATAGCGGAGTGCCATGCCATCAGCGACATCACCATTGGACTATCCGGAACCGCCACATCATTGATGACTTCATGGCAGCTGCGCCCCAAACACCTCACCAGTCATCATCTGATGACAAATGGTGAGGTGCCATGTGACGCCCTGGCCTATCAGGTCATCACAGAGTATTGTGCAATCTGCACTTCTGCACAGTATCCACCAATCATGGTTACGGATCCTGGTCCTTTGGTGTTGCTGACAGCTTAGCCAATCAAAATCCTAGGAACACTTCACACTTGAACCTACCAGACACACCATTGGGGGCCTGAAGGGCATAGGGCCACCCACATAGGGGGTTGGTGAGGAGAAAGTAAGGACAGTGACAGTTGAGAGTTGAGAGTGGAGAGTGAAGGAGAGGAGGTGAAGTGGCTCTCGTGAGGAGAGGCCACGGAGGAGAGCTCCTGTGTACTAGGTGGCAGACGTTAGTCTGGGCCTGGTAGGAGCTGGAACCCGGTCGCAGGGGACAGTGTCAAGGGGCACGGACTGCCGAGGTGGGCAGCCAGCAGTCTTGAGCTAACACCGGGTAGGGGCCAGGGCACGACGGGTACGTGGACACCAGGCCGGAAAGTAGCTTCACACGTTCCGGTAATTTACCCGACGGGGGTGAAGACTTCAAGAGTCATCCCCAACCCGCTCCAAAATCGGGGTACTAGCGCACTGATGGGATAGGACTTTCCCACTACTGTACAAAGAAATTCTACGTGTCAACCCTGAGAGAAAGCTCACTCCGTTAGCCACACGGGTAAGTGAGACCCGGAGAGTTTCATACCAATGGGTCCAATCAAGACTAAGGTGCCAACGACAGGGCCACAGACCAATAGCAACACCAAGGGCACGGATCCAGGTGTGCTCCCCGCGGGCTGCAGTGGTGCTCAGATTTCTGGTTTACAAGCTGTTGATATGGTTATTCTGGGCCTGAGTGAGTACATTGGAAACCCCTGTTCCTATTCCCCAATGGCGCCCAAACACCATCCATCATCAACGGGCCACGGTAAACAAACCTCCTACCCACAGAGGGGTTAAACATCAGGCTTCCACACCATCGTCACCGGGCTCCCCAAAGGCAACGGTGGTCCCTCACATTACCACGCACCGTGGGTGGAGTCACGAACTTTCCAAAAATCCCCTGTACATATCTCCCCCCCTTCTTTTAATCAAGTGGCTGTGCGACCCCCGGGTCCAGAGACCCCTCGAGCCACCGCGTATCCGGACCCGAGCAGCAGCAGCAGCCCGGCTGCTTGCACGAGGGCGGTACACCTCGAAAAACCTGGCTTCACAAACAGGATACGAGCAGAACCCACTTACCTGGGTGTCGTGCGCCTGAAAGCCGAAGACCGCAAGTCAAGATTCTGTTTCCCGCCAATTCCGGCATTTTCCGCCATTTTGTTTGCTCCAAAACCCCATCTTCTCCGAGAAAGCGCACAAAGATTAAGCCCCGCCCCTTGTCCTTCTGAAGAGTCCGTAACCGGAAGTTCCCAGAGGGTCAGCGAGAGAGTGCTGCGAAAAGACCGAGGGGGCAGGCCAGAATGTGTTACTAGCGGAAGTGGAGCAGGGACGCCAGGACTCTGTGACAACGTTCCTCGAAGACGCAGTGGCAAGATGGCGGAGCAAGACTGGTCCCTGGAGCATGCTGTCCCTGGGACCGCGGCATGGATAGCGGAGGAAACAGAGCAGCTGTGCCAGAGGATGCGAATGCAATTCCTTTTCATTCTGAACCACTTGAGGGAAGAGATGAGGGGACTGGCGGTGGCGGTGCGAGCCCGTGAGATTGAAATCCCACGAGAAGAGAGGGTAAGCGGTTATCCAGTCCCTGTTGATTGCACAAATCCGGCCAAAGTGGCTGAGGGATCCGGACCGTCCCCGCTCGTGGTCAGCGCTCCACAGCTGACTACCCTGTCCTCGGCGGACGCCAAGCTGCCCCCATCAACCCCGGCAGCGGAACCTTCAGTATGTTTACCAGAGTCTCCAGCTGCAGAGATCCAGATCAAGGCCCTCATTGTAGCCACGGCAGCGGTCCTCCAGACACCGGCCTCAGATGGACCGACATCCTCAGAGGTGGAGCACCCGGACCCTGCAACCCCGCCTGCAGAGCAGTCGATTCATCTGTCTACACCAGCAGGAGCGGAACCAAGATGTGAACTGGTTCCGCTACAGCGCGGCATCCCGACGGCTGTTGGGACCGCCAGAGTTCAAATCAAGCCAGAGCCAGATAGGGAGCTGAGGACGGACGCTGATACCCCCTACTGAGAATGACAGCAGTACCAGTTACAATTCGAAGTTGCAACCCGAGACCAGCGATGACGGGAGCCTGCCGCCCATGATCAAGAAGAAAAGGAGCAGATAAGGAGCACTGCTTCCCGAGTAAAAGGCCCAGAATGCCGTGGCCTTGTGGATCGGTTTGACCCCGAGCAAGGATGGGGGTTTACCCGGGAAGCAGGCCTCGCAGCGGGGGTGCATGTGTCTTGACGGGATGTGGCTCAGCACCTTCCGTGGGGACACCCGGAGCGTAATCTTCAGCCTGAAGAGATGGTTACCTATATCCGGCATTGCGGAAAGCAGGGCTAGTATGCTAGAATGTTAGGTAACGGTGTTTCGTTTATTATTTTCCACAGATTGTTATTTTTCATATAGAAAATGTTAGTGAATTACCAGTTTTTAATGAAAAGAGTGAAAAATACCAGATTTTCTAGAAAAATTGTCAAATGTGTACACCTTTCTTGGATCTGCTGGCGGTGAGGTTGTGACATTATATTGATATATATACAGTCAGGGCCAGAAATATTTGGACAGTGACACAAGTTTTGTTATTTTAGCTGTTTACAAAAACATGTTCAGAAATACAATTATATATATAATATGGGCTGAAAGTGCACACTCCCAGCTGCAATATGAGAGTTTTCACATCCAAATCGGAGAAAGGGTTTAGGAATCATAGCTCTGTAATGCATATCCTCCTCTTTTTCAAGGCACCAAAAGAAATTGGACAAGGGACTCTAAGGGCTGCAATTAACTCTGAAGACGTCTCTCTCGTTAACCTGTAATCAATGAAGTAGTTAAAAGGTCTGGGGTTGATTACAGGTGTGTGGTTTTGCATTTGGAAGCTGTTGCTGTGACCAGACAACATGCGGTCTAAGGAACTCTCAATTGAGGTGAAGCAGAACATCCTGAGGCTGAAAAAAAAGAAAAAATCCATCAGAGAGATAGCAGACATGCTTGGAGTAGCAAAATCAACAGTCGGGTACATTCTGAGAAAAAAGGAATTGACTGGTGAGCTTGGGAACTCAAAAAGGCCTGGGCGTCCACGGATGACAACAGTGGTGGATGATCGCCGCATACTTTCTTTGGTGAAGAAGAACCCATTCACAACATCAACTGAAGTCCAGAACACTCTCAGTGAAGTAGGTGTATCTGTCTCTAAGTCAACAGTAAAGAGAAGACTCCATGAAAGTAAATACAAAGGGTTCACATCTAGATGCAAACCATTCATCAATTCCAAAAATAGACAGGCCAGAGTTAAATTTGCTGAAAAACACCTCATGAAGCCAGCTCAGTTCTGGAAAAGTATTCTATGGACAGATGAGACAAAGATCAACCTGTACCAGAATGATGGGAAGAAAAAAGTTTGGAGAAGAAAGGGAACGGCACATGATCCAAGGCACACCACATCCTCTGTAAAACATGGTGGAGGCAACGTGATGGCATGGGCATGCATGGCTTTCAATGGCACTGGGTCACTTGTGTTTATTGATGACAAAACAGCAGACAAGAGTAGCCGGATGAATTCTGAAGTGTACCGGGATATACTTTCAGCCCAGATTCAGCCAAATGCCGCAAAGTTGATCGGACGGCGCTTCATAGTACAGATGGACAATGACCCCAAGCATACAGCCAAAGCTACCCAGGAGTTCATGAGTGCAAAAAAGTGGAACATTCTGCAATGGCCAAGTCAATCACCAGATCTTAACCCAATTGAGCATGCATTTCACTTGCTCAAATCCAGACTTAAGACGGAAAGACCCACAAACAAGCAAGACCTGAAGGCTGCGGCTGTAAAGACCTGGCAAAGCATTAAGAAGGAGGAAACCCAGCGTTTGGTGATGTCCATGGGTTCCAGACTTAAGGCAGTGATTGCCTCCAAAGGATTCGCAACAAAATATTGAAAGTAAATATATTTTGTTTGGGTTTGGTTTATTTGTCCAATTACTTTTGACCTCCTAAAATGTGGAGTGTTTGTAAAGAAATGTGTACAATTCCTACAATTGCTATCAGATATTTTTGTTCAAACCTTCAAATTAAATGTTACAATCTACACTTGAATTCTGTTGTAGAGGTTTCATTTCAAATCCAATGTGGTGGCGTGCAGAGCCCAACTCGCGAAAATTGTGTCACTGTCCAAATATTTCTGGACCTAACTGTATATATATATATATATATATATATATATATATAACTAAATATATATATATATTTATATATGTATATATATATAAAATATATATACAGGTCAGATCAAAAGTTTGGACACACTTTCTCATTCAAAGAGTTTTCTTTATTTTCATGACTCTGAAAATTGTAGATTCATATTGAAGGCATCAAAACTATGAATTAACACATGTGGAATGAAGTACTTAACAGAAAAGTGTAAACAAACTGAAATTATGTCTTATATTCTAGGTTCGTCAAAGTAGCCACCTTTTGCTTTCATTACTACTTTGCACACTCTTGGCATTCTTTTGATGAGCTTCAAAAGGTAGTCACCGGAAATGGTCTTCCAACAGTCTTGAAGGAGTTCCCAGAGATGCTTAGCACTTGTTTGCCCTTTTGTCTTCCCTCTGTGGTCCAGCTCATCCCAAACCATCTTGATTGGGTTCAGGTCTGGTGATTGTGGAGGCCAGGTCATCTGGCATAGCACCCCAGCACTCTCCTTCTTAGGTCTCTGCCACATTCACGTGAAAATCACGCACGTGCCGCAAGACACGCATTTTCCATGCGTATTGCGTGTAGGTAAGTACGTGTCTCTGGTACGTGCGGGCCACGTGTGTTCTCCGTGTGCTATCCACGATGACACATGGAGAACCGGTAATTTGCATACTCACGTCATCCTTGCTGCTGTCCAAGGTACTGATCTTCGGTCTCCAGCCCTGCCAACTCCCCGCTGCTGCTGGCCACAGTGAAGTGAATATTAAAGGAGCATAAAGAGCGGCGGTCGGCAGCAAGTGACAGCAGCAGTAGAGACAGGAGGAGTGGAGAAGGTGAGTAAAGATTTGTTAATTTTTCTCTGACACGTGAGTTTTCTCCTGCGCGTGTCACACGGGAACGCATCCACACTACATCTGTGTGGTATGAATGCGGGCCGTGTGACACACGTGATGCCGGAGAAAACACGGACATGTCAGCGTGTTGGAAAATGCACACACATACAAACGGACACCGACACACGTTCTGTGTGGTTTTACGTGTGTGTGCCTGCTACCATAGGGTAGCATTGGTGTACGTGTCTCCGTGCCGCCGGTATGTGCAAAAAACGTACCAAACACGTACCGGTGGCACGGATGTGTGTCGGAGGCCTTAGTCAAATAGCCCTTACACAGCCTGGAGGTGTGTTTAGGGTCATTGTTCTGTTGAAAAATAAATAATGGTCCAACTAAACGCAAACCGGATGGAATAGCATGCCACTGCAAGATGTTGTGGTAGCCATTCTGGTTCAGTATGCCTTCAATTTTGAATAAATCCCCAACAGTGTCACCAGCAAAGCACCCCCACACCATCACACCTCCTCCTCCATGTTTCACGGTGGGAACCAGCCATATAGAGTCCATTCGTTCACCTTTTCTGCGTCGCACAAAGACATTGTTACGGGGGGCTGTCTGATAATAAAACCTAAAGGAATATCAGACAGTCAGGGTCCACCGTGCAAAGACTCTGCTGCAGACTATGGCAGAGTGCAATACCTCTGTTAAACTCACAGAGGAATATAATTAGTAAATAAGGCAATTCCTCCCTTACTTGGAGGGTGTGTGGAATGGTCTCTGTTAATGATCACAGAGACAAAAGCAGTGAGTGTGAAATAGCACCTACCTAGGTCCGTTCCTCTAGTGGGGCCAGGAGACGGACCGCAGCGTAAGCCGCACAAAGCTCCTACCTGCGTTCGCTCCACTAGTGTGCGAGGACACGAACCACTAGATATGGCACCTGCCTAGGTCCGCTCTTCTAGTGGTGCAAAAGAGACAGACAGCAGCATAACCTGCACAAAGCTCCTACCTCTGTTCGCTCCCCTAGTGTGCGAGGATACGAACAACTACCAGATGCAGTATAAGGAACTTTACCCTAGCGGCAAAGTCCACCTACGAGTAGAATCACAAGGCCCAGCCGGACCATGTGCTTCAGGCACCTGCCTATGTCCGCTCCACTAAGAGGTAAGGATATGGACTGCAGCCGAAGCTGTAATGTATAAGAACGCTACCCTGTTGGTATCGCTCACCTAACATAGACAGAGAGATGCCTAGAGGGACGTGCACAGGGCGTCTACCCTCATGCATGAACCAAGAGGACTGAGCGCCGGGTGGCGTGCGTCAGGGTCTTATATAGACTCTGTGCCTCATCCAAGATAGAGGACACCAGAGCCAATCCGCTGCCAGAATGACAGCAATGACGTCACGCTGGCCTATCACCGAGCAAAGTGTCACAAGCACATGACCAGCGACCAATCGGCATGGAAGGTGTCAGAGAAATTTGACCACGTGTCACAAGCACATGACCAGAGGCCAATCAGCTTAGAAGGTTTCAGAGACATGTGACCTCGTGTCAGCGATGATGTCACCCGCACATGTGCAATGGCTCCAAGATAGGACTTAGTCTCCAGCGCTTGCACATGTGCAGTAGCAAAAAATCCGGACATAGTCTCCAGAGCCACAGCAACCATAACAGTACCTCCCCTTTAAGGACCCCCCTCCCGGCGACGCAGGTAATCGGCAACTAAGTCGGGAGCATGGACAGCCTCCTCGGGCTCCCAAGAGCGATGTTCCGGGCCATAGCCCTCCCAATCTATCAAGAAGAACCTGCGCCCTCTAACCATCTTAGAACCAACTATGGCTCATACCTCATAGCTAGAGCGAGAGGAATCAGAGGCAGGAGAGTGCACTTCACGAGCGTGAGGTAAAATAGCCGGCTTTAGCAGTGAAACATGGAATTTGTCATGGATCCTAAGATGGACAGGTAACTTCAATTGGTAGACTACAGGATTTACCTGTCGAAGAACTTCATAAGAACCCAGGAAGCGAGGAGCAAATTTGACAGAGCTCACTCTAAGTTTCACGTGTTTTGCAGAGAGCCACACAAAGTCCCCCGGAGAAAAGACAGGAGCCGGGCGACGAAACCGATCAGACACCGTCTTCATACGGTCCTTAGCTGCTTGGATCGACTCTTGAGTCCGATTCCAAACTTCTCTGGCATTAGTTGCCCAGTCGGCCACAAGAGGAGGAGGTGCAGCAGCGGTAAACGGTACCGGTACCCTAGGGTGTTGCCCATTATTGAGTACGAACGGTGTCTGCCCAGTGGCCTCAGCCAGCGAATTGTTAAGGGCAAATTCTGCCCAGGGTAAGAGGGAGGACCAGTTATCGTGGTTCTCAGCAACAAAGTGTCGAAGGTATATAATCATGGATTGATTGGTACGCTCAACCAAACCATTGGTCTCCGGATGGTATGCCGAAGAGAGATTCAACTCAATTTGCAGAAGGCTACAAAGATCTCGCCAGAAACGGGAAGCAAATTGCGGGCCTCTATCACAAATGATACGATCTGGCATCCCGTGAAGCCTAAAGACATGCTTGAGGAATAGTTTGGCTAGTACCCTGGAAGATGGGATTCTTGCTAACGGTACGAGATGAACCATCTGAGAGAAATGGTCCGTAATGACCCACACAAATCGATGTCCCTGTGAACACGGAAGATCACCCACAAAGTCCATGCCTACCACCTCCCATGGTCTATCTGGCACTGGTAAAGTATGCAAGAGCCCAGCCGGTCTCTGCCGTAACGGACGTTTGCGAGCACACGAGTAGCAGGAACCGACATATCTCTTGACGTGGCTGGCTAAGTGTGGCCACCAATACCACCTCTCGAGTAACTCTCGTGTCCGTCTAATACCAAAATGCCCACCCACCTTTGAGGTGTGGGCCCACGACAGTATATCATTCTGTCGATCCGGCGGAGCAAAGGTCTTGCCCGGTGGGATTTGGTCTAACGTCACAGGGGAGAGCGTATGAAAAACCCTGGAGGGAAGGATAAGACGAGGTTCGTCAATAGGGCGTCTGCCTTGTTATTCTTACTCCCAGACAGATAGTTGATGGAGAAGTGAAAGCGGGAGAAAAACAAGGACCAGCGGGATTGGCAAGGATTCAGACGCTGAGTGGTTTGCAAGTACGTCAGATTTTTATGGTCTGTATAGACCTGGAAAGGATGTTTCGCTCCTTCCAGCAAGTGATGCCACTCCTCCAAGGCTAATCTCAGGGCGAGCAGTTCCCTATCCCCAATGGTATAGTTTCTCTCTGCCGGTGAAAAGGTTTTAGCAAAGAAGAAACACGGCCTTTTTCTACCTGCCCCGTTCTTTTGATACAAGACCGCACCAGCACCCACTGAAGAGGCATCAACCTCCAAGAGGAAGGGCTTATTCTCATCAGGTCTTTGAAGAACGGGAGCAGTTGAAAAGTGTCTTTTTACTGCCTCAAAAGCCTGGGATGTCTCAGTAGACCAGACTTTTGGATTAGCACCTTTCTTAGTCAAGGCCACCAAAGGGGCCACCAAAGTAGAGAAATGGGGTATGAACTGCCTGTAATAATTTATGAATCCTAAGAAGCGTTGCACCGCCTTCTAGGAATGAGGTTCGGACCATTCCAGGACAGCAGATCCATAGCCAGACCCTCTTGTGAGATAATGTAACCCAAAAAAGGCAAGGATGACTGCTCGAATACACATTTTTCGAGTTTAGCAAACAATGAGTGCTCCCTTAAATGGGAAAGGACATGAACGACATCCTGACGATGAGTCTCTAGATCAGGAGAAAAAATCAGGATGTCGTCCAGATACACCACGACGGAGGATAACAGTAAATCCCTGAACACATCGTTTACGAAGTCCTGAAATACTGCGGGTGCATTACATAAACCAAAAGGCATGACGAGGTATTCATAGTGACCGTCTCGGGTGTTAAAAGCGGTCTTCCATTCGTCACCCTCTCGAATTCGTACCAAGTTATATGCACCCCGCAGATCCAACTTCGTAAAAACCTGAGCTCCCCTCAGTCTGTCAAAGAGCTCCGAAATTAAAGGTAACGGGTATTTGTTCTTTATTGTGATTGCATTGAGACCCCTGTAATCTATGCAGGGACGCAAATCACCCTCTTTCTTCCGAACAAAGAAAAACCCAGCTCCCGCGGGAGAGACAGACTTCCGAATGAACCCCTTCTCTAAACTCTCTCTTATATAGGTCGACATGGCCTCCAACTCAGGTATTGACAGGGGGTAAACCCTGCCCTTAGGTGGAACCGAACCTGGGATAAGGTCTATGGCACAGTCATACGGCCTATGGGGTGGAAGAACCTCAGTACCCTGTTTGGAGAACACGTCAGCGAAATCCAAATAGGGTGTAGGTATGGGAGAGAGATCAGTTGATGCAACCGCCACGACCTTAGGTGGTAAGGGAAGACATCGGGACTGACATTTCGAACCCCAACTAATAATGCTGTCGGACTCCCAGTCAATTAAAGGAGCATGGGTCCGAAGCCATGGGAGACCCAGAAGAACGTCGTCTATACCCTCAGGCAAAACAAGAAAAGAAATCTCCTCTATGTGACCCTGAGACAGGGAAAGGCGCAAGGGAACTGTCCTCAATGTAATGGAGTCAGACAACATAGTCCCATTAACAACACGGACAGGAATAGGCGCCTCTAACATGATAGAGGGAATATTGTGTCTCTTTACAAATCCTGAGGACACAAAAGTCCCGTCAGCTCCGGAATCCACAAAAGCCATAATAGGCCATGTATTCTCAGAGAATGAGAGCTGACCTGGGATACTACACTTAGAGGGTGCAGAAGACGTCTCTAGTAACCCCCCTCTAATGGTTACTAGGCCTGGGAGTTTCCCTGACGGCTCGGACACTTGTTGGCATAGTGCCTAGCCTGACGACATACGTAACATATAGGAGGACCAGACTTGCGTAGTCTGGAGGACGTATGACCTAACTCCATAGGAGTGGGAGATGTTTCAGATGCTGAGGAAGATGGTAGTGGACCCTCAACAACTGGAATAGCCCGATGCTTAGGGCGTGAGGAAGAGACCTCGAGTCTACGTTCCCTATGGCGTACGTTGATCCTCGTTGCTACTGTGATCAAGTCCTCCAGAGAAGGAGGGACCTCACGAGTAGCAAGAGCATCCTTGACATAGCCTGCCAACCCTCTCCAGAAGATAGGAATCAACACCTTCTCTGGCCAACCTAGTTCTGCCACCAGAGTTCTAAAAGCAATGGCATAAGAACTAGTGGATAACGAACCCTGAGATAGATCTAACAGTCTCAGGACCGCATCATGGGTAACCTGAGGACCCATGAATACCGCCTTAAGAGCATCAAGAATGTCTTGATGTCTCAGAGTAACCACATCAGAGCGCTCCCATAGGGGAGTCGCCCATTCTAAGGCTTTGTCCTGAAGTAAGGAGATGATAAAGCCTACTCTGGACCTCTCCGTAGAGAAGCGAGAATAGCTGACCTCAAGGTGTATCTGAAACTGACTAATGAAACCACGACATGATCTGGCATTGCCAGAATATCTGTTTGGCAGAGCAAGTCGAGGATCATGTGCAGATGTCACCATGGTCTGAGGTTTATCATCTATACTCTTGAGCCGCGACTCAAGTACTTGTATGTAACGGTGTAACTGCTGATATTCTGCCATAACTGCCAGACCCTTGGCTCAGTCCTAATGTTATGGGGGGCTGTCTGATAATAAAACCTAAAGGAATATCAGACAGTCAGGGTCCACCGTGCAAAGACTCTGCTGCAGACTATGGCAGAGTGCAATACCTCTGTTAAACTCACAGAGGAATATAATTAGTAAATAAGGCAATTCCTCCCTTACTTGGAGGTTGTGCGGAATGGTCTCTGTTAATGATCACAGAGACAAAAGCAGTGAGTGTGAAATAGCACCTTCCTAGGTCCGTTCCTCTAGTGGTGCCAGGAGACGGACCGCAGCGTAAGCTGCACAAAGCTCCTACCTGCGTTCACTCCACTAGTGAGCGAGGACACGAACCACTAGATATGGCACCTGCCTAGGTCTGCTCTTCTAGTGGTGCAAAAGAGACAGACAGCAGCATAAGCCGCACAAAGCTCCTACCTCTGTTCGCTCCCCTAGTGTGCGAGGATACGAACAACTGCCAGACGCAGTATAAGGAACGTTACCCTAGCGGCAACGTCCACCTACGAGTAGAATCACAAGGCCCAGCCGGACCATGTGCCTCAGGCACCTGCCTATGTCCACTCCACTAAGAGGTAAGGATACGGACTGCAGCCGAAGCTGTAAGGTATAGGAACGCTACCCTGCCGGTAGCGCTCACCTAACATAGACAGAGAGATGCCTAGAGGGACGTGCACAGGGCGTCTACCCTCATGCATGAACCAAGAGGACTGAGCGCCGGCCGGCGTGCGTCAGGGTCTTATATAGACTCTGTGCCTCATCAAAGATGGAGGACACCAGAGCCAATCCGCTACCAGAATGACAGCAATGACGTCACGCTGGCCTATCACCGAGCAAAGCGTCACAAGCACATGACCAGCGACCAATCGGCATGGAAGGTGTCAGAGACATGTGACCACGTGTCACAAGCACATGACCAGAGGCCAATCAGCTTAGAAGGTGTCAGAGACATGTGACCTCGTGTCAGCGATGATGTCACCCGCACATGTGCAATGGCTCCAATACAGGACTTAGTCTCCAGCGCTTGCACATGTGCAGTAGCAAAAAATCCGGACATAGTCTCCAGAGCCACAGCAACCGTAACAGTCATGGTGGTTGGATCCAAAGATCTCAAATTTGGACTCATCAGACCAAAGCACAGATTTCCACTGGTCTAATGTTCATTCCTTGTGTTCTTTAGCCCAAACAAGTCTCCTCTGCTTGTTGCCTGTCCTTAGCAGTGGTTTCCTAGCAGCTATTTTACCATGAAGGCCTGCTGCACAAAGTCTCCTCTTAACAGTTGTTCTAGATATGTGTCTGCTGCTAGAACTCTGTGTGGCATTGACCTGGTCTCCAATCTTAGCTGCTGTTAACCTGCCATTTCTTGGACTGGTGATTCGGATAAACCTATCCTCCGCAGCAGAGGTTACTCTTGGTTTTCCTTTCCTGGGGCGGTCCTCATGTGAGCCAGTTTCTTTGTAGCGTTTGATGATTTTTGCCACTGCACTTGGGGACACTTTCAAAGTTTTCCCAATTTTTCGGACTGACTGACCTTCATTTCTTAAAGTAATGATGGCCGCTCGTTTTTCTTTACTTATCTTCTTTTTTCTTGCCATAATACAAAATTCTAACAGTCTATTCAGTAGGTCTATCAGCTGTGTATCCACCACTTCCGCACAACACAACTGATGGTCCCAACCCCATTTATAAGGCAAGAAATCCCACTTATTAAACCTGACAGGGCACACCTGTGAAGTGAAAACCATATCCGGTGACTACCTCTTGAAGCTCATCAGATGACCTGGCCTCCACAGTCACCAGACTTGAACCAATCGAGATGGTTTGGGGTGAGCTGGACCGCAGAGTGAAGGCAAAAGGGCCAACAAGTGCTAAGCATCTCTGGGAACTTATTCAAGACTGTTGGAAGACCATTTCCGGTGACTACCTCTTGAAGCTAATCAAGAGAATGACAAGAGTGTGTAAAGCAGTAAGCAAGAGTAAGTAAAGCAGATATATTCTCAGTTGTTTCACACTTTTTTGTTAAGTATTTCATTCCACATGTGTTAATTCATAGTTTTGATGCCTTTAATATGAATCTACAATTTTCAGAGTCATAAAAATAAAGAAAACTCTTTGAATGAGAAGGTGTGTCCAAACTTTTGGTCTGTACATAAAGCAGACGGCTAGGAGCTGCCACCCCCATCTGCCTGGCTTTACTTTGGCTGGCAATCAAAATACAGGGAAGCCCTTTTTTCTTTTTAGTTATTTAAAAAAATAATTTAAGCAAAATGTGTAGGTCCCCTTGCATTTTCTATTGCTGGCTAAGGGTAATCCAAGCAGTTACTGGCTGCTAACCCCCACTGCTTCACTGGCAATGGAAAATCCAGGGAAGCCCTTTTTTATAAGCTTTTGCCAAAAAACTAAAAAAATGTAATTGACGTGGACTTTGCCCTATTTTTGTATGCTAGCCATGTACAGCAGGCAGGTATGGGCTGCTCCCAAACCCCAGCTGCCTATTTGTACTCGGCTGAGAACCAAAAATATATATATATATATATATATATATATATATATTTAATTATGTATTTAATAAAAAAAAATGACATGGCCTTTGCCCAATTTTTGTGTCCAGCCAGGTACAAATAGGCAGCTGGGGACTGGAATCCTCAGCGCAGGGTGGCCCAAGCTTTCTGGGCCCCCCGCTGCGAAATGCAGTTTGAAGCCTCCCCAGAAAATAGTGCTTTCGTTGAAGCGCCATCTTCTGGCGCTGTAGCAAACTCCTCCAGTGGCACTGGTGCCAGGTGGCTGGCTGGGTAATAATGGGGTTAGGGCAAGCTGGGTATTATCAGCTGGCACTAAGCCCAAAATTCATGTGTGGCATGCTGGGTAATAAGGGGTTAATACCAGCTTTGTTTTACCAGCTGGTATTAAGCCCAAGATTCTTAATGTCAGCCAAGTTTGACCTTGTCATTAAGAATTTCCAATAAAGGTTAAAAAATTACACCACACAGAGAAAAAATATACTTTATTAGAAATATATAAACAGACATACTTAGGGACTCCATCTTTATTTCTCCCTCTCACACTTCCACGATCCTGGTCTTCTGTCTTTGTCACTGATCTAGCTCTGCTACATCAGAAAGTACGGGGGGAGGAAGAAACTGCTGCTCCTCATGCTGTTTAATCACTCAATGAGTGAGCAGAGACTGCAGGTTGGTAAGCGATACGTCACCGCTCCCACCTGTAACGCCTGCCTGGATCAACAGACTCAGATGGGATGTAATGGACAGGCTAAAGGGAAGCCACTCACTAAGCAGGACCCCCAGAACCCTGAAACCCTTTAACCCCTATACAGGGATTTGGAATTACACAGGGCCCTGGAGATTACTACCTGTGGAAGGCTACAGTCCGATGAGAGTAGTCGTCAGCCAGGGTCAAACCAGGAATAGCAGAACAGGGACAGAATCAGCAGACAAAGACGTAATCAGAAAACGTAGCAGAGGTCAAATTCAGATCGGGCAGTGAAAAACAGCAGGCAGAAGGGTAGTCAGAAAACATGCAGAAGTCAGCACACAGGAATCACTAAACAGAATAGGGCGGACCAGGAGCTAGGAAATCTGAACAATCTCTGGCAGAGGTCAGCAGACAGGAGGGGAACTAAAAAGGGTGTGGTGTCTTCCCATTGGCTGTAGCTGAACGCTGGCAACTTCAGCTGGAAGACACACACCACCCACAGTCAGCCAGTGGTACTGCAGATCTCAAGATAACCCAGCCGAGTGGATGATCGGAGCCTGCGCCCACCGGTGCCGCTGGCATCGACTCCTCTCCCATCACCAGCACCATCCACGGCAGGAACACGGCATTGCCTGGCGATCGGAGCAGAAGTCGCTGGAGCGGACTTCGGTGGTGATGTAACACCACTGTTGCCATAGAAACCTAACAAGCGAGTTACTATAGCAATGATTATCTCCGGTCACCTGATTCCTGGCGCCGCTATTCACCTGCTGTGGCATGAAAATGTGTGGCAGCTAATCCCTGCATGTGGGCTTACTCTGTAAAGAGCGCTAACAAGTAGGGAGGGGGAGCCGAGCATGTGCTCGAGCATCTCGCTGGTACTCAGCGCTCGCTGAGTATCTTGGGTACTGAGGTGCTCGGGCGAGCACCGAGTACCAGCGAGCATGCCCGTCCATCCCTATCCACTGACACTACAGGACCTTGCATGACATCACAGCCGAGGGACCAGTACGTAACCAACGAGGTAATACAAAGTTCACATCTGACTGGTCACATGACTATGACGTCACGATCGGACTCGGACTCGGAAGCAGAAACGGCTGGAGACAGGGTATGCAGGACGCGTCACGGGACCGTAAGTATAATGACAATGTTTATTATTAACTATTTTCTTTATTTTACAGCCCCTCTCTGCCCCATCACATAACTGTAAAGTCCAAGATCGGTGATCAGATGCAAGATCATGTTATCTCGATCCTGATCCCGATCTTTACAAAACGATCGGGCAAGTCTTCCCGATCACGACCATTGGGAGGATCGCCCATCACTGTCAGATTTCTAATGAATTTTTGACTGTTGCATTAGTAGATCATCACCAGGGATAATTGAATACCTCAAATATTCGGCTTCATGAATATTTGCCGAATATGGAGCCGCTATTTGACTATTCACGAATATTCGAAGCGCAATGTAAGTCTATGGGAAACCAGAATAAGAACTTCTCTGAACTTTTCGGGCTTCCCATAGACTTACATTGCGCATATATATATATGTAT
Organism: Anomaloglossus baeobatrachus; assembly: GCF_048569485.1. Taxonomy (NCBI): domain Eukaryota; kingdom Metazoa; phylum Chordata; class Amphibia; order Anura; family Aromobatidae; genus Anomaloglossus; species Anomaloglossus baeobatrachus. Next base: position 494,008,154 of record NC_134354.1, read on the forward strand.
ATATATATATATATATATATATATATTTATTTATATTTAAGCAGGGTTGTACTACTGGGATTTGTAGGTTCTTGAAGTGTGTGTTTCAGCACCAAAGCCTTAACAAATATGATATATAGAATATCATTCCATATACTTGGAACTAAAATGTCCATCTTTGGTACTTTCAGTTAGATGACACCTCACTTGTGCTCAATTGAGGCTAAATTTCCCACCATATCTGTGCTTTTTGTTAATGGCAGAAAAGTCCTTAAAATATATAAATCTAAAATTAATAGAGTTTGATATTCAATGTGTCTGAAAAGTGTCGTTTGTTTACATAACGTGATTTATTTTGCAACAATTACATTGAAAAGTGTTGAGTCTGACTGTTTACTTCTAGGTACTTGGGTACTCCACATTGCTACTTTTTCCTTTCTGCTCACTAACATACTCATGTGTTGTAGCAAGCATGATGTGGGGTCATAGAGAATTGTGGCAGCATTATAACTCTCAATAATATAAATTACTTATAAATAAGTAAATACAAATAAAACATATTTAAACAGCTGCAAAACTCTTGATAAAATGCAATCCACATCACAATCATTGTGTCGCTACGCATAAACCCAAATAGTATATACGATAGAGTATCACAAAATCAGGCTTTCCATAATTGCATTTGATGAGTGAGGAAAAAAAGTAAAACAGAAGACATCTATAACTTGGAAAAAATACAAGAATCAATAAGATATAGTGCATACTGATCCCTAATCTGGTTTGTGCAATAAACTAAATAAAAGTGAATCTATCAGCAGGTTTTCGGTATGTAATGTGCAAACAGCATGCTGTAAGCGTTAAAACAGATACACTAGCCATGTGTCTCTTATCACAAAGTGTGTTTTTGCTACTTAGTATGTTAGCTTAAGCTTCCTAGCTTTCTCATCAGTAGGACCCAGCAGCGTGAGCTCAGGTCCTACTCCACCCCTTCTGTGATTAGCAGCTTCTGTCTACAGAAATGTACACTGAAAGCCTGGTGTAGGTGGGGCAGTTTGTTAAACTCTGCCGCATGCTAAATCTAAAATCTTTGATATTGTTAGAACAGCTGCAGCCAGTAATCTAAGTGATACGTAGTTGGATTCAGGATCTCTTTATCTACATCATGATGCTCTCAGATGAGGTAGCAAAAACCTGCTGACAGATTCCTTTTAATACCAGGATTTATCCTTTGTCTTATGTTGCTTCATAACTTCCAGAAGAAATTAAAATATATATTTTAAATGCACATAACATATCTTAAGAAAATGTGAACTCAGAAAAAAAATTACATTTAGGGATAACGAAATGTTACAGTTTCTCCAAGCTCCACATGTTGTCATGTACCTTGTTTTCAATTCTTACTTTTTTCTCCCCTGCTGACTATGCAAGCGATATCTTCAGCTAGATACAGTATCTGTTTATTAAAAAAAAATAATGAATTGAAATTATTTTCCAGAAATATTGCAGAGGTGAGTGAGTAATTATAAAAATAAAAGTAAGCGAATATATAGTTTAGAGATACAGACATAGAACAAAGTGACCATCTTCAAAACACCATCTATCCTGTAGTCTCTAATGATATTGTCTAATTTTAACTGTATTTTAATGAAATGATAATTCCTTTATGATAAGTGAATAGAGCAAATTTTAATTAACAACAAAAAGGTAAAATTTAGAGATATGAAACCTTAGTAAGGATATTTCAGTAATGCTTTCATGTCAGCATTGTCAAAAAGGCTGGTCAGCAAAAGTAATCTTAACTCACTAGGAAACTCTATATCGCAAACTTGTATAAATCCAAGTACAATATACTTTCACTGGAAAAGGTGGTCATATATTTACACCAATCATATGGTCATTTTCTCACATAACATAGGACACTATATAGCCCACTCCATGAGTCTTTCATCTGATTGCCTGTCATTAGATTTGGGCATGTTTTCTCAAGTGGAACTGAATTCTACTCAAATTTTACAAAAATTAGTTTTATATACAATGTGGATTCTGTTGTAATTCACTTTGTGTAAGTAAAAAGCTTCAAAATAATAATAATAATAATAATAATAATAATAACAGCATTTACCAGTCCAGTCTTCCCCACTGCTCACTTTTCGTACGATCTTCTCAATGAGTGAAATGTCCTATCAGAGCATGTAAAAAATTTAGAGGGGGGAAATCTCTGATCCAGGAAATCAGGTTACATCGTTACATAGTTATATAGGTTGAAAAAAGACTTAAGCCTGCTTTACATGTTTCAATATGTCGTGCGATCGCATTTGCGATCGCACCCTCCCCCATCATTTGTGCGGCATGGGCAATTTGTGAACATCCACTTCCTGAAGGGGGAGGGACGTTCGGCATGACAGCGACGTCACACTGTGGCCGGCCAATAGAAATGGAGGGGCGGAGATGAGTGGGACGTAAACATCCCACCCACCTCCTTCCTTCAGCATTGCCGGCGGGATGCAGGTAAGCTGTGTTCAACGTTCCCAGTGTGTCACACGGAGCGATGTGTGCTGCCTCGGGAACATTGAACAACCGGACGTTCGATTTTTAGAAAATGAGCGATGTGTGAACGATGAACGAGAAGGTGAGTATTTCTGCTCGTTTATAGCTGTCATACGCTACGATATCACTAACGATGCCGGATGTGCGTCACTTATGATGTGACCCCGCCGACATCTCGTTAGATATATCATAGCGTGTAAAGCCCGCTTTAGGTCCATCTACTTCAGCTTTACTTCACCAAATATATATTTTGTAATTAAATCATTTACAATCGACAATGTTGTGTGTACTGAGGAAATTATCCACCAGCCCTTTTTTTAAAAGCTGTTATAGTATCTGTCATTACTACTTGTGGTAGGGCAATCCACAAACTGACTGCTCTAACTGTAAAGAACCCTTTTCTATTTAGCTGCCGGAATTGCTTTACTTCCACTCGCCGTGAATGCCTCCTGGACCCTAGTCTTTGGAAGGAATAAGTCATGTGCCAGTGCTTTGTATTGACCACACATATATTTATACATATAAATGAGATCTCCTCTTAGATGTATTTTTTCTAAGCTAAACAAATCCAACTTTGTTAACCTTTCATCATATGTGAGGCCTTCCATTCCTTGTAGTAGTCTAGTTGCCCATCTTTAAACTGGCTCTAACTTCTGAATATCCTTTTTAAAATGTGGAGCCCAAAACTGGATCCCATATTTCATATGTGACCTTACAAGTATCTTATAGAGGGGTAACAATACAGTGGAATCAAGGGATCTAATCTCTTTTTTTTCCACACCCTAAAATCTTGTTTGCTTTTGCAGCTGCTGCTTGACATTGAGTGCTGCTGTTCAGATTATTTGTAACCAGAATACCCAAATCTTTCTCCTGTTCTGTAGTCCCAAGTTAACTTCCATTTAATGTATATGCTGCAATAGGATTACTCCATCCTAGCTGCATTACTTTACACTTATCAACATTAAATCTCATTTCCCAAATGTCTGCCATTCCGACATCATATCCAGATAGTTTTGTAATATTGTACTATCAAGGTCTGTTTTTAATATCCTATATAGTTTGTTGCCATCAGCAAAGACTGATACTTTGCTCTCAATCCCATCCACAATGTCATTAATAAAGAGATTAAAATCGCTGTGGTACACCACTGCTGACTATAGCCCAATTAGAGAATGTACCATTTATGACTACTCTTTGTTTTCTATCTTTTATCCAATTCTTTACCCATCTGCGGATAGTTTCGCCTAGTCCATGCTTTTGGAGCTTCATTACAAGACTCTTATATGGCACAGTATCAAATGCCTTTGCAAAGTCCAAATAAATCACACCAGCTGCTTAACTAACATCCAGATTTGTACTTACCTCCTCATAGAAACCAATGTTGGTTACATACAGTCATATGAAAAAGTTTGGGCACCCCTATTAATGTTAACCTTTTTTCTTTATAACAATTTGGGTTTTTGCAACAGCTATTTCAGTTTCATATATCTAATAACTGATGGACTGAGTAATATTTCTGGATTGAAATGAGGTTTATTGTACTAACAGAAAATGTGCAATCCGCATTTAAACAAAATTTGACCGGTGCAAAAGTATGGGCACCCTTATCAATTTCTTGATTTGAACACTCCTAACTACTTTTTACTGACTTACTAAAGCACTAAATTGGTTTTGTAACCTCATTGAGCTTTGAACTTCATAGGCAGGTGTATCCAATCATGAGAAAAGGTATTTAAGGTGGCCACTTGCAAGTATTTCTCCTATTTGAATCTCCTATAAAGAGTGGCATCATGGGCTCCTCAAAACAACTCTCAAATGATCTGAAAACAAAGATTATTCAATATAGTTGTTCAGGGGAAGGATACAAAAAGTTGTCTCAGAGATTTAAACTGTCAGTTTCCACTGTGAGGAACATAATAATGAAATGGAAGAACACAGGTACAGTTCTTGTTAAGCCTAGAAGTGGCATTCCAAGAAAAATATCAGAAAGGCAGAGAAGAATGGTGAGAACAGTCAAGGACAATCCACAGACCACCTCCAAAGACTTGCAGCATCATCTTGCTGCAGATGGTGTCAATGTGCATCGGTCAACAATACAGCGCATGTTGCACAAGGAGAAGCTGTATGGGAGAGTGATGATGCGAAAGAAGCCGTTTCTGCAAGCACGACACCAACAGAGTCGCCTGAGGTATGCAAAAACACATTTGGACAAGCCAGTTACATTTTGGAAGAAAGTCCTGTGGACTAATGAAGCAAAGATTGAGTTTTTTGGTCATACAAAAAGGCGTTATGCATGGAGGCAAAAAAACACGACATTCCAAGAAAAGCACTTGCTACCCACAGTAAAATTTGGTGGAGGTTCCATCATGCTTTGGGGCTGTGTGGCCAATGCCGGCACCAGGAGTCTTGTTAAAGTTGAGGGTCGCATGGATTCAACTCAGTATCAGCAGATTCTTGACAATAATGTGCAAGAATCAGTGACGAAGTTGAAGTTACGCAGGGAATGGGTATTTCAGCAAGACAATGATCCAAAACACTGCTCCAAATCTACACAGGCATTCATGCAGAGGAACAATTACAATGTTCTGGAATGGCCATCCCAGTCCCCAGACCTGAATATCATTGAAAATCTGTGGGATGATTTGAAGCGTGCTGTCCATGCTCAGCGACCATCAAACTAACTGAACTGGATTTGTTTTTTTAACAGGAATGTCCAAATATACCTTCCTCCAGGATCCAGGAACTCATTAAAAGCTACAGGAAGCGACTAGAGGCTGTTATTTTTGCAAAAGGAGGATCTACAAAATATAATGTCACTTTTATGTTGAGGTGCCCATACTTTTGCACTGGTCAAATTTTGTTTAAATGCGGATTGCACATTTTTCGTTAGTACAATAAACCACATTTCAATCCAGAAATATTACTCAGTCCATCAGTTATTAGATATATGAAACTGAAATAGCTGTTGCAAAAACCCAAATTGTTATAAAGAAAAAAGGTTAACATTAATAGGGGTGCCCAAACGTTTTCATATGACTGTATGACTTATCTTTCATGAATCCTTGCTGGTTATCAGTTATTATATTATTCTCATTAATATATCGTTGCATGTTATCTCTTAAAATGCTCTCAAAAACCTAGCACACCACTGATGTCAGACTTACCAGATCATAGTTGCCTGGATCCACCCTCATACCTTTGTTAAATATCAGTACCACTTTAGCCATTCTCGAATCCTGAGCTAGCAACCCTGTTACAAAAAACTCTAAGAAGATAAGATACAACAGTCTGTCAATTACTGAGTTCAACTTCCTCAATATCCATGGATGATTGACATCTGGCCCAAAGGAATTTGTCAATGTTTAATTTACTCCGACGCATGTGTACTTTTCCTTGTGTTAAATTTTTTATTTAAGTGGAGGGACTTTCTTTTGAGCCTTGTTGAATGATCCCTGGAACAGTCAGTTTCTTGATGAACACTGATGAAAAGTGTCTGTTTAATATCTTAGCCTTTTCTTTGTGGACTAAGATTTTCTGTGGATGTAGGCATGCGCAAATTCTTATTTCCATTCATTTAATCCCTGATATACAGTTAGATCCATGTATATTTGGACACTGACACAAATTTTGTTCTTTTTACTTGTTTACTGAAACATATTTAAGTTATACACATATAATGGACATGGACATAAAGTTGGGACTCTTAGCTTCATTTGAAGGTATCCACAGTAAAATTTGACAAAGGGTTTAGGAGTTAAAGCTTCTTTACATGTGCCACCCTAGTTTTAAAGGGCCCAAAAGTAATTGGACAATTGATTCAAAGGTTGTTTCCTGATGAAGATATGTTAGCTATCAGCAAAGTGACCATATTGGATAAACCCTAAATCTTTCGACTTACCTCACTACCTGCCTAACTGTTAAGGTATATCAAAATATGGATTGATGTTGTTCCCCTTATTGATAGTGGATATACATTTTCTGATAAAAAAACATTAACTGAGTACTCCACTTTTTTACTTGTGTACCCATATTAGATATCATGATTTCAGTGATTGTAGGGTGATGCTGCTATTCTTTATAAATGGGTATAGGAGATAGACAAGCCAGAGATAATTTGAATAGCGATGTCTATGACTGAAGTAATTTGCCACCACAGAGATGTAAAAGAAAATGGTACCTGGGTGTGTGGAACTAATACGCAGCAAATGTGTGAGTACTTCACAAGAAAGTGAAACCAGTCATGGAGAGATAATATGAAATTTTGTATTGTGAGTGACACAAATAATGTGCTGGAGTGAAGAAGGAGCTGGTGAACACATTGCCAGCAAGCTTCATAAAGTGTTGCATTTGCAAGTTCATTGCTGATATAAATACAAACTTTCTATGTGTAACTTGTGACAATACCTGTAGCCATAAAGCACGTTGCCGCTTGTGAGAGTCTGCAACTATCATGTTGCCTCTGTGTAAAACTGTTTCTAAACTGTCACTTATGTACATTGCGATCTTTTTGTAATCACTACACCAGCAAAGGCCACTTTCTCCAGTATTAAAGGGGTACATCATCTCCCAGTCACCCCTTTCATAATTTCACATTTGTATTTTGCATTTTGCATATCAAATATATCTCAAGTGTTAAAGAAATTATAGAATTTTACAAAAAGATATAGGAAAATGGATGTCTTCTTATGAGATTAGAGCGGTGTATATGTGCATTGAACCATTACTCCTTAATTGGTAAAGACGCAATTTTTATACTATTTTTACATTTAGTAGCCCTTTTCACATTCTAACCATGATCATCATTTGGGTTCACAATCCCAATTCCATATGAAGCATGTCTTTGGATATACAAATACCGAAGAACATGAAAACTTGGTGGAATTCGAACCCAGATCTTAGCAACCATGCAAAATACTGAGCCAGCATGTAGCCTAAGCTGTCGGTATGTACATTATTTCTCATTTATTAGAGCTCATATTTTTTGCATAGATATTTGTAACTATAATTTTATGTTCATAATTTGAGCTATATATTCAAAACCCACAATTAAATAAAAAAGACCTTTATTCTGTTTCTATATCTGATTTTACAATACTGATAGTTCTTTATAGTCCTAAGATAATAACTGAGGAAAACTCTGTGCTAGTGACAAGTGAATGTCATTGTGTAAGTGAATAGACAATTCACTATGTGCATTTCACAAAAAAACAAATGACACCACATGCTGGGTGGGAATACAAATGAGATGTCATATATTTTTTCAGAAAGTCAAGTGCATTTGGACTAACTTCTCTGACTCACTTGTGCTTGTTTACCAATGTTTAAGGCACACAGATTCATTATATTATGTTCCTATGTGTCTTATTTTCTTGGAGTAAAACTACCAGCTAGGCATGCACATGGAACAATCAGCAAAAAGCATTTTTGTATATCTTCAAAGCTATTACGATGCATGCATGATAGTATTAAAGAAAATCTGTAACTGTCATAAAATTGTTAACAGATGCTCTAATCATTGTACTGTATTTCTTACTGTTTTACATACAGTAGTTTTATAATATCAGAGTGGCTGCATTCTCACTATATACATTGAAGGGAATCTATCACCAGGTTATCACTACTTCATCTGAGAGCAGCATAATGTAGAGGAAGAGACTCTGATTCCAACTTTGTATCAATTAGTTTACTGGTTCAGCAGTTGTGACACAGGGTTCTTAGCTGTAGCATGTAGCAAAGTTCAGAAATCTAATCCCGCCCACACCCCTGACTCAGTTTTCTGTGTATATTGCATAGTGACAGTAAGTTTCTTAAAAACTGCTGTGGACATGGTTCATTGGGCCAGTACGAGAGACCTAGTCTGGGCAGTAATAAAACAAATGCATTCCTTTGAATGTTAAAAAGAAATGGCTTTTCTACTAGGAGTAAAAAATGTATCCTTTTTTGGGATCCTCAGCTGGCTTGCTTTTCACAAAATGATCAAGCTGTTAAAAAATGATCTGTTTTTTTAGACAGCTGAACCAGGCAAGATGTTTTTAAAGTTAGAATGAGAATGCAATGGCTTTTTGTCACCAAACTTTTCCAAAAATTAGCTTTATTTTAGGAGCTGCTTCAAATTTGTGTACCCTCAAGAGAACATTTCTCATTAGATGTACAGTATATCACTATAAGACATAAGGAACAGGCAGCCAGGAAATATATGGCTAACATTGATGTGACGATAGAGAATTAGGGCGAGGCAGGCAAGGAGATGTCTGGTAGTATAGAGCCAGCAATGTCAGCCCTGTCAACAGCAGTTTGATATTGCACTATAAAATGCAATGGGCAGCCAATAGATGTGTGGCTGGTGTGTGGCTCTGCATTGGTTCTGCATGTTGCATTAAAACACATTAATTCCCCATGGCTAAAAAGGACTACACAAAACCAAATGCTGGGTGGTACAAATACTGACATAATATGCCGTGGTTTACCATTGCCAAACTGGAATGTAACAATAGGTATGCAGAAAGTAAATCATGTCTAACTATGTTCAGTTTTCTTTTTATATTTTTGTTTTATATTCTCCTCCCCTTGATAAAAATTGCTTACAGAGGTTGTCCACTTCCCCAACTTAGTTACTGGTTTTGCTATGATGCCTAAGAATAATACCCCAAAAGAAACCCATGTACCTTTCCTTCTAGTTTTATTGTTGTTTAATCCCTTTCTGCTTTATTTTGTGTGCCCTGGAACTACTTCCCACAGCCATCACTTTCTCTTCAGATGGCTGTGTAAGCTAGCCGTAAGCACAACTCGCGCAACTCCAACTCAGCTCCTTACAATCCTCCAGCCTCACACATCAGCTCATCATAATGTCCTGTCCAGAAGATTACTGCAGGGCAATCACTGAAATAGTGCATAGAAGTAAGAAAAAACACCAGCTCTGGGTGTACATATTTAATTTACTGTATTTATATTGATATAAGAGAGAGCGCTGGGGGGAGAAATGTGGCAAAAATTTTAGAGTTGTTTCTGCATAGAAGCGGTGAGTGAGCGCTGCTGAGTAAAGCCCACTCACCCACACAGGAGGTCAAAGGATTCTTAGCCAGGGATCATATGACAAGCAGAGCTGTTCGGGTTACAAAATAATTTGGGAAATCAAGACATTTGCAAAGGACCTTTTTTAGTATTTAGTAAGAATGAGTAGACTCATGGTAATTCAGATTTTCCGGTTTCGGCCGGAAGTGAATAAATTGGTGAATGAGGGAGAGTTCGGGAGTGTTTATTCACCAAATGGATCATGTTGGAACGTCAAGGGTTTTTTTAATTTAATAAATTGGTGAACTAGGACATGTGGGGGAGTGTTTAATCAAATAAACATTTTTTTCCTTTGTGTGTGTTGTTCTAACTCTATACTTACTGGATTAGTAATGGGAGTATCCGATAGATGACTATCCATTACTAACCTCTGGGCTTTATGTCAGCTGTCAACGATATCAACCCCAAAAGCCTTACCACAATTGCCACTGCACCAGGGTCACTGGTAACAGCTGGACAAAGCCCCAGAATTGGTACATCTTATGGCCTCTGGGGTAGCTGCATTCTGCTATTTTTAGGCTGGGAAAGGACAAATAACCATGAACCTTCCCAACTTGATAACACCAACACCCAGCTGTCTGCATTACTTTGGCAGGCCACAATAGTCTATGCCCATTGACAGAAGTGCCATGCTTGGAGATGCCAGCCCATGATTACGAGTTTCCACCACAGTCTGACAAAGTGAAAGGAGAAGGTCGAACCATTGGATGGCCTGCCAGAAGAGACACCTCACTGTCTCAGGCCTAGCTATGCAACTTGCCATCAAACGGTGAATAGAAAGCTTGATTTTTTGAGGAGAAGTCAGAGACAGAGAGAGAAGCTGTGGAATGGTTGCATGGCAACTACCAGCGAGCGTGACTGGACCTAAATGCTGCCAATGTGGAGTCAAAGGGGGAGAAGAATACATGGAATTAGTCAGGGCCATGAAGAAAGTTGAGAACAATCCTCGGCATCTGGCATGGGTTGACCCAGGTCTAGTGTCAGAAGGGCAGACACCTCTTTCTTAGAGCATTAGTTGAAGCTGAATGTTCCTGTTGTATGACCTAATGTGAGGACTCAATTACATTCGTGAGTTCGGAAATAGTCATCAGGTTTTCATGGTCCAGAAGATGGTGGAAATTGGACATCACCTACAGCAGGTGACGCCACTCAGGAAAGGTACGCGGATGGTATTCTTGAATATGTACAGTTTTGAAATTTGGTTTGGAAGTGAGGTAATGTGCAAGACCTCAACTGTTGCTAAGAGCACTTCTAAGCAAATGAAACACCGGAGAAAGACCTTGAAAACCGACCAGCTTGAAAGTGCAGGTCAGGTACCGACTAAAGATCGCCAAGATGAACTACAAGTGATCTGGGGACCGGTCATGATCCAAGTCATGGCTGGATTGGAAGCTATGGTCTAGATGCTTGGAGACTTCTATTCTGAGCCAGCATAAGGAGAAGCATTGCCCTTGGATGCAAAAGAGATGGATGACCAGTGGAAGTTCTGTTCTGAGTCAGTGAAGAGGGAATCAGGTGCTAGAAAAGAGGAGTGAAGGATTGGAGTTGGATGCCTGGAGATCATCTTCAGGATTGTTACACTTTTGATTTGACAGTTTCCCAGTCCCTGAGTAGCTTGAATTCAGAAGTCCTTTTTGTTGTTGGCCACGGACATCTGAAGGTTTTTCTGTGATCCATCTCTTTGTTTTTTGTACACATTGCTCATCCCCCTGCTGGATTGTGGTGCTTGAAGACACAAAAGGGTCCTACACCCTTCTCTCTGGACTTTGCCCACCTAGCTATGGACTCTGCCACAAGTTTTCCATGGACTTTGTCCCCAAGCCCCAATGCACGTGGCTTCCAAGCCACTTTATGGACTCTATCACATCTAACCCATCTTGCCCCTCAAGGACTACTGTTGGAGGAAGAGGGGATGGAAGAATGGAAGTTCCAACAGGGGTTGAAGGCATATGGACTTTGCCCAAAGAATGTTGGGGCTGCTGCTGTGTCAGTCTGAAGGCCCTTGTATGGAAAGGAGTTTGACACTTAGGTTTCCGGGGTCCCATCCAGTGGGACCGGGGTCGTGCTGACCCAAAAGAGTCCTGGACACCATTCACTTTTCGGGAAATGCAAACAAAGACTGTGGTTTATTCATGTTTTATGTGATGTGTATTGGTGTCTTCCAGGAGTCTGAATGGTTGAGGGCAACCATTGTTAAAGGGCGGAGTAATGTAAGAATGGTGGACAATTGCTGGCAGCTTCCTACCATTGAAGATGCCAATAATGTTATTTTCCTGTATGCGTTTCCCGAGTGATGTATAATGTAAAGTTATGCAGTGGGAGGTAATGTGTAACATAGTACTTATTTAGGAAGGTAGTCAGTAACAGTTAAGTGTTGGGACTACCCCATGAGAGAGGTCAAGTGAAAGGGAAAGTGACAGTTCATTCTGGAGAAGACAGTGAAGACCTAGTGAGCAAAAGTGATTGACATATAGTGAGTATATCTTGAAAGGTGAAACAGTGGATTGTTTGGGGGAAAAAAGGAGAAGGAAAAGAAATGGAAAGTGTGATAGCATGAACCTGGACTGTTGACAGAAAAACAGAGTGTGGGAGTGTTAACAGCATTGAAATGAGAGAACAATCTTTACATGGAGAGACCCCAGAGAATAGGATCCAAAGGACAGGATTCTAGTCAAGGGCCTTTAACCATCAAGCAGGGGCGTAACTACGCGGTCGCAGGGGTCGCGAGTGCGACCGGGCCTGGCAGCTTTTAGGGGCCCGCTCTGCAGATCAGCAAGCAGCTCCTTTCTCTGAGAGGAGCTGCGCTGATCTGGCGCAGACCACGTGGCCACTGTATGACCCGGTGCCTCCACCGCAGACAGCGGGCCCCTCTTCCCTGTCATCACGTAGAGCAACAATAAAGGAGCGTGGAGTGGCCCGTGCAGCTCCACGCTCCTTCATTCTCCCTCTGTGCCTGCGCGGTGACGTCACTGCTGTGCGTCCGCTGTGCTCAGAGCACAGGGCGAGAGGATGCCGACCGCAGCTGCAGGGGAGCGGAGGAGAGATGAGGATGGAGCAGCGGATAACGAGGACACGTGAGGACAGCAGCGGGGGAACGAGGAGAAAGGTAAAAACGTGTTTGGGTTTTGTTTTTGTTTTTTAAATCAGTGCATGGCTGGGGAAGCATGGGGGAGGCTGCCAGCAGTATATAAAGAGCATTGGGGAGGCTGCCAGCAGTATACAGGGAGCATGGGGGAGGCTGCCAGCAGTATACAGGGAGCATGAGGGAGGCTGCCAGCAGTATATAGGGAGCATGAGGGAGGCTGCCAGCAGTATACAGGGAGCATGAGGGAGGCTGCCAGCAGTATACAGGGAGTATGGGGTAGCTGCCATCAGTATACAGGGAGCATGGGGGAGGCTTCCAGCAGTATACATGCAGTATGGGGGAGCTGCCAGCAGTATACAGGGAACATGGGGGAGTTGCCAGCAGTATACAGGGAGCATGGGGGAGCTGCCAGCAGTATACAGGGAGCATGGGGGAGGCTGCCAGCAGTATACAGGGAGCATGGGGGAGCTGCCAGCAGTATACAGGGAACATGGGGGAGTTGCCAGCAGTATACAGGGAGCATGGGGGAGCTGCCAGCAGTATACAGGGAGCATGGGGGAGGTTGCCAGCAGTATACAGGGAGCATGGGGGAGGCTGCCAGCAGTATATAGGGAGCATGGGGGAGGCTGCCAGCAGTATATAGGGAGCATGGGGGAGGCTGCCAGCAGTATACAGGGAGCATGGGGGAGGCTATCAGCAGTATATAGGGAGCATGGGGGAGGCTTCCAGCAGTATACAGGAAGCATGGGGGAGGCTGCCAGCCGTATATAGGGAGCATGGGGGAGGCTGCCAGCAGTATACAGGGAGCATGGGGGAGGCTGCCAGCAGTATAGAGGGAGCATATGGGAGGCTGCCAGCAGTATATAGGGAGCATGGGGGAGGCTGGCAGCAGTATACAGGGAGCATGGGGGAGGCTGCCAGCAGTATATAGGGAGCATGGGGGAGGCTGCCAGCAGTATATAGGGAGCATGGGGGAGGCTGCCAGCAGTATAGAGGAAGCATGGGGGAGGCTTCCAGCAGTATATAGGGAGCATGGGGGAGGCTGCCAGCAGTATATAGGGAGCATGGGGGAGGCTGCCAGCAGTATATAGGGAGCATGGGGGAGGCTGCCAGCAGTATATATGGAGCATGGGGGAGGCTGCCAGCAGTATACAAGGAGCATGGGGGAGTTGCCAGCAGTATATAGGGAGCATGGGGGAGGCTGCCAGCAGTATATAGGGAGCATGGGGGAGGCTGCCAGCAGTATATAGGGAGCATGGGGGAGGCTGCCAGCAGTATATAGGGAGCATGGAGGAGGCTGCCAGCAGTATACAGGGAGCATGGGGGAGCTGCCAGCAGTATACATGGAGTATGGGGGAGCTGCCAGCAGTATACAGGGAGCATGTAGAGGCTGCCAGCTGTATACATGGAGCGTGGGGGGGGTTTGCATTATACATGGAGCATGGGCAGCTGGCTGCATTATACATGGAACATGGGGGTGAATTATAATATATGGAGGACTATGGGGCGCAGTATAATATATGAAGTATTATGGGGTGAATTATAATACATGGAGAACTATGGGAATGCATTATAATACATGGAGGACTGTGGTACATTATAATACATGGAGGACTGTGGTGCAGTATTATATATTGAGGACTATGTGGTGCAGTATTATATATTGAGGACTATGTGGTGCAGTATTATATATTGAGGGCTATGTGGTGCAGTATTATATATTGAGGACTATGTGGTGCAGTATTATATATTGAGGGCTATGTGGTGCAGTATTATATATTGAGGACTATGTGGTGCAGTATTATATAATGAGGGCTATGTGGTGCAGTATTATATATTGAGGACTATGTTGTGCAGTATAATATATGGAGAACTATGGGAAATTCATTATAATACATGGAGGACTATGGAGCTGCATTCTAATATATGAAGGGCTATGTGGGACCCTTTATACTATATGGAAGGCTATGTGGGGGCCATTATAGTATTTGGAGAATTTTTTACAACAGGGAACAAAGATACAAGCATGGGGTGGGAACATTTTGTGCTGAGGGAAAAGGGCTCTTTACGATGTTGTTCCTCATTCCAGCAGGCAGCACACATCGATGTGTATGAAGCCGTAGGAGCGAGGAACATCACCTTACCTGCATCCCGGCTGCAATGAGGAAGGAAGGAGGTGGGCGGGATGTTTACGTCCCACTCATCTCTGCCCCTCCGCTTTTATTGGCCGCCTGCCGTGTGACGTCGCTGTGACACCACACGACCCGCCCCCTTAGGAAGGAGGCGGTTCGCCGGCCAGAGCGGCGTTGCAGGGCAAGTAAGTGCATGTGAAGCTGCCGTAGCGATAATGTTCGCTATGGCAGCAATCACAAGATATCGCTGCTGCGAAATTATGGAAATGTCGGACCCTACACCGATCATACGATAACGATGCTTTTGCGCTCATTAATCGTATGTAAAAGGATTCACATACTGGGATGTCGACAGCGATGCCGGATGTGCGTCACTTTCGATTTGACCCCACCGACATCGCACCTGCGATGTCGCAGTGTGCAAAGTACCCCTTAGTTTCTTTTCAAAATCAACTTTTTCTATGGGATATCACTAGTGATGAGCGAGTACTAAAAAGCTCGGGTGCTCGAGGCTCGGGCCGAGCATCCCAAGATACTCGTGTACTCGGCCCGAGCACCGAGCCCAATGTTATCCTATGGGAGACCCGAGTATTTTTATGAAATGACCCCCGGCAGCATGTAGAAACCCTAAAAATGTCACAAAAGTCTCAGAAGAGTGCTCAAATGACATGGCAACAGCATGGGGAAGACCCCTTGAAGCATTTGTCACTCAAAAGTCACAGCTGTGAACAATTTTGTCTGCGTTTTACGCCATTTTTACGGACTCACCAGAAAACCTTCCAAAATGACACCAAAATTAATTTTCATGGCGGAAATGTTAAGGGCACATACCCAATAGTGAGATAGAACTGGTGTATGTTACTTTTGGAGATTACATGAAAGATTTTACGTGAAAACATTGTGTGGCACTCCGATGTCCCTGAGAAGAGACGTACATGAAGGCCTCTTGAGTCTAATGTGCCCATTTTGAGGAAGTGAGTCTTTGTAGTATTTTCCTTTGCCAGGGCAGTCCAAAATTGTGAGGTTCACCAATGCCCCTGCATACAGACGTGCATGAGGGCCTGTAAACCTGAAGTGCCCATTGTAAGAAAGTGGGTCTATTGTAGTATAGCCCTTAGACAGGGCAGCCAAAAATTGAGAGGCTCCACAATGTCCCTGGATAGGGACGTGCATGAGGGCCTGTAAACCTGAAGTGCCCATTGTAAGGAAGTGAGTCTTTTGTAGTATAGCCCTTTGGCAGGGCAGCCAAAAATTGGGAGGCTCCACATTGTCCCTTGATAGAGACGTGCATGAGGGCCTGTAAAGCTGAAGTGCCCATTGTAAGAAAGTGGGTGTATTGTAGTATAGCCCTTAGACAGGGCAGCCAAAAATTGAGAGGCTCCACAATGTCCCTGGATAGGGACGTGCATGAGGGCCTGTAAACCTGAAGTGCCCATTGTAAGGAAGTGAGTCTTTTGTAGTATAGCCCTTTGGCAGGACAGCCAAAAATTGGGAGGCTCCACATTGTCCCTGGATAGAGACGTGCATGATGGCCTGAACCAGAAGTGTCCATTGTCAGGAAGTGGGTGTATTGTAGTATAGCCCTTTGGCAGGGCAGCCAAAAATTGGGAGGCTCCACGTTGTCCCTGGATAGAGACGTGCATGAGGGCCTGTAAACCTGAAGTGCCCATTGTAAGGAAGTGGGTGTATTGTAGTATAGCCCTTTGGCAGGGCAGCCAAAAATTGGGAGGCTCCACATTGTCCCTGGATAGAGACGTGCATGAGGGCCTGTAAACCTGAAGTGCCCATTGTAAGGAAGTGGGTGTATTGTAGTATAGCCCTTTGGCAGGGCAGCCAAAAATTGGGAGGCTCCACATTGTCCCTGGATAGAGACGTGCATGAGGGCCTGTAAACCAGAAGTGTCCATTGTCAGGAAGTGGGTGTATTGTAGTATAGCCCTTTGACAGGGCAGCCAAAAATTGGGAGGCTCCACGTTGTCCCTGGATAGAGACGTGCATGAGGGCCTGTAAACCAGAAGTGCCCATTGTAAGGAAGTGGGTGTATTGTTGTATAGCCCTTTGGCAGGGCAGCCAAAAATTGGGAGGCTCCACGTTGTCCCTGGATAGAGACGTGCATGAGGGCCTCAAAACATTGTTCCCATTGCAAAGGAGCGGGTCTCCTGTCGTTGTAATGTCCATTCTGAAAGAATGGGCGAAAAAATTTACCACTGGGGGTATACCTGAAACAAAGGCCTAACTATTGTAACGGTCATCATGGTGGCGCATTAGGAGAAGGAGGAGCAGTCCAGCGATTATCCAAAGTCCAGAAGTGTGTACTAGTGATGAGCGAGTATGCTTGTTACTACTCGGTACTCGCACGAGTATCACTGTACTCGGGCTACTCGGCGGGTACCGAGTAATTTCGCAATACTCGTGCTTTACTCGTGGTCTTCATCCCAGCATGTTGGCGCTCTTTTGAGAGCCAGGCCTCATGCAGGGATTGGCTGGCAGACCACTGCAATGCCACAGCCCTGTTAGTTGTGGAATTGCAGTGATTGGCCGGCCTGCACAGCGTGACCGAGCCTTTATACCGGCGGGCGCGCTGTGCTCTGTACACAGCCATCTCATATTCCCTGCTTTCCACGCCCACAGGTGCCTATGATTGGTTGCAGTGAGACACGCCCCCACGCTGAGTGACAGGTGTCTCACTGCACCCAATCACAGCAGCCGGTGGGCGTGTCTATACTGTGCAGTAAAATAAATAAATAAATAATTAAAAAAAACGGCGTGCGGTCCCCCCAATTTTAATACCAGCCAGATAAAGCCCTACGGCTGAAGGCTGGTATTCTCAGGATGGGGAGCTCCACATTATGGGGAGCCCCCCAGCCTAACAATATCAGTCAGCAGCCGCCCAGAATTGCCGCATACATTATATGCGACAGTTCTGGGACTGTACCCGGCTCTTCCCGATTTACCCTAGTTCATTGGCAAATCGGGGTAATAAGGAGTTAATGGCAGCCCATAGCTGCCACTAAATCCTAGATTAATCATGTCAGGCGTCTATAAGACACCTTCCATGATTAATCTGTAAATCACAGTTAAAAAACACACACACCTGAAAAAATCCTTTATTAGAAATAAAAAACAATAACAAAGTCCCTCATCACCAATTTATTAACCCCGACAAACCCTCCATGTCCGGCGTACTCCACAGTCCTCCAGCGTCGCGTCCAGCTCTGCTGCATGCAGGTGACAGGAGCAGCAGAATACACCGCCGCTTCTGTCAGCTTCACACAGCAACTGAGGTGAGTAGCACGATCAGCTGCTGTCAGTCAGGTAACTCACGGCCACCGCTGCATCCAGCGGTGGCCGCGATTAACCTCAGTGACAGCAGCTGATCGCTATACTCACCTCAGTTGCTGCATGGAGCTGACCGGAGCGGCGGTGAGTAGCGCGATCAGCTGAGCTGTCACTGAGGTTACCCGCGGCCACCGCTGCATCCACCGCTGGATCCAGGTAACCTCAGTGACAGCTCAGCTGATCGCTATACTCACCTCAGTTGCTGTGTGAAGCTGACCGGAGCGGCGGTGTCTTCTGCTGCTCCTGTCACCTGCATGCAGCACAGCTGGATGCGACGCTGGAGGTCCATGGATTACGCCGGACATTGAGGGTTTGTCGGGGTTAATAAATTGGTGATGAGGGACTTTGTTAGTGTTTTTTATTTCTAATAAAGGATTTTTCGGGTGTGTGTGTTTTTTAATTGTAATTTACAGATTAATCATGGAAGGAATCTCGGGGAGACGCCTGACATGATTAATCTAGGATTTAGTGGCAGCTATGGGCTGCCAATAACTCCTTATTACCCCGATTTGGCAACGCACCAGGGCAAATCGGGAAGAGCCGGGTACAGTCCCAGAACTGTCGCATATAATGTATGCGGCAATTCTGGGCGGCTGCTGACTGATATTGTTAAGCTGGGGGGCTCCCCATAACGTGGAGCTCCCCATCCTGAGAATACCAGTCTTCAGCCGTATGTCTTTATCTGGCTGGTATTAAAATTGGGGGGACCGCACGCCGTTTTTTTAAATTATTTAATTATTTATTTCACTGCACAGTATACACACACACACCGGCTGCTGTGTTTGGGTGCAGTGTGACACCTGTCACTCAGCGTGGAGGCGTGTCTCACTGCAACCAATCATAGGCGCCGAAAAGCAGGAAAGTAGGGAATACGAGATTGTTTAATGAGCGGCCGGCTTTTTCAAGAGGAAAAGCCGCCGGAGTTTAGTGAGCTGTGCAGCGCCGCGGCAGTGATCGGGGAACGGTAAGTAAGAGAGAGGGGGGGAACTAACCGACAGACTGTGAGAGGGGTACAGACAAGACAGAGAGACCGACAGAGCGAGACCGACCGACGGGAGATAGAATGAAAAAAAAAATGACCGACATCACTAGTAAAAAGCACAAAACGTGCGTTTTGGACATCGGAGTGCCACACAATGTTTTACGTAAAATCTTTCATGTATTAATCTCAAAAAGTAACATACACCAGCTCTATCTCACTATTGGGTATGTGCCCTTAACATTTCCGCCATGAAAATTCATTTTGGTGTCATTTTGGAAGGTTTTCTGGTGAGTCCGTAAAAATGGCGTAAAACGCGGACAAAATTGTTCACAGCTGTGACTTTTGAGTGATAAATGCTTCAAGGGGTCTTCCCCATGCTGTTGCCATGTCATTTGAGCACTCTTCTGAGACTTTTGTGACATTTTTAGGGTTTCTACATGCTGCCGGGGGGTCATTTCATAAAAATACTCGGGTCTCCCATAGGATAACATTGGGCTCGGTGCTCGGGCCGAGTACACGAGTATCTTGGGATGCTCGGCCCGAGCCTCGAGCACCCGAGCTTTTTAGTACTCGCTCATCACTAGTGTGTACCCATGGGTGAGTGGAGGTACATGGCAAATTCCCGTTTCAAACTTTAAATTCCGCTCTCATTTGCTGGTGGTGTGGTGAAGTCTGGCCCAATCCAACCCTTGTTCATCTTGATCAGAGTCAGCCTGTCAGCATTTTCAGTTGACAGGCGGGTGCGTTTATCTGTAATGGTTCCACCTGCGGCATTAAAAACACGCTCTCACAAAACGCTAGCGGCAGGGCAGGCCAGGACTTCCAAGGCGTAGAGAGCCAATTCATGCCACGTGTCCACCTTGGATACCCAATAATTGTAAGGCACAGAGGAATGTCGGAGTACAGTTGTTCGATCTGCAAGGTACTCCTTGAGCATCTGGGCAAACTTAGGATTTCTTGTGGCACTACCCCGCACCTCAGGGGCTGTGGTACGTGAGGGGCTGAGAAAACTGTCCCACATCTTAAAGACTGTTCCCCTACCTCTGGCGGATTGGACTTGTGCCTCTTTCGGCTGTACGCCTTGGTTGTCCACTGATTCCTGACCTATGCCGCTAGCGTTTTGTGAGGGGAATGCTTTGCCTACTTCCGTGACTATGGCCTTCCGGAACTGCTGCATTTTGGTTGACCTCTCCGCCTCGGGAATAAGAGACATAAAGTTCTCCTTGTAGCGTGGGTCTAACAGTGTTACCAACCAGTAATGATTGTCGGCCAAGATGTTCTTAACGCGAGGGTCACGAGACAGGCAGCTTACCATAAAGTCAGCCATGTGCGCCAGACTCTTAACAGCCAGTACTTCAGTATCCTGACCAACACGATGACTGAACATGCTGTCCTCCTCCTCCTCCTCCTCCTCATCTACCCTGTCCTCTGGCCAGCCACGCTGAACCGAGGATATGACTGGTGTGCATGTCATATCCTCAATTTGGCCGGAGAGTTGCTCCATGTCTTCATCCTCCTCCTCGTCATAGTCCTCCACTGCAAGTTGTGATGAGACGAGGCTGGGCTGTGTGTTATCACCCACACCCACTACTGTTTCTTGCTGCAACTCATCGCGCTCCGCCTGCAATGCATCATGTTTGTTTTTGAGCAGAGACCGTTTTAGAAGGCAGAGAAGCGATATGGTGACGCTAATAATGGTGTCATCACCGCTCACCATCTTGGTGGAGTCCTCAAAGTTTTGGAGGATGGTACATAGGTCGGACATCCATCTCCACTCCTCAGGTGTTATGTGTGGAGTTTGACGAATTTCCCGACGGCTTAGGTGATGCAGGTACTCAACAACTGCCCTCTTCTGCTCACATATCCTGACCAACATCTGCAGAGTTGAATTCCAACGCGTGGGGACATCACACACCAGTCTGTGAGCCGGAAGATGCAAACGGCGCTGAAAGCCGGCAAGGCCGGCTGAAGCAGTAGGTGACTTTCGAAAATGTGCAGACAGGCGGCGAACTTTTACCAGCAGATCAGACAGCTCTGGGTATGACTTTAGAAACCGCTGAACCACGAGGTTGAGCACATGGGCCACGCATGGAACATGTGTCAGCTGGCCTCGCCTCAAAGCCGCCACCAGGTTCCGGCCATTGTCACACACGACCTTTCCTGGCTTTAGGTTCAGAGGTGTGAGCCAGTGATCTGCCTGCTGTTTCAGAGCTGTCCACACCTCTTCTGCATTGTGGGGTTTGTCACCTATGCAGATTAGCTTCAGCACAGCCTGTTGCCGCTTCGCTGAGGCAGTGCTGCAGTGCTTCCAGCTTGGGACTGGTGTGGAGGGTAAAGTAGATGAGGATGCGCAGGAGGAGGAGGAGGCTGAAGAGCATGACATTCCGGAGCTGTAGAGTGTGGGTGAAACCCTGACTGAGGTAGGGCCTGCAAACCTTGGTGTGGGAAGGACGTGTTCCGTCCCTCGCTCAGACTGGGTCCCAGCTTCCACAATATTAACCCAGTGTGCCGTCAACGAGATGTAGCGGCCTTGCCCACAAGCACTTGTCCACGTGTCTGTGGTTAGGTGGACTTTGGCTGAAACAGCGTTGTTCAGGGCATGTGTGATGTTTTGTGACACGTGGTTATGCAACGCGGGGACGGCACACTGGGAGAAATAGTGGCGGCTGGGGACCGAGTAACGTGGGACAGCTGCCGCCATCAGGTCGCGGAATGCTTCTGTCTCCACCAGCCTAAAAGGCAACATTTCAAGCGCAAGCAGTCGCGAAATGTTAGCATTTAGAACTGTGGCATGTGGGGCGTTGGCAGTGTATTTGCGCCTGCGTTCAAAGGTTTGCTGAATGGATAACTGAACGCTGCGCTGGGACAAGGACGTGCTTGATGGTGGTGTTATTTCTGCATAGGCAACTGCAGGTGCAGGACCGGAGGAGGCTTGTTCGCAGGCAGCATGGACAGGGGATTGGCTCGCATGCACAACAAGCGAAGACGTAGCAGTGACATCAGCAAGCACTGCTCCTCGACTCTGTTGTACTTCCCACAAAGTCGGGTGCTTGGCTGACATGTGCCTGATCATGCTGGTGGTGGTCAGGCTGCTAGTTTTGGTACCTTTGCTGATGCTGGCACGGCAGGTGTTGCAAATAGCCTTTTTAGAATCATCTGGAGCCAACTTAAAAAACTGCCAGACTCGGGAAGACCTAACATTTGTACAGGCACCTTGTGTCGTGTTGTTGTTCCGGGGAACGGTTGCCTGACTTCTGCCTGGAGCCACCACCCTGCTTCTTACTGCCTGTTGGGATGCTACGCCTCCCTCCCCCTGTGCACTGCTGTCCTCGCTCTGCATATCCTCCTGCCAGGTTGGGTCAGTTACTGGATCATCCACCACGTCGTCTTCCTCTTCCGCACCCTGCTCCTCCTCCTGACTTCCTGACAATTGTGTCTCATCATCGTCCACCCCTTGTTGAGACACGTTGCCAACTTTGTGAGAACGTGGCTGCTCAAATATTTGGGCATCTGTACATACGATCTCCTCATGACCCACTTCAACATGAGCTGGCGAGAGGCCAGAATGTGCGAATGGAAACGTGAACAGCTCTTCCGAGTGTCCAAGTGTGGGATCAGTAATGTCCGAGGACGTGTACTCAGCCTTGTGGTAGGAAGGAGGATCAGGTTCTGAAATGTGCGGTGCAGTATCACGGCTACTGACACTTGACCGTGTGGAAGACAGAGTGTTTGTGGTGGTGCCAATCTGACTGGAAGCATTATCCGCTATCCAACTAACAACCTGTTGACACTGGTCTTGGTTTAAGAGTGGTGTACTGCTGCGGTCCCCAAGAATTTGGGACAGGACGTGCGAGCGACTAGATGTGGCCCTTTGTTGTGGCAAAATTAGAGCTTGCCCATGACCTCGGCCTCTGACTGCACCACCATCACGTCCACTTCCTTGTTCCTTGCCAACGCCCTTGCGCATTTTGCAATGCTGTGCTGACGTGTATTCACTAGACTTGTGCGTTATATATTAGTTTGTGAAAAACACACACAAGTGCACCTGTACGCTGCCACCGACAGGCACACACGTGTGGTTTTTAAATGCAAGCACGGACGCACTAAGAACCTAACAGGTTTTTAGGAGCGACAATTACTGAGAAGTCTGACACTATCAGACACTGCTGACTGACGTGTATTATTCACTAGACTTGTGCGTTATATATTAGTTTGTGAAAAACACACACAAGTGCACCTGTACGCTGCCACCGACAGGCACACACGTGCGGTTTTTAAATGCAAGCACGGACGCACTAAGATCCTAAAAGGTTTAGGAGCGACAATTACTGAGAAGTCTGACACTATCAGACACTGCTGACTGACGTGTATTATTCACTAGACTTGTGCGTTATATATTAGTTTGTGAAAAACACACACAAGTGCACCTGTACGCTGCCACCGACAGGCACACACGTGCGGTTTTTAAATGCAAGCACGGACGCACTAAGAACCTAACAGGTTTAGGAGCGACAATTACTGAGAAGTCTGACACTATCAGACACTGCTGACTGACGTGTATTATTCACTAGACTTGTGCGTTATATATTAGTTTGTGAAAAACACACACAAGTGCACCTGTACGCTGCCACCGACAGGCACACACGTGCGGTTTTTAAATGCAAGCACGGACGCACTAAGAACCTAACAGGTTTAGGAGCGACAATTACTGAGAAGTCTGACACTATCTGGACTGGTTTAGACTGTGTACACCAGCCCCAGATATGATGAAGGCTGGTATACGGCCACCACTAGGAATGGCTATATACCCTGCCTGCCTGCCTGTATACTGCTACAATAGTCCTGACAAGGACTCTTCTGGTCACTAGCCTGTATTCCGACCTGGCTATACCCTGCCTGTATACAGCAACAATAGTCCTGAGAAGGACTCTGCTACTGTACTCCGACCTGGCTATACCCTGCCTGCCTGTATACAACTATAATAGTCCTAAGAAGGACTTCTGGTCACACTGTTTGCAGCCCTGCTCCGGAACGAACTATAAAGGGCCGCAAACCTTTCCCTGAAGCAGCAACACTCTCCCTGCACTGACTGTCTGGATGGCTGTGAGCAGAGCACAGCGCGCCCGCCGGTATAAAGGCTCGGTCACGCTGTGCAGGCCGGCCAATCACTGCAATTCCACAACTAACAGGGCTGTGGCATTGCAGTGGTCTGCCAGCCAATCCCTGCATGAGGGCTGGCTCTCAAAAGAGTGCCAACATGCTGGGATGAAGACCACGAGTACAGCACGAGTATCGCGAGATTACTCGGTCCCCGCCGAGTAGCCCGAGTACAGTGATACTCGTGCGAGTACCGAGTAGTAACAAGCATACTCGCTCATCACTAGATATCACACTAACAAATTACTACCACAAATGTGGGCCATTGATTGTAAGCAAGATTTGTTATTTTGCTGACTCAAAAGTTAATTTTTCCATCAAATTTACTCAAGACCATATAGCATAATGGAAATAAACCGCAATGAAAGTCTTAGGAGCAAAGCTAAAGCTTACAAAATACAATTCTTATTAAGACAAATTCAAAGTGAAGTCTAATTTTTCATCAATAGGTATCCAGCAGACAGTTGATTATGAAAGGATGTTGTATAACAAAGAAAACCCTTTCCTATTTCATGCTGTCTGCAATGGCATGGAAAAACAAGGTCACAAGACCACAGAAGTTACCACCTAAACAGAAGCATCTTCTGATAAGAAGGGATTGAAGAGAATTTACTTGCAAGTTCACAGCAGTTGGTTACAGAAGCTGAAACCCAAACCAGGGTGTGTTTCCCTTGATCTAATACAGCAGAGCAATGGTTTATATGTGTGTTGCCCACAAAAGAAGCCTTTTACAAAGTCCATTCACAAAAAAAGCCTGGCTAAAATTTACCAGAACTCATGCTGAAAAATATTAAGACTGTTGGGACTCTATACTCTTGGCTGATGAGATCAATGTAAATGTTTTTAAAATTAATTGATTCAAAACTGTATGGTGTTGCAAGGGTGGGAAGTACTAAGAAAAATGTATGGTGCCTAAAGTAAAAAATGGTGGTGGCAGTATCCTTATGTGGGGCTGTATGAGTGCTGCTGGTGTTGGAAGGTATAATGAATTCACCGATGTACTGTTCTATATTGAAAGAGAAGATGCTACCATCACTTTGTGACTTTAGTAGATGTTCAGTTTTCCAACAAGACAATGATGCACAACACACATCTAAGACTATCTTGCTTTTCTAATGAACATGCTCAAAATAATTCAATATCCAAATATGTCTCATGATCTGAACCCAATAGGACACCTATGGGCAATTCTGTAGAGACATGTTGAGCCAAAGAATCCAGCACTCAAACTTATTGATAAAATACACTAAATAAAAATAAGGGTGACAAGAAAAGAAAAAATATAAAATATCATAACCATTGACATGTTACCCGTGCCCTTATTTAGTGTATTTTTTGAGAAAGGTCGATGAGACCGAAACGTCATTTTTATTTTGTACACTACGCATGGTGCAATCAATTAAAGGAATGTTTTTGCTTCATTCATATGTTTGAGTGCCGGATTCTTTGACTTAAGTATTACAGAGTTGGACCCTATTCAGGCACCAGGCAAAACTCCAGTAGTGCCATACTTCCATTCTTATCAAGACATGTTGAGCATCACTCTCCATCCAGCATCCAGGCTGTAGAAGAGTTTGTTCTTTAATAATGGAAAAAGATGTTTCATGCCTACGGGGCCCTTTGCACACTACGACATCGCAAGCCGATGCTGTGATGCCGTGCACGATAGTGCCCGCCCCCGTCGCAGCTGCGATATCATGGTGATAGCTGCCGTAGCAAACATTATCGCTACGCCAGCTTCACATGCACTCACCTGCCCTGCAATGTCGCTCTGGCCGGTGAACCGCCTCCTCATTAAGGGGGCGGGTCGTGCGGCGTCATAGCGATGTCACACGGCAGGCAGCCAATAGAAGTGGAGGGGCGGAGATGAGCGAGACGTAAACATCCCGCCCACCTCCTTCCTTCCGCAGAGGCGGCGTGAGACTAGGTGACACAGGTAGACTTGTAGCTGTCCAGGAAGGAGAGGGTTCTCTCTGAACCACGTAGAAATAAATCACTATTGACATACTCCTGGATGTTTCTCTGACTATGGCAGCTTGGCAATAATACCCATTCTTCTTCTCCTGGTCCTTCCTATTTGAAGATTGGGATGGCTACAATTTTTTAACCAGTTTACCGACATTGATAAATCATATTCAGGAGAGTGGACTTTGTACATAAACGATAGTGTTGTTAGTTTGGTTGGTTAATAACCGCGAATAGATTATGGCCCTGATTCATCTAGCCTGGCATTGATGAGGGGTTATGTTGGGGTCAGCTACCTTTATATCATTGAGTTGTTAACCCATTGACTAATTTCTCTCTTGAACCAAATGATACTGTGTCTAGAGATAAAGAATTGTTAATTGACTTCCTGTATAATTTTAGGATATCTGCTATACCTAGATAATGCAAACAATTTGATTTTCCGTATTTGACTATAAAACATGCCGTAATTTTAAACAATGCATAAATTCATCAGCCTAAGTTGTCTCACACGACTTTGAAGGAAACGTGGGCTTTCCAATAATGCCCTTCAGATATTACACCACATAAAATAGCATAGCCATAAAATGATATACAGTAGTATGTAACATAGAAAAGCACAGCCTAAGTTCTAAAACACACATCCGTGAAAACCACGTCTGTGTAAAACGGGCCGTTTTTCGGGTCCGTTTTCCGTTTTTTAGGTCCGTTTTTATGGTATGTGTGGCCTGCGTATGCATCCCGTATGCTAGCCGTATGTGCGTGTGAAATGTCCGTGTGCGCGTGTGAAACTTAACTGACATGTGTTTGTGTTGTCCGTGTAGAATATCCGTGTGTGATGCAAAATGTTGTTTACTACATGTCGGCAGACAGCAGACAGAGTAGCGGGATGAGAATGAACTCGGGTGAACTTCACCCGACTTCATTGTCATGCCGCGGCTCTGTCTGTGCCGTGTACTGATTAGCGGTCACCGGTGAAGGATTCACCGGTGACCGCTAATCCCCCGAGTGACTGAAGTGTTCCCCCCTCTCTCATACTCACCGATCCCCGATCACCGATACTGCACGGCATTCACACTGCTCCAGCGGCTTTTTTCTAATTTGAAAAAGCCGGCCGCTCATTAAACAATCTCGTATTCCCTGCTTTCCCCGCCCACCAGCGCCTATGATTGGTTGCAGGAGACACGCCCCCACGCTGAGTGACAGGTGTCTCATTGCACCCAATCACAGCAGCCGGTGCGCGTGTCACTATGGAGTATAGAAATAAATAAATAAATAATTAAAAAAAAACGGCATGCGGTTCCCCCCAAATTTAATACCAGCCAGATAAAGCCATACGGCTGAAGGCTGGTATCCTCAGGATGGTAAGCTCCACATTATGGGGAGCCCCCCAGCCTAACAATATCAGTCAGCAGCCGCCCAGAATTGCCGCATACATTATATGCGACAGTTCTGGGACAGTCCCCGGCTCTTCCCGATTTGCCCTGGTGCGTTGGCAATTCGGGGTAATAAGGAGTTACTGGCAGCCCATAGCTGCCAATAAGTCCTAGATTAATCATGTCAGGCGTCTCCCCGAGAAACCTTCCATGATTAATCTGTAAATTACTGTTAAAAAACACACACACCCGAAAAATCCTTTATTAGAAATAAAAAACACTTACAAAGTCCCTCATCACCAATTTATTAACCCCGACAAAGCCCTCCATGTCCGGCGTAATCCACGGACCTCCAGCTCTGCTACATGCAGGTGACAGGAGCTGCAGAATACACTGCCGCTCCTGTCACCTCCACGCAGCTAATGAAGGCAATAGCGCGATCAGCTGAGCTGTCACTGAGGTTACCTGGATCTAGCGGTGGCCGGGGGTAACCTCAGTGACAGCTCAGCTGATCGCGCTACTCACCGCCGCTCCGGTCAGCTACACGCAGCAACTGAGGTAAGTACCGCGATCAGCTGAGCTGTCACTGAGGTTACCCGCGGCCACCGCTGGATCCAGGTAACCTCAGTGACAGCTCAGCTGATCGCGCTATTGCCTTCATTAGCTGCGTGGAGGTGACAGGAGCGGCGGTGTATTCTGCAGCTCCTGTCACCTGCATGTAGCAGAGCTGGAGGTCCGTGGATTACGCGGGACATGGAGGGCTTTGTCGGGGTTAATAAATTGGTGATGAGGGACTTTGTTAGTGTTTTTTATTTATAATAAATTATTTTTTCGGGTGTGTGTGTGTTTTTTAAATGTCACTTACAGATTAATCATGGAAGGTATCTCGGGGAGACGCCTGACATGATTAATCTAGGACTTATTGGCAGCTATGGGCTGCCAATAACTCCTTATTACCCCGATTTGTCAACGCACCAGGGCAAATCGGGAAGAGCCAGGTACAGTCCCAGAACTGTCGCATATAATGTATGCGGCAATTCTGGGTGGCTGCTGACTGATATTGTTAGGCTGGGGAGGCTGCCAGCAGTATATAGGGAGCATGGGGGAGGCTGCCAGCAGCATATAGGGAGCATGGGGGAGGCTGCCAGCAGTATAGAGGAAGCATGGGGGAGGCTTCCAGCAGTATATAGGGAGCATGGGGGAGGCTGCCAGCAGTATATAGGGAGCATGGGGGAGGCTGCCAGCAGTATATAGGGAGCATGGGGGAGGCTGCCAGCAGTATATATGGAGCATGGGGGAGGCTGCCAGCAGTATACAGGGAGCATGGGGGAGTTGCCAGCAGTATATAGGGAGCATGGAGGAGGCTGCCAGCAGTATACAGGGAGCATGGGGGAGCTGCCAGCAGTATATAGGGAGCATGGGGGAGGCTGCCAGCAGTATAGAGGAAGCATGGGGGAGGCTGCCAACAGTATATAGGGAGCATGGGGGAGGCTGCCAGCAGTATATAGGGAGCATAGAGGAGGCTGCCAGCAGTATACAGGGAGCATGGGGGAGCTGCCAGCAGTATATAGGGAGCATGGGGGAGGCTGCCAGCAGTATATATGGAGCATAGGGGAGCTACCAGCAGTATACAGGGAGCATGGGGGAGCTGCTAGCAGTAAACAGGGTGCATGGAGAGGCTGACAGCAGTATACAGGGAGCATGGGGGAGGCTGCCAGCAGTATACAGGGAGCATAGGGGAGGCTGCCAGCAGTATATAGGGAGCATGGGGGAGGCTGCTATCTGTATACAGGGAGCATGGGGGAGGCTGCCAGCAGTATATAGGGAGCATGGGGGAGGCTGCCAGCAGTATATAGGGAGCATGGGGGAGGCTGCCAGCAGTATAGAGGAAGCATGGGGGAGGCTGCCAGCAGTATATAGGGAGCATGGGGGAGGCTGCCAGCAGTATATAGGGAGCATGGGGGAGGCTGCCAGCAGTATATAGGGAGCATGGGGGAGGCTGCCAGCAGTATATAGGAAGCATGGGGGAGGCTGCCAGCAGTATATAGGGAGCATGGGGGAGGCTGCCAGCAGTATATAGGGAGCATGGGGGAGGCTGCCAGCAGTATATAGGGAGCATGGGGGAGGCTGCCAGCAGTATATAGGGAGCATGGGGGAGGCTGCCAGCAGTATACAGGGAGCATGGGGGAGCTGCCAGCAGTATATAGGGAGCATGGGGGAGGCTGCCAGCAGTATATAGGGAGCATGGGGGAGGCTGCCAGCAGTATATAGGGAGCATGGGGGAGGCTGCCAGCAGTATAAAGGGAGCATGGGGGAGCTGCCAGCAGTATATAGGGAGCATGGGGGAGGCTGCCAGCAGTATATTGGGAGCATGGGGGAGGCTGCCAGCAGTATAGAGGAAGCATGGGGGAGGCTTCCAGCAGTATATAGGGAGCATGGAGGAGGCTGCCAGCAGTATATAGGGAGCATGGGGGAGGCTGCCAGCAGTATACATGGAGCATGGGGGAGCTGCCAGCAGTATATAGGGAGCATGGGGAAGGCTGCCAGCAGTATATATGGAGCATAGGGGAGCTGCCAGCAGTATACAGGGAGCATGGGGGAGCTGCTAGCAGTAAACAGGGTGCATGGAGAGGCTGACAGCAGTATACAGGGAGCATGGGGGAGCTGCCAGCAGTATATAGGGAGCATGGGGGAGCTGCCAGCAGTATACATGGAGTATGGGGGAGCTGCCAGCAGTATACAGGGAGCATGTAGAGGCTGCCAACTGTATACATGGAGCATGGGGGGGGGGGTTTGCATTATACATGGAGCATGGGCAGCTGGCTGCATTATACATGGAACATGGCGGTGAATTATAATATATGGAGGACTATGGAGCGCAGTATAATATATGGAGTATTATGGGGTGAATTTTAATACATGGAGAACTATGGGAATGCATTATAATACATGGAGGACTGTGGTACATTATAATACATGGAGGACTGTGGTGCAGTATTATATATTGAGGACTATGTGGTGCAGTATTATATATTGATGACTATGTGGTGCAGTATTATATATTGAGGGCTATGTGGTGCAGTATTATATACAGTCAGGGCCAGAAATATTTGGACAGTGACACAAGTTTTGTTATTTTAGCTGTTTACAAAAACATGTTCAGAAATACAATTATATATATAATATTGGCTGAAAGTGCACACTCCCAGCTGCAATATGAGAGTTTTCACATCCAAATCGGAGAAAGGGTTTAGGAATCATAGCTCTGTAATGCATGGCCTCCTCTTTTTCAAGGGACCAAAAGTAATTGGACAAGGGACTCTAAGGGCTGCAATTAACTCTGAAGGCGTCTCCCTCGTTAACCTGTAATCAATGAAGTAGTTAAAAGGTCTGTCGTTGATTACAGGTGTGTGGTTTTGCATTTGGAAGCTGTTGCTGTGACCAGACAACATGCGGTCTAAGGAACTCTCAATTGAGGTGAAGCAGAACATCCTGAGGCTGAAAAAAAAGAAAAAATCCATCAGAGAGATAGCAGACAGGCTTGGAGTAGCAAAATCAACAGTCAGGTACATTCTGAGAAAAAAGGAATTGACTGGTGAGTAGAGTTGAGCGCGGTTCGCGGTTCGAGGTTCTCCAGTTCTAGGCTCGAGTGATTTTGGGGCCTGTTCTAGATCAAACTAGAACTCGAGCTTTTTGCAAAAGCTCGATAGTTCTAGAAACGTTCGAGAACGGTTCTAGCAGCAAAAAAACAGCTAATTCCTAGCTGGCTTTCCGCTGTAATAGTGCAAGTCACTCTGTGACTCACACTATTATGACATTTCAGTGTATAGTGTGCGTGAACAGCGCCTTCAGATCACTCCTGTTTGTATAATGGCGATCGCCATTTTTTTTTTTTTTTTCCTTGTCTTCCTTCCCTAAGCGCGCGCGTCTTGTGGGGCGGGCCAGCATAACAGCCAATCCAAGACACACACACAGCTAAGTGGACTTTTATCCAGAGAAGCAACGGCATGTGTGATAGGATGTCCATGTCACATGTCCCTGCATTATAAAACCGGACATTTTCCTCCAGGACGCCATTATCTCTTCTGCGTCCTTGGTGTCAGACATCACTGGCGCAGCTCCGTCTTGAGTCCTATCGCTGATACAGCTGTATGCGCTCCATACACAGCGCTGGACAGCATAGGGATAGCACTTTCCATCAGTCCTTTTAAGGGCTCGTACCGGCAGGGTCAGAGCCAAAGGTGACAGGTCCTGAAAACAGCGACAGCGTCTGTGTAGCAAAGGTCAGGGATTTCCTCCCTGCATTTCCCTATTAGGAGGGAATAGAAAGGCAGGCTTCCTTTCCTCTACCCAGAGCCCCACAATCCTGGCACTGTACCCTCCTGTCCTCTGCACACTCCAACTCATTATAACTAAGCCATTATACTAGCAAACACTCAGTGTACCTAGTGGCATCCTAAACGTGGCTATTGGACTTTTGTCTAGTCACACTAGTGCAAAGACATTTGCAGCACCTCTACCTGCATTGCACACTCCAACTCATTATAACTAAGCCATTATACTAGCAAACACTCAGTGTACCTAGTGGCATCCTAAACGTGGCTATTGGACTGTTGTCTAGTCACACTTTTGCAAAGACATTTGCAGCACCTCTGCCTGCATTGCACACTCCAACTCATTATAACTAAGCCATTACACTAGCAAACACTCAGTGTACCTAGTGGCATCCTAAACGTGGCTATTGGACTGTTGTCTAGTCACACTAGTGCAAAGACATTTGCAGCACCTCTACCTGCATTGCACACTCCAACTCATTATAACTAAGCCATTATACTAGCAAACACTCAGTGTACCTAGTGGCATCCTAAACGTGGCTATTGGACTGTTGTCTAGTCACACTAGTGCAAAGACATTTGCAGCCCCTCTGCCTGCATTGCACACTCCAACTCATTATAACTAAGACATTATACTAGCAAACACTCAGTGTACCTAGTGGCATCCTAAACGTGGCTATTGGACTGTTGTCTAGTCACACTAGTGCAAAGACATTTGCAGCACCTCTACCTGCATTGCACACTCCAACTCATTATAACTAAGCCATTATACTAGCAAACACTCAGTGTACCTAGTGGCATCCTAAACGTGGCTATTGGACTGTTGTCTAGTCACACTAGTGCAAAGACATTTGCAGCACCTCTGCCTGCATTGCACACTCCAACTCATTATAACTAAGCCATTATACTAGCAAACACTCAGTGTACCTAGTGGCATCCTAAACGTGGCTATTGGACTTTGCTATAGTCCCACTAGTGCAAAGACATTTGCAGCACCTCTGCCTGCATTGCACACTCCAACTCATTATAACTAAGCCATTATACTAGCAAACACTCAGTATACCTAGTGGCATCCTAAACGTGGCTATTGGACTTTTGTCTAGTCACACTAGTGCAAAGACATTTGCAGCACCTCTGCCTGCATTGCACACTCCAACTCATTATAACTAAGCCATTATACTAGCAAACACTCAGTGTACCTAGTGGCATCCTAAACGTGGCTATTGGACTGTTGTCTAGTCACACTAGTGCAAAGATATTTGCAGCACCTCTGCGTGCATTGCACACTCCAACTCATTATAACTAAGCCATTATACTAGCAAACACTCAGTGTACCTAGTGGCATCCTAAACGTGGCTATTGGACTTTGCTATAGTCCCACTAGTGCAAAGACATTTGCAGCACCTCTACCTGCATTGCACACTCCAACTCATTATAACTAAGCCATTATACTAGCAAACAATCAGTGTACCTAGTGGCATCCTAAACGTAGCTATTGGACTTTGCTATAGTCCCACTAGTGCAAAGACATTTGCAGCACCTCTACCTGCATTGCACACTCCAACTCATTATAATTAAGCCATTATACTAGCAAACACTCAGTGTACCTAGTGGCATCCTAAACGTGGCTATTGGACTTTGCTATAGTCCCACTAGTGCAAAGACATTTGCAGCACCTCTACCTGCATTGCACACTCCAACTCATTATAACT
The DNA here is from genome assembly GCF_048569485.1 of Anomaloglossus baeobatrachus. NCBI lineage: Eukaryota > Metazoa > Chordata > Amphibia > Anura > Aromobatidae > Anomaloglossus > Anomaloglossus baeobatrachus. The sequence goes on from NC_134354.1 coordinate 494,041,832, forward strand.
AAGCCATTATACTAGCAAACACTCAGTGTACCTAGTGGCATCCTAAACGTGGCTATTGGACTGTTGTCTAGTCACACTAGTGCAAAGACATTTGCAGCACCTCTACCTGCATTGCACACTCCAACTCATTATAACTAAGCCCTTTATACTAGCAAGCACTCAGTGTACCTAGTGGCATCCTAAACGTGGTTTTTGGACTGTTGTCTAGTCACACTAGTGCAAAGACATTTGCAGGACCTCTGCCTGCATTGCACACTCCAACTCATTATAACTAAGCCATTATACTAGCAAACACTCAGTGTACCTAGTGGCATCCTAAACGTGGCTATTGGACTTTGCTATAGTCCCACTAGTGCAAAGACATTTGCAGCACCTCTACCTGCATTGCACACTCCAACTCATTATAACTAAGCCATTATACTAGCAAACACTCAGTGTACCTATTGGCATCCTAAACGTGGCTATTGGACTTTGCTATAGTCCCACTAGTGCAAAGACATTTGCAGCACGTCTGCCTGCATTGCACACTCCAACTCATTATAACTAAGCCATTATACTAGCAAACACTCAGTGTACCTAGTGGCATCCTAAACGTGGCTATTGGACTTTGCTATAGTCCCACTAGTGCAAAGACATTTGCAGCACGTCTGCCTGCATTGCACACTCCAACTCATTATAACTAAGCCATTATACTAGCAAACACTCAATGTACCTAGTGGCATCCTAAACGTGGCTATTGGACTGTTGTCTAATCACACTAGTGCAAAGACATTTGCAGCACCTCTGCCTGCATTGCACACTCCAACTCATTATAACTAAGCCATTATACTAGCAAACACTCAGTGTACCTAGTGGCATCCTAAACGTGGCTATTGGACTGTTGTCTAGTCACACTAGTGCAAAGACATTTGCAGCACCTCTACCTGCATTGCACACTCCAACTCATTATAACTAAGCCATTATACTAGCAAACACTCAGTGTACCTAGTGGCATCCTAAACGTGGCTATTGGACTGTTGTCTAGTCACACTAGTGCAAAGACATTTGCAGCACCTCTGCCTGCATTGCACACTCCAACTCATTATAACTAAGCCATTATACTAGCAAACACTCAGTGTACCTAGTGGCATCCTAAACGTGGCTATTGGACTTTGCTATAGTCCCACTAGTGCAAAGACATTTGCAGCACCTCTACCTGCATTGCACATTCCAACTCATTATAACTAAGCCATTATACTAGCAAACACTCAGTGTACCTAGTGGCATCCTAAACGTGGCTATTGGACTTTGCTATAGTCCCACTAGTGCAAAGACATTTGCAGCACCTCTACCTGCATTGCACACTCCAACTCATTATAACTAAGCCATTATACTATCAAACACTCAGTGTACCTAGTGGCATCCTAAACGTGGCTATTGGACTTTGCTATAGTCCCACTAGTGCAAAGACATTTGCAGCACCTCTACCTGCATTGCACACTCCAACTCATTATAACTAATCCATTATACTAGCAAACACTCAGTGTACCTAGTGGCATCCTAAACGTGGCTATTGGACTTTTGTCTAGTCACACTAGTGCAAAGACATTTGCAGCACGTCTGCCTGCATTGCACACTCCAACTCATTATAACTAAGCCATTATACTAGCAAACACTCAGTGTACCTAGTGGCATCCTAAACGTGGCTATTGGACTGTTGTCTAGTCACACTAGTGCAAAGACATTTGCAGCACCTCTACCTGCATTGCACACTCCAACTCATTATAACTAAGCCATTATACTAGCAAACACTCAGTGTACCTAGTGGCATCCTATACGTGGCTATTGGACTTTTGTCTAGTCACACTAGTGCAAAGACATTTGCAGCACCTCTACCTGCATTGCACACTCCAACTTAGTATAACTAAGCCATTATACTAGCAAACACTCAGTGTACCTAGTGGCATCCTAAACTTGGCTATTGGACTTTGCTATAGTCCCACTAGTGCAAAGACATTTGCAGCACCTCTACCTGCATTGCACACTCCAACTCATTATAACTAAGCCATTATACTAGCAAACACTCAGTGTACCTATTGGCATCCTAAACGTGGCTATTGGACTTTGCTATAGTCCCACTAGTGCAAAGACATTTGCAGCACCTCTACCTGCATTGCACACTCCAACTCATTATAACTAAGCCATTATACTATCAAACACTCAGTGTACCTAGTGGCATCCTAAACGTGGCTATTGGACTTTGCTATAGTCCCACTAGTGCAAAGACATTTGCAGCACCTCTACCTGCATTGCACACTCCAACTCATTATAACTAATCCATTATACTAGCAAACACTCAGTGTTTCTAGTGGCATCCTAAACGTGGCTATTGGACTTTTGTCTAGTCACACTAGTGCAAAGACATTTGCAGCACGTCTGCCTGCATTGCACACTTCAACTCATTATAACTAAGCCATTATACTAGCAAACACTCAGTGTACCTAGTGGCATCCTAAACGTGGCTATTGGACTTTGCTATAGTCCCACTAGTGCAAAGACATTTGCAGCACGTCTGCCTGCATTGCACACTCCAACTCATTATAACTAAGCCATTATACTAGCAAACACTCAGTGTACCTAGTGGCATCCTAAACGTGGCTATTGGACTTTGCTATAGTCCCACTAGTGCAAAGACATTTGCAGCACGTCTGCCTGCATTGCACACTCCAACTCATTATAACTAAGCCATTATACTAGCAATTGATGCTGCCAGTTTAAGGGCCGTAGTTGCATTGTCAGGGATATTTATTCTTTATTATTCTGCTGTTAATAAAGCTAGACCACCGCTGCAATCTACACCACCTCTCAATTTTTACTACCACATTTTAAGTGCACAATCTTGTCGCAATCAACATGAGTGGCAAAATGACAGATGCTGGTGGAAAGGGGAAGAGGCGTGGTGGAAAAGGAAAAAAAGGTTTTGTCCGTGGGGAAGGTGGCAAAGCTCCATTATCATCTGCTAAAGATAGACCATCTACCAGCAAAAGTAAGATTTCTACTACTTACCGTGGACAATCCGATGTGCTCCCTTTTTTACGGACACGAACAACAGGAACAAAGGTAGATGATGGCCAAAAAAGGAAAATGCTTGAATGGATCTCAAGTGGTCCAACAAGTGCCCTCTCAGCCACTTCAAGTACCGCATCCAAAAAACACCAGTCCTCTGAGTTGTCATCCCAATCAAACTTGCTTTCTCCCAGCTCTGAAGTCTCCATCAGCCCTGCACAGTATGGTGGAACTGAGATGGCTGAGTCTGTAGAGCTGTTCAGTCACACTATAGCCTGGGAATCAGAGTTCTGCTCCCAAGCTACAGTGAGTACAGAACAGGAAATGGTCTGCAGTGATGCCCAGAACCTTTGTGACTCTGATTCAGGCCGTGAGGACCAAGTTTCTGAGCATAATGTTGACCCTTTGTCACAAACTGTAACACCTGTGGTTATAGACAATGAGGAACATACTGATGAAGATGAGACGCAGATACCCGATTGGGATGACAACTTAAATATTCGGTCAGGGCAAGAAGAGGCTCGGTCTGAGGGGGAGGGGAGTGCAAACACAACAATTGATGATAAAGTTCTAGATCCCACCTACTGTCAACCCCCAGTCAGGCACTCGAGGAGGTCAACAGAGGCGGTGGAGGAGGATGCAACCGACGACGAAGTTACCTTGCGCCTTCCTGGACAGAGTCGGAGCACTGGTAGCACGTCTACAACTGCATCCTCAGCCACCACTCTGCCTATGAGCATTATTCGGGGTGGATCAACAGGTCGCATGGCCTCTAAGCCTTGCCTAGCCTGGTCCTTTTTTGACATAGAAAAAGATCGCCCAAATTATGTGATCTGTAAACTTTGTCATGGTTCTCTTAGTAGAGGTCAAAACCTCAGCAGTTTGACAACTTCTTCCATGAATCGTCACATGAATAAATATCATAGGTCCCGGTGGGAAGCTCACTGTGCTGCAATGCGGCCTAGCGGAGCGAACCATCCACGGCCTGCCCCTTCCAGTGCATCCGCACGCTCTTCATCTTCTAGGACTGTGGGGACAGCTGTCACACCTGTTTTTCCACGCACAACTTCCACCACTGTAACCGCAACAGGCAGTTTGCTTGGTAGGTCGTCAGTTGGTTTGGAAGGGGAAACAAGTGAGTGTGTACAGCTCTCTCAGACATCGATAGCACCAACGTTGGATGAAGGCAACATCATGTCTCCACCTGCACTTTCCTCACAAACCTGCATTTTTCCAGGGACACCCTACTCAACACCGTCTACACACAGCAGCCAGATCTCTGTCCCTCAGATGTGGTCAAATAAAAGGCCACTTCCTGCGACCCATGACAAAGCTAAGAGGTTGACTCTATCCCTCTGTAAGCTCTTGGCTACCGAAATGCTGCCTTTCCGCCTAGTGGACACACAGGATTTTAGAGACCTTATGTCTGTCGCTGTGCCCCAGTACCAGATGCCTAGTCGCCACTACTTCTTTAAGAAAGGTGTGCCCGCGCTACACCAGCATGTGGCACACAACATCACCGCTTCCTTGAGAAACTCTGTGTGTGAACGGGTGCATTTCACCACCGATACTTGGACCAGTAAGCATGGACAGGGACGTTACATGTCGCTGACTGGGCACTGGGTAACTATGGTGATAGATGGTGAAGGGTCTGCTGCACAAGTCTTGCCGTCCCCACGACTTGTGTGTCAATCCTCTGTCTGTCCAAGTTCCACCACTGCTTCTGCCTCCTCCACCTCATCTGGGTCCTCCACCTCCACCCCAAGCCTGCCTGGTCAGGCCACCAGCGTTCTCACTGCGCAGAAGGAATCACGCACCCCTCATTACTATGCTGGCAGCAGAGCGCAACGGCATCAGGCGGTCTTTAGCTTGACATGTCTTGGGAATAAGAGTCACACAGCTGAGGAGTTGTGGTCAGCTCTGCGGTCCGAGTTTAATAAATGGTTGTCTCCACTCAATCTGCAGCCTGGTAAGGCCGTGTGCGACAATGCTGCAAACCTGGGTGCGGCCCTTCGCCTGGGCAAGGTGACACATGTACCTTGTATGGCTCACGTGTTGAACCTTGTCGTCCAGCAATTTTTAACACACTATCCCGGCCTAGATGGCCTTCTGAACAGGGCACGAAAACTGTCTGCTCACTTCCGCCGTTCAAGCGCCGCAGCTGAGCGACTTGCATCGCTCCAGAAGTCTTTCGGCCTGCCGGTTCATCGCCTGAAATGCGATGTGGCGACACGCTGGAATTCAACTCTCCACATGTTACAGCGACTGTGGCAGCACCGCCGAGCCCTGGTGCAATACGTCATGACGTATAGCCTGGGCCAACGAGATGCAGAGGTGGGGCAGATCACCCTGATGGAGTGGTCTCAGATCAAGGACCTATGCACCCTTCTGCACAGTTTCGACATGGCGACGAATATGTTTAGCGCTGACAATGCCATTATCAGCATGACAATTCCAGTCATTTACATGCTGGAGCACACGCTAAACACTATTCGGAGTCAGGGGGTGGGACAACAGGAAGGGGAGGAACTACAGGAGGATTCATATGCGCAAGGGACAACAACATCACCAAGGTCCAGACGTTCATCATCACCAACGCAGCAGGCATGGGACCATGGGGGACAGGGATCAACAAGGGCGCATAGTAGCAGGCGAAATGTTGAGGAAGGTGCAGGAGAACATGAAGAAATGGAGGACGAACTGTCCATGGACATGGAAGACTCAGCGGATGAGGGAGACCTTGGTCAAATTTCAGTTGAAAGAGGTTGGGGGGAGATGTCAGAGGAAGAGAGAACGGTTAGCACCTCTATGCCACAAACACAGCGTGGACTTGGTCCGCATGGCTGCGTAAGACACATGAGTGCCTTTTTGTTGCACTACCTCCAACATGACCCTCGTATTGTCAAAATTAGAAGTGATGATGACTACTGGATTGCCACACTATTAGATCCCCGGTACAAGTCCAAATTTTGTGACATAATTCCAGCCATAGAAAGGGACGCACGTATGCAGGAGTATCAGCAGAAGCTGTTACTCGATCTTAGCTCGGCTTTTCCACCAAACAACCGTGCAGGTGCAGGGAGTGAATCTCCCAGTTGTAACTTGACAAACATGGGATGGTCTCGTCATCTTCAACAGTCTACCCGTACCAGTAGGACCGTATCTGGTGCTGGTAACAGCAATTTTATGGAATCTTTTCATAATTTTTTTAGACCCTCTTTTGCAAGGCCACCAGAGACAACAAGTCTGACACATAGTCAACGGCTGGAGAGGATGATACAGGAGTATCTCCAAATGAACATCGATGCCATGACTTTGCAAATGGAGCCTTGCTCCTTTTGGGCTTCAAATCTAGAAGAATGGCCAGAGCTCTCCAGTTACGCCTTGGAGATTTTGTCGTGTCCAGCTGCCAGCGTTGTCTCTGAACGTGTCTTCAGTGCTGCTGGGTGTGTGCTGACAGATAAGCGCACGCGTCTGTCCAGTGACAATGTGGACAGACTGACGTTCATCAAAATGAACAAGTCATGGATCCAGAAGGAATTTACTACCCCTGTGTCATCCTGGGGAGAGTAAATGCTTGTGGATTTGGAATGTGCTTGATGCAAATCAAAACATCATGTTTGCAACTAGGGCACAAGTGCTGCCACTGATGGGGTGTCTGTGTGGCCTAATTTTTGGAAAAAAGGGAGACTCCGCTTGGAGTAACCCTTGCTTGCTGTGTTTTTAAAAGAAGCCAAGATGAACAGAGCTGGGATCAGGAAAGACTTTGCTACCTACCCTGGTGTCATCCTGGGGACGGTTAATTAGGCCGTATTTTTGAATGTGCTTGATGCAAATCTAGATGTGAAGTGCACAACTAGGGCACAAGTGCTGCCACTGAATGGGTGGGTGTGTGTGGGGCACAATTTTTGGAAAAAAAGGGAGACTCCGCTTGGAGTAACCCTTGCTTGCTGTGTTTTTAAAAGAAGCCAAGATGAACAGAGCTGGGATCAGGAAAGACTTTGCTACCTACCCTGGTGTCATCCTGGTTACGGTTAATTAGGCCGTATTTTTGAATGTGCTGGATGCAAATCTAGCTGTGAAGTGCACAACTAGGGCACAAGTGCTGCCACTGAATGGGTGGGTGTGTGTGGGGCACAATTTTTGGAAAAAAAGGGAGACTCCGCTTGGAGTAACCCTTGCTTGCTGTGTTTTTAAAAGAAGCCAAGATGAACAGAGCTGGGATCAGGAAAGACTTTGCTACCTACCCTGGTGTCATCCTGGGGATGGTTAATTAGGCCGTATTTTTGAATGTGCTTGATGCAAATCTAGCTGTGAAGTGCACAACTAGGGCACAAGTGCTGCCACTGAATGGGTGGGTGTGTGTGGGGCACAATTTTTGGAAAAAAAGGGAGACTCCGCTTGGAGTAACCCTTGCTTGCTGTGTTTTTAAAAGAAGCCAAGATGAACAGAGCTGGGATCAGGAAAGACTTTGCTACCTACCCTGGTGTCATCCTGGGGACGGTTAATTAGGCCGTATTTTTGAAAGTGCTTGATGCAAATCTAGCTGTGAAGTGCACAACTAGGGCACAAATGCTGCCACTGAATGGGTGGGTGTGTGTGGGGCACAATTTTTGGAAAAAAAGGGAGACTCCGCTTGGAGTAACCCTTGCTTGCTGTGTTTTTAAAAGAAGCCAAGATGAACAGAGCTGGGATCAGGAAAGACTTTGCTACCTACCCTGGTGTCATCCTGGGGACGGTTAAGAATAGCGTATTTTTGAATGTGCTTGATGCAAATCTAGCTGTGAATTGTACAACTGGGGCACAAGTGCTGCCACTGAATGGGTGGGTGTGTGTGGGGCACAATTTTTGGAAAAAAAGGGAGACTCCGCTTGGAGTAACCCTTGCTTGCTGTGTTTTTAAAAGAAGCCAAGATGAACAGAGCTGGGATCAGGAAAGACTTTCCTACCTACCCTGGTGTCATCCTGGGGACGGTTAAGAATAGCGTATTTTTGAATGTGCTTGATGCAAATCTAGCTGTGAAGTGCACAACTAGGGCACAAGTGCTGCCACTGAATGGGTGGGTGTGTGTGGGGCACAATTTTTGGAA